>NC_064287.1:11919961-11973432 GCF_019186545.1 Solanum stenotomum
CCCCCCCCCCCCTCTGGCCTCCCACCCACACTCAAAAAAGTTTCATAAAAAGTTTCAAAAAATATTTTACTGCCCCCACCCCCAATTTTTTATATTTTATTTTCTAAAATAAATAGTGCAATTAGGAATTTTTATGATAAGAGAGTGATATATGGGTTTATATGGATTCGCATATATACCCATTTTGTTCATATTTATATGAGCTTAAATAGGTTGAAGTCCATATTTACCTATTTAAGAATATATGAGTGATTCATTTAATTTAATATGAGAAAAATGGTTCCATTTCACTTATATGGGCTGAAATTGTCACCCCTAATTATTTGCTAAGATTTTGTCAAAGCTTAATATATTATCAATAGCAAATTTTGATCTACATTCATTTTTCAGCATTCATCAACGAGAAATTCATTAGGTATATCATATATTATAAAAAGTGGGAAATCTTAAAGTTAAAAATTGAATTACCATTTTATCCTACACTAAATCAAAATTTTATAAATATTTAATTAATTATATAGAAAATACAAAATCTATGTCCATTACTAAAAGATAAATAACCACCTGCATGAGCTGTTTTTGAAAATTAAATTACGTAATATCAGAAAAATTAGTCCCTAAAGCATTTCATTGGTTGTTGTTTCAACCATTCATTAGTCAAACATTAAGTTTGATATAACGTCGGCATCTCCAACCCTACACTCTATTTTACTCTTTAAATATAGAGTTTTTTTTTATTTTTTCAGATAATCAACTCCTATCCAATTCTCTATTATACTCTCTAAAAAGGAATCATTTTTTTCTCTCCTCAATATTATATTATTATATTTATTTCATTCTTATTTCATAATATAAATCTTTTATTTCTTTTTCTCAATAATTACTTTATATAATTTCTACCACCATTTCTGTGGTTGGAATTGAAGCCTCTACGGCATCTTGAATTGGTGCATTAAGATCACATTCATCCGCAACCATCATGTTGTGCAGTATAATACATGTAGTCATTATATCATGTAGCACTTTCTTTCTCGAAAAATGTGACGATCCTGCAATAATTGCAAAACGTGATTGCAAAACTCCGAATGCACGTTCAACATCTTTTCGGCATGATTCTTGTTTTATCGCAAATTAATTATTATGTTATGTATTATATTTTATCTTGTAATTAAATTATTATGTTATGTATTGTATTATTATCTTGTATTTAATTATCATATTACGTATTGTATTTTTAAATTAAATTTTTCATCTTATCATTTTAATTTTGTGTATTCTTTATGTTGAAAATTAATAATAAAATCAAATTATATTATTGACGAAAATTAAAAAAAAATACTATTAATTCGGGATGAAAGTAGTATATATTAAATAATATATTTTTTAAAATATTAGAGAAAATGGCCAAAAGCCCCCCCAAGCTATTACTAAATTCTCAACTACACACTTATTCTTCATGGGAGNNNNCCCCCCCCCCCCCCCCCCGAACCTTTTAAAAGTGAAATATCTAGCCCCCTACAAACTCACGCCCATATTCGTATTAGGTAGTAATCAACACGCGTTGCCAAGTAATATTACCCTTTTTATATAAAAATATTAATTATTCTTTTATATTTTACTTTTTTATATATATATTTTCATCTTCTCCTTTTCTCTTTCTTTTCCATTCTTCCATTTCTTTTTCTTTGAAGCTTTTGCAGATTTGGCGACGGGGATGCAATGACTACCGCATCTTTGATCTTGTTCTCTAAAGCTAGAGACAAACGTAAAACTTTATCACTGATTAATGTTTACAACAATTTCAATCAATGGGTCTTCTTCATTAAAGGGTTTGCGTCCATTAATTGAATCTATTACTTAGTGAACTCCTCCATTAATGACTAGTCTAAAGTTCGATTTTCTTGTAGCTTTCAATTTTGATTTTGACCTACCAACAAATTTTCAAAGTGATGAAAAGTGAAGATATGATGAAAAGTATGTGATTTGAAGATATGAATTGGCTTAGTGATGAAAAGTTGATGAACAACGAATTTATGAATGATTTTGAACTTCTCGAATCAATTAGGCAACATTTACTTGAAGATTGGGATTCCCGTGTTACAACAGTGCTAAAGTCGTCCGTTAAAATTGAGCTGGATGTGATTGTTAGTTCGCCGGAGATATACGATTTCACCGGATTTACAGCGACGGCGACAGTGGCGGCGGAGGTGAAATTGGAAGTGAAAGTGAATATGGCGGCGGTTACCCTGGTGGTCGAGGTGAGCCCGCCGGTGTCTATGGATTTTATGAACATTGAAAGGAAAAGATAAAGAAGGTAAAAGAAATAAAACGAAAAATAATTTCTTTTTTTTTTATAAATAGAAGATTAATATGAAATAAATTAAATATTTATAAAGTTAATATTGTAATCATTTTTTTATCTCTCACTCTCCCAAAGAGAGTGAACTACACCTTCTTTGCCACATCAGCATTTAGGGAGCAAATAACTACACTTTAAAATAGTCTAAGGGGGTAATAGGACTCCCGTAAAGTATGAGTGTGTAGTTGGAAATCCGGTTATAAGTTGGGGGGTCTTTGGCCATTTTCTCAAAATATTATATTACATTTAAAAAGAATTATGCATATTAGATATTTAATAATGAAAGTATATGTAAAATAATATGTTAATTATAAAGTAATAGAAATAATAATGAAATATTCAAAAAGTAAAATAGAGAGTGTGAATATTAGTTCTCCAAATTTGGAGAATTACTATTCACCTCTCTAAATATAAAGAATAGAGGGTGATATGGAGGTGGGTTGGTGTGCCCATTTTCTATTTTACTCTCCAAATATAGAGAATGGAGAGTAAAATAGAGGTGGGTTGGAGATTGTCACGACCCAGACCGTCGTGATTGACACCCATACAAACTCTCCGGTGGGAGAACCATTACTACAGCCCAACTAAGCAGCCTTAACCAAGATACTACACATTTAAAGATACAGAAGCAGGTTTAAATGCAGAAATAAAATGGAGTTCCATAAACTCTGAAAGTTTAACAAACTGTTGCCAAAACATTAGGGCTGGGCATAATTTTGGTTCAAACCGAAAAAACTGACCGAACTGAATTTTTTTAAATTTCGGTTTCGGTTTTTCGATTTGATCGGTCTGTTTTGGTTTTTAATTTTAAAGTTTGATAATTCGATTCAGTTTTCAGTTTTAGATTATTATTTTTTCGGTTAACCGAAAAACCAAATTTTATTTGATACATTTATAATTTTATACAAATCCAATCCAAATGTCAGCCCATTAAAAAGTAAAAGAAAAGGCCCACCCAATTTCCCAATAGATAAAGGGAAAATTGTATATAATAACAAACTATTAATTCAAATTAAATGCTATAAATATAGATTGATTTAATTGTACTCCATAGCAAACTGTTGCTATTTCACCTCTCTCCTGGTGAATCTCGCTCTCCACTCTCGTTCTCTCCCTCGCCTCTCTTATTTTTTATACAAACGCAAGTGTATAAAGTGTGTTTGTGTTTGTATAAAGCGAGAGAAAATTGTATATATACATATATTTTCGTTTCCCTCTCTCCCCTCTCCTAGATCTCGCTCTCTCACTCCCCTCTCTCACTTTATACAAAAAACGCAAATTGTATAAAATGCGTTTGTGTTTGTATAAAGCAAGAGAAAATTGTATATATACATATATTTTCGTTCTCCTCTCTCCCCTCTCCCAGATCTCGCTCGCCACTCTCCCAGATCTCGCTCTCTCACTCGCCTCATTAACTTTATACAAAAACGCAAATGTATAAAATGCGTGAAAATTGTAAATATACATATTTTTTCGTTCCCCTCTCTCCCCTCTCCTTGATCTCGCTCGCCACTCTCCCAGATCTCGCTCGCTCACTCGCCTCTCTCACTTTATACAATTGATCTTTTTGTATATGTATACCAAAGCAGATTATACAACTGCTTTCAATTGTCTATGTATAGCGAATTATACATATATATGTTTGCTATGGGGCGCAATTATGCAAACTTTGTTATAGCATACAAATATGATTTTTTTTGTTTGCTATATGTGAAAGTTGCTCATAGATAAATGCCTAAATTCACCAACTCTCAATCCATTGCACAAGGTTCCTGCATCACGACATTTTGAGTTCGGTCGGTTTTTTCCATTGCTGACGATTGATGTCTCGACGCCATAGCCCTCAATCCTTAAAATCACATTGAAAATATATATATATATTTTTAAACTGATACAATTTAAAATTTTTATTTATGATCAAAGAAAGGCTCATAAGGATGATATTCAAACCGAAAAACCAAACCGAAATTGTAAAAACCGAACTGAACCGAATATATTTCAGTTCGGTTTCGGTTAGCATTTCCATCAAACCGAAAATCGAAAAACCGAACCGAACCAACTGAATGCCCAGCCTTACAAAACATTGCGGAAAACACCCCTAGAACTGAAAGTCAATGTACTAAAACTCTACTAACGACAAGTCTAAGAAATAAGGGTACAACCCCAACTAATATAAGAAATATCTAAATAGTCTAAGTCCGAAGAAAATGGACTAAACAATATGAAGGACTCCATGACTGCCTGAAAGAACTGGCTCACTCTTAATATCCGGTCTTGATCACTGATCTCCTAACTGAAGCCTATCAATAGCCGCCTGAAGATGCCCTGTACTCAACAAAGAACGAGCAAGTGCAGTATCAGTAAACAACCACAATGCACTGGTAGGATCACGCGGCTACTCCAGTAAGAGAAATACATATAAGCAGTCACAACATAGTAAACATGACATGTACAAAATATATACACATATACCGGTTACCATTTCAGGAACAATGTAGAATTCCACATTCTCATTACAAGTAAATATGACAATTCAATGGTCCTCTCATGGAACTCATACCCAAACTGTTAGTGTGTCAGAACGTGACACTCGATCTCAATTAGTGTGTCGAAACTTGACACCCGATCCAATATATGTGTCGAAACGTGACACCTGATCCCAATTAGTGTGTCGGAACGTGACACCCGATCCAACATATGTGTTGGAATGTGACACCCGATCTCAATTAGTGTGTCGGAACGTGACACGTCGGAACATGACACCTGATCCAATCAACATACCACAATCACAATGTACATTCTCATAATCATACAATCAAGTGTTGATTCATGGCATACAATTGTTCATTCATACTCATTTATATTAGGTTTGATCAATAGTGCTTCATTCATATACATACATGCATTACAATGAAGCAAATACCAATATATATCACACAAACATGAAATCAAACCATCACCTACCTCGAAACCAAGCTTGAACCTCCCTAAAGCACTTGAATCTTTCCTTTTCGGATTCTTTCGGCTTGTTCTTGGTCTAAAAACATACAATTAACACAAGGATCAATAAACGAGGCCTAATTACCCAGATTATAATCAACATTATCAACCCTAGGCCAAACCCAAGATCTCAATGTAGTGCTTTTTCCACCATTAATTTCAGGTCAAAACCTTCTCCCAATAATAATTACCTAAGAATCTAAGTTCTACGGATCAAAAAATGGATTAGGGGAGTAAAAACCTTACCTTTAGCGCTAGAAGAGGTGGAACACCTTCAAGAAATAGCCCTGGGTCGTTTCTTAGCTCTCAAGAGCGAACTTTTACAGAAAATAATGTTTTGGGGAGTTTTACCCTATTTAAGTCGCGACTGTCCCGCTACAGCGGCCCTACTATGGCAGCATCCATCTCGCTATAGTGGCCTGCATGGAGACAGAATGTTGGAATTTGAGTTTCAAGCATCCATTTCACAACACACCTTCAACCTTTGACAATCAAAAACTACCCGTTCACACTAAGATCAGTTTCGGGAGTTCTACTCGCCCGAATTTGATTTCGTAAAGTCGTACGGGTTTCTTAACGTCTTAGCTACCTACTCATGTGATCAAAATCACAATTAGATCTCTCATTCATTACCAAATTTCCTAGACCTCTCATGACTCCGATTTTGTTCAAATCAGGACTAGGCTAGGAATTCCCAAGTTACTACTCAAAAGTTTTCTCGCCCCAATTCTTTCCCAATTGGTTTTTTCCTAACGACGGAATCAGGTCGTTACAGAGATGGTCTAAATCATTTTAAGGCCAAAAGGTTTTAAACAAGGAAAAATTATATAAAATAACAAACTATCAATTCAAATTAAATGTTATAACCATAGTTTGATGTAATTGTAACCCATAGCAAACAACTGTCATTCGCCTCTCTCCCTGAATTTCTCGCTCGCCACTCTCGATTTCTCGCTACCAGTCTGTCCATCGCCTCTCTCACTTTATACAAACACAAATGTATAAAATGTGTTTGTGTTTGTATAAAGCGAGAAAAAATTGTATATATACATATCTTTTCGTTCGCCTCCCTCCCTAGAGAATCTCGCTCGCCACTCTCCCAAATCTCGCTCCCCACTCTCACTCGCCTCTCTCACTTTATACAAACACAAATGTATAAATTGTGTTTGTGTCTGTATAAAGCAAGAGAAAATTGTATATACAAATACAAATACATATATTTTCGTCCTATACAAATCTTCCCCTGCCCAGTTTTCTTTTGTCTTTCTCTCTTTCTCGCTTTATATAAACACATATTATACAATTGATTCTTTTGTATATTCATACCAAAACAAATTAAACAATTGATTCTTTTGTATATGTATACCAAAATATACATATTAATAGCCATAGCAAACATAATGTTTGCTATGGAGCGCAATTATACAAACTATAGTTATAAGATATAAATATGATTTTTATGTTTGCTAAACCTAAAATTTACTCTTCAAACAACCTCAAGTTTATCTATATTTCATTAAAAATAATAATTTAAAATCAATTAATGTGAGTCCTAATAGCTTAGATTCATAATAATCTACAAAAGAATTTTAAATTCTAATTTTTTTTTGGGTATTTCATAAATTTTACCCACTCTTTCAATTCTTGAAAATCAGTTTAAAATGTTATAATGACTCAATAAATGTATTTTTTTTTTCATTACATCAAATTATGATTCAATCATACATGTCAGTTTTCCGTTGCTAAAACTTTTTGAATAGTCAAACTTATTTTTTCATCTCATAATTCCCATGACACCTCTATAAAAGTTGTCACCTTAATTATCATTTGTTATACAAACTTGAACGAAATATAGCTTAAAATATGATGAAGATATTCACAGCTATGCATTATTCGAACAGAGGCGGATCTAGAATTTATGTTTTATGAGTTCAATATATTATATCTTTAAAGTATTGAGTTCATATCTACTGTTTATTGTAAATTTCATGGAAATTTATATATTTTGTTCTATATGTTGAAAGTACTGGATTTAGATAAATCCAGTGACCATATGCTACATCTGTCTGTGTGCATCCAAGGTAAGAGTAAAATGATTACCCGCTCTACAAAAATGAGTACTAACATTAATCGAAGGAAACATTTTTACATGTGTTTTTTTTTCTGCAGATTATAGAGTTTGATATTAGTCTGAGTAGTAGAAAAGATTGATTGATATGACAACATGATATTTATGAAATTTTATTGCGTACTCTATCCTCCTTCACTTGTGAAATTACATTGATTATGTTACTATTATTATCTAATTATATATATTTTTATTACTTTTCAGAACCTAATGATTGGTTGGTATAATATATTCTTTTATTAGTACTTAACAATCTTCTTTTTCTTGGGCAGCAATATAATTATTATTGCTTGATTAGAGAGTCCAAAAATATTCTTTTGACTATATAGTTACATTTAAAAACTCATTTATAATGTTTTATACGTTTAAATAGTATTTGATTCATCACTCAAAAATACTTTAAAGACTATGCTTATATTATTATTCTTTTCAATTTGGTAGTAGATTTTATTTTAAGTTCATTGTATTTAATTTTTGACATATATCTATGATTGTATTTTTGCTTACTTTTTTTAAAAATAAAAGCATATCAAGTTAACTTCACAAGATAATTTACTATATTATATATTTGAAGAGGTAATCTAGCATCTTATAAAATATCCCCATACCAAATTATATCGCTTTAAATTATAATTCTCGGTGCAAAAAAGGGAACTTGAGTTCAATACTCATGTAACTAAAAACAAGACCACGTTTCAACATTTTGAACTTGCACATTCTTTGATACTTAGTTTTTATCAAGTGCATACTTTAAAAATAAGTGTAGTAATCAATATAGGATACACGTGCAATGCATGTGGCCAGAAACTAGTATATATATATATATATATATATAAATATGCATGGAGGTCTTAAGACCAGTTACCGTTTGTAAATATAAGGAACATGTGTTGCAAAAATGTAAACTGATTTAATCTCCAGTCAGGAGATACACTGGTCTAAGAAAGAATCAGATTCCCCATGCATCTTCAATTGTAGTTATTAGTCTTTTCGCCTCTGTCCTCCGAGGCAATTTTATTCATGCAGAGAAGACAAGCCTTGAATGATTTGCAGCATTGGCAATCCTTTTTTTTTGGGCTATCCAGTGTAATGGTTCATGACAGTTAAAACATCAAGTCTTACATGTATGGAATAGGCAATGGTACCTCTCTTCTCCATTATTCAGTTGCAAGTTATTTGTGGGAGCCGGGTGATGCCTCTCCAAAAGATCTGCTTTGCTAGGAGCCGGGTGTTTTAGTGCCTGGGGAACAGTGATTCTCTTTGCAGGATCTAACACAGATTTTCTCCATCAAATCTTTGAAGCAATCCAACATCTTTAATTCTTCACACGAATCACCTGAAATGACTGAACTGATATCTTTCGGCTTGATGCTGACAATTAGCTTCCTTACAGTCAGACATGGATGGAGAAGAGGTGGCAATAATGGTGTTTAGTTCCATCGACTTGGTCCGCCATAGCCAGGTCGTGGGAGCTTTTTGCTCGCTGGTTCGTCCTACAAGCTCAATAATCGATGTTTGTCGGAGCTACTAGTTTGAAGGAGTAGGGGAAGGGAAAGGGAAGGCATTCGCCGGTTTCCAGTTGTTTGCGATGGGGGTTGTGCGTAGAAAGGGGAGGATGGAGGCTGCTTGCGACAGAATTCCGACAGTGGTGGCGGGAAGGGCTGAAGCTCTGTTAGCTGGAAAATGGTAAAAGGAAGAAGGGTTGTTTAAGGGTGTTTTGATTCTTCACCGGAAAAATGGAAGCTTGGGTGGTCTGTTTGCAGTTGTAGGTTATGTATGGTTGTTCTGCCATGTTTTTTTGCTCTGGTGGAGCCGAGGGAGAAAGGACGAGCAAGGATTGGATTCTGTAAAAGAAGTGGTTGAGCTCGTTGGAGAAAAATTCCATTTCTGGCCAAATTGATGATCTATTGATTGAGGTTTTGGGTGGTGGCGGCTAAGGGAGGAAAATGGGAGAGGAAAAAATTTGGGTTTTTTCTATTTTGGAAATTGTTTCTCCCAATGTCAAAAAAAAATATTATCCACCACCCTTGACTTAATGACTAAGCTATTGTTTAAATAGGAAATTGAAAACCACCACGATACCATTATCTCAAAACCATGGGCCGATACCGCTAGTTAAATAAAATACTTGTATATGAAATTTTATCCATATTTGAATGAATATTTAGACTGTGCAAAATATCAAAATCAATATTAACTAATGTAACGAAAAAAATGAATATTAAAAATTGTAATGAACATAATCAATGACATGTAAAAAATGCAATTTAATAGAACTAATGATTTAATCAAAATAAATAAATATTTGAATGTATTCAACCGGCTGTGGCAAAAAATAATGTAATTAAAATTAATTGATAAAAAATCCTAAATTTTGACACATAAGGATAGTTATCGATTAACTTATTATAAAAAATGTATTTTGAACTATTAAATAAATAAAACCTAACAGTTACAAATTTTGAAAATGTTAGACCAAAATTGAGTGTCAACAATCTTTATCTGTAAGAATGATATCATCCACATAGACGAGAAGGTAGGTGATAGAAGAGCCATGATTGCTAACAAATAGGGAGGAGTCAGTATAACAACCCTGAAATCCCTGATGCACCAGAAAAAAATTCAATTTCATAAACCAAGCCCTAGGGGATTGTTTCAAACCATAGAGCGCTTTGCTTAGGTGACAAACACTACTAAAAAACTGCTAAAAAACGACGGAAGTAAAAGCGACGGACGGTATCGCTCCAAAAAGCGACGCCACTAGCCACATTGTCCATTGCTTTTTAGTTAAAATAATTTTTTTACATTTTTTTTAAAAGTGAGGGACGGCATCACTCAGTCCGTCGCTTTTTTTCGCAGATTTTTTATAATTAATTATTTTATATAGATAGCGACGCAGTTTGTCGCTTTTTATTAAAAATAATTATTTATTAATTTAAAAAAATTCACACCGTCCGTCACTTTTTATTAATTTTAATTGTTTAATTATTTTTTAAATTAGCGACGGACAACATCTTTATGTCCGTCGCTTCTTGCTCAAAATATTTGGTCAAATATTTTAAGAAAACGACGGACAGTGTCTCTTAGTCCATCGCTTTTTGGTCAAAATATTGGTCAAACATTTTTTTTAAAAAGCGACAGACATAGAGACGCTGTCCGTCGCTTTTTTTAAAATATATGCACTAGCAGACGCGATTTTCCCCATTTCTCCATATAAAAAACATAATTGAGAAATATTTTGATTTAATTTTATTTAAATCGTCTTCCGGAGGACGGTTTTGTGTAAAATAAAAAACAAAAAAATTATAATACCGACTTACGGATGTCGGTAAAATTAAATTGTATGTAATAAATTAATATTTTCAATTAATTTTAAATAAATCGTAGTCCGAATGACGGTTTATATAAGTTAAAAAATAATTTAATATAAAATACCGACCTCCCGATGTCAATATTATTTAATTAAAATGATTACTTTTTATTTATCTTAAAATTTAATGTGATACCGACCTCCTGAGGTCGGTATTTTTTATTATATCTAATTATTTTTAATAAAAACGACATTCGGAGGTCGGTTTGTTTAAAATATTCCTATTAATCATAATTTTGCTATTGTGTACAATATTAAATTTCATTTTACACCTACAATTAATTGTTCAAAAAGTGTAATAATTTTGTATACTTTTATAAATAAAAAGTTAGAGTTCGTGGAATAAATAATAAAAATATCTATAATCCATATTTAGAGTATGAAACTACATTGATATGAATTAGGGATAATGATACTTATATTTATAGAGTAATATACAAATTCTATCAGTCCATCGTCCAATCATGAACTTAATATCTCATGTCATGATGTAGTAGAGGTGAAGAGCTAACATATAATCCATTCGAGTATGAAATGCGAGATAGTATTATTATATACGTTTGATCTTGAATGAATGTCAAGTGTAGTGATCACTTCCTAATTATGATGACATGTAAAGGATACTTCATCGGAGTATGAAATACGTTGATTAATTATATATTCCTCGAGTAGTTTAACAAATCAAATCTTATATACTAGTGGTTCAGATATGAAATACATTATCAATTAAAGAAATACCGATGATCAATTCAAAGAGATTTATATATTAAATTTGATATTGATAAACTTTTGTTGATCAATAAAATTAAATTTATATAATTAGAAGGTATATAATTTAAATTTATAAAATTAACTTGATCGATGAATTAAATTTATTAAATTAAACTTTTGTTGTTGTGTAGTTAAATTTTATATATATATATATATTTGATAAACTTTTGTTGATCAATAAAATTAAATTTATATAATTAGAAGGTATATAATTTAAATTTATAAAATTAACTTGATCGATGAATTAAATTTATTAAATTAAACTTTTGTTGTTGTGTAGTTAAATTATATATATATATATATATGTGTGTGTGTGTGTGTGTGTGTGTGTAATTACATCAAATGGAGTTTACATGAGATTAAAACTCCTTAATACTAGCAAACAAATATTCAAAAGGATAATTCAATATATACTAATAAGACTACAAGTATTTATCCTTAATACTCATTTTGGTTAGAGTGTAGATCACATATATGCTCAATCACTTGCATCTCTAACCATCAATAAAGATTATTTGATACACATTTATTCTGATTAGGAAAAGATCATTATTCTTTACGAGTTGATTCTTTCTTTATTAACTATTATGATTAGGAGAAGATCATTCATTGTTCTTTATTAGCAGGTTTAATCATGTATACACACATATTCATATGATATAATCACTTTCGACTTTGATTTAATCTTTTGTATGGTCACTCAACTAATGATAGTTCACTTCTGTTCTTTTATTTTTGGTTATAATGATAGTTCACTTAGAAAGTCATTTTTCTTTGTTTTATAACTAAGAAGTCACTCAACTAAACATTTTATATAATTTTTCAATCTAACAGCAAAAGCTATATAAAGCTAAAGATAAAATGAGACAAGTGTTTTTATATTGGTTCAGATTAGGGTATATGAAGTCTTTAACTTAGGATTTAGTTTCATATTTTTATTTCTGACAGTCTCAAACTTTTGGTTAATATGTGTTGTTTTTTGGCAAGATACAATTTATCAACTCATTGCATGGTTTATTTGGTTTGTCACCATGTTTCTAAGTGATTTTCAATTATTTATCTTTTGTGTCAAATCTTAACGGTTAAATCAATAATGATCAATAACCAATAAAATGATAACTAATAAATCAATATCTTAATGGTTCTTAACGGTTTAGGATGTGTACAAACCAATAACCAATTGTTTGACCGATAAACTTCAAAACCGATCCGACTCGACCGATACGCAGCGCTAGTCCGGATGAGTGAGAATATAACAAGCAAAGGCTCATTTAAGTCACTATTTAGTAGATGAGAGGGAGTTACTTGGATGCTTAACATCCCTCACTTCCAACTTGAAGGTTTCAAGTTCGAGTCACCAAGGGAGCAAAAGGGGTGGGAGCTCCTAGGAAAGGTAAAAGAAAATAAAATGCAGAGCTTAACAAATTGATGAATACTCTTCATTGCATAGCTCAGGGGCTCGTATTTACCCAAAACAGTAGCAGTTGATGATATCAGCACAAATAATATTGGTATACCGGACCCATCTACCATCTTGCGCAGGCGTATTAGTCATATCTTTTAATTGATCTTCCATATCTTAATATCTTTATCTTGTGTTTATTCTGACTAGGAGAAGATCATTATTCTTTACTTGCAGGATTTATGAACAACTAGAGGAAACTGAAAAAGTGGCAAGTAGATGGCTCAAGAGTGTCTCGTGGTGATAGGTGCTATATACCTTCTGAAGGGCAGTCATTTTAGATAGTTCCATAATTGACGAACTGGAAAATGCTAGATATCGACTAAAATGTGTGTCTCGATTTCTTGTGAAACTGGAGGAGGTTCGCCCTGACAGCACAATATCTACACAACTAGGGGCCTTATTTCAACAAGCTCATGATGGCTTTTCTGAGATATGTAATCACACGAATAAAAGTTACACCATCACAATGACAAAGGTACTGAAAATAATTAAACTGGAGAACATTATTGAGCGACTCACAACAGTTTCAAATCCATCAGGAATGATATTAGAGGTGCTGAAAATACTTAAACCCGAGAATATTGCTGAAAGAATCAAAGCTTCAAAGCCATCAACATCATCTAGCCGAATCACTACTATGGAGATGGTGAGGTTTGTCAATTTTATGCTTGATTATGTACGAGATTGTACCTTTGTGTCCAGGGGCCGACCACGTGGGTTCAGGGGTTCACCCGAACCCCCTTGACAAAAAATTACACGGTATATATAAAGTAAATTTTTTGTATTTATGCGGATATATATATTTTGAACCCCCTTAAAAACAAAGAGAAATTGACAGCCAAGCGGTAGGTCCCCCCAAAATTAAGCTTAACATGAAGGATTTGAATCTCTATATTAACGTTTTATTTTTTTCTTTCTTAGTTTCAGATTTTTTTTTTAATTTTTATTTTCAGTTCCGTTTTTCACTTTTTTTTTTTAGTTTTTATTTATTTATAAAATATGCTAAAAGTGAAGTTTTAAACCCAAAAAAGTTCTATAGTTCGCCACTAAAACTATACACTACTACTTCCTTGAAATTTTGTTTTGTTAGCTTATTTACATGTTTATACTGTTATTTTTTGAACCCCCTGAACAAAAATCCTGGGTCCGCCACTGCCTGTGTCATCTCTGTTTTTCAAGAAGCTGTGACATCTACAAGCCATCTTCATATTATGAATAGCAACAAAAGTAAGAAGGACAATCTAGTTCTTCAGTTTTTGACTGTGGCTTTCATGCTTATCGAATCCAAGAGAAGCTTGATTAAACTACTGAAACAGAAAGACATTTTGGAAGCTCACATTGGAAGTGCTCATGAAGAGCTTATTTATCTTAGAGCCCTTCTCATTGATGTTCTCAGGCTACACACAGTGCTTAATAATGAGCTGCATGATGTCTTAATGCATGCAAAAGTGACTGCCAACAAGATAGACAAATCAGTGCTTATTGTTATGGAAATTTCATCGAGGAAATTGGGCTTTTATTATCTGAGATTGAGTCGGTCAGAAAAGTATGCTTTTGATCAATTTCTTGATGCATCATCTCCTTACAGCATGTGATATTGCACACGACCTAGATTGTTTTACATTTACCAGACTTTACTTAGATGAACCAGGTTGCCTAACGTGTTTCAAAGACAATGTAAAGACAGTAAAGTAAGAACACAATATTTTACGTGGAAACACCCGGCTCAAAAGGTGTAAAAACCATGACCTCTTCCTCAATAGGATTTACCCCAACTTCACTAAATAACTACGAGCCTCAACCAACAAACAAGATTACAATAGTTTATCTAACCTAAAGATCAACTACGTAATCTCAATTCTACCACACACCTCCAAGGTATGTGTTCCCAAGTGTCTTCAAGTTGCCCTCAACTTGAAGACTAAAATCCTAATATCAGTTTATAAATTCCTGATCTAGAAAATATAAAAATCACAAATACTAAGAAAACTTCTTAGATCTGTTCTTCAGTGTTTTTTGATCAGCAGCACTTCGGAAATCAATCTCTCAATTGTTTTGCTCTGTGAGTGCATAATTATTCTGAACGCTTATTCTCCTATTTATGCTTTTGTTTCCTGAAGTCTTCTACTCCTTCAATGACTCCTCATTCGTTCAACCACTTGATTTCATTTAGAGTTCTTCTTATACTGAGACTCCTTTATTAATTAGAAGTCCTTCTTGAAACAGTTTCTCATCAACCCAATTTGCTAACATGTTCCTTGCATTTTGTCATGTATCAAAATAATACTTATCCAAACAAATTCCCCCTTTTTGATGATGACAAATTCATGACCTGGATTGCAGTCTTCTTAGCTTGCTATTTTGACCTGAAACATTTAACCATGGAACACTTGTGCAAAACAGATTATTTTTGGGTTTTAAATAATGCACTCCCTGCTTATCTTCCCCCTTTTGGCATCATCGAAAATGGTTTCAAGAGAGCGAATAAGGAGAGAAGAGTATGAGGATGACATCCAATTTGCACTTTTATAAATGGTCATCAAAATCATAACAAGATCAGCTAAGAGCAGTGATTAACATAGACAATATAACTAAAAACGGAATTAGTGTACGAAGATACAAAACAGACTATAGAACACAACCAAAAATGATAAAATATCTTTAAAAGAGAGCACACAGATAGCCAAAAACACAAAAATAGCTGAGTGGATTAGGGAGTCCAAAGAGAAGGCAGAGATCAATGGGCTAAGGTTAGAGCTTGAGTTGTCAACAATTGAGATAGGTGGCACACAATAGCTATATTTGCAGATCTTTCCTGAGCAAGCTCATTTTGAAGCGCCACTACTCGAGCTTCCCAAATTGCCTTGTCCTGTTGATGATCAGTCGCCATAGCAGCTAGTTCTTGTTCCTTCTCAGCAAGCTGATTCGCCAAGCGCTGAAGAGGTGTGTCAAGATGCCTCATAGAGGTTGGGAGAACCATGGGATTAATTCGACCATCCATGTCCTTAACACTTTGAGAGTACCATACCGGAACAGGCACATCAAAAGCCTCAAATATGGAAGCCATCCAGAATCCATATGGAAGTGTCTGCCCATTTTTGTCTTGATTGAGAACCCTGTGCATATGTTGGATGATCAGTGAAGGCAAGTTTATAGGAACCGCTGTATCCAGTAACTCCATGATGGTTAGGTCAAGAAAGTTCGCCTGTGAACGCCTTTGTTTCTTCTGTAGGATTATCTTGTGTACCACATCAAAGTATAATTTGTGTAAAGGAGACATCTCCTTCTTTCCAACACTGCGATGATGGTTTAGATTAGGCTTATAAGAGAATTTGCGATAAATAGCTAAAGCAGAGGACTGATTTGGCAAAATTGGCAACTCATTTTTAACATAATGATTCCATCCCTCAGAAGGAATGCCCAATATTTGAGCAACATTAGCAGTGACTAAGTGAAGAGGTGTATTCCTCACAGTAAAAGTGAAGGATAGTCCATCACTTTTTCCATTGATGTAAAATTTAGTGACCTCTTGCTTGGCTAATTTACGTTGCCTATCACCTTGAAGAAAGATAGCCGACCACCCTTGGGCCTCTAATTTTGTGAGTAATGCACCCATCTCAGGATCTCCAAAACCAGTGACAACCCGACCCCTAAGAACTGATTGTTGACGAAAGTGAACAACACGGTCAAGCTGGGAAGACGAGGTGGAAGAGTAGGAGTGGGTTAGATTTTCAGCCTCTAAATCTGACATGGAACAGGGAGAAAAAACAGGGGAAGCAACTCGTTTCTTTTTGGATTTGGATCGGGATGCAGGTATGGGAGAGGCCTTAGGAAGGGAAGATTTCTTGGATGTGGTGGTGGTTTTAGAGCTTGAGGGCTTCAAAGCAGTGTGCTTTCTATGCTTATCCCTACGATTTACTGGATCATCATCAGAAAGATCAGTGGTAAGGTTTTCGAGTGGAGGGCNTGAGGGATGTTAAGCATCCAAGTAACTCCCTCTCATCTACTAAATAGTGACTTAAATGAGCCTTTGCTTGTTATATTCTCACTCATCTGGACTAGCGCTGCGTATCTGTCGAGTCGAATCGGTTTTGAAGTTTATCGATCAAACAATTGGTTATCGGTTTGTACACATCCTAAACCGTTAAGAACCATTAAGATGTGGTGGTGGTTTTAGAGCTTGAGGGCTTCGAAGCAGTGTGCTTTCTATGCTTATCCCTACGATTTACTGGATTATCATCAGAAAGATCAATGGTAAGGTTTTCGAGTGGAGGGCGAGCAGAAGAACGAGTTCTTTTTCGAGCTGCCAAGGAGGATAGCAACTCAGCCTCAATTTGACGACGTTTTAGTCTAGTTTGAGGGACCTTGACAATGGAAAGAGTGGGGATATCTGTTGGTAAAGAGGGTGCAGACCTAGGGTTTGAGACAGATTTGAGACGACGCTTATTCTTTTTGCGAACAAGTTCAGCCAAAGGAATTTCATCACTATCATCAACATTTAAAGGAACATGAGCAACATCACGGGGCATCGTCAAAGAGTCAGTTGACATAAGGAGAAAGGGATTTTGACTTACAGAGCTCCAACTTGCGGACCTACCTAGAGTCACCCGAAAGGATGTATGTGTTTCATCTTCCCCCTCACTTGATGCATCAGGAAGAGGAACCAAAGGAAGATCTTGAAAATGAACATCCTCAACTGGTGAAAGAGACGGAGAAGCATTGGTCGAAATTATGTGAGCGAGTCCGTCCACAGAAACCCAAAAGACAACAGGAGAAGATTCGGTTCGTACTATAGCAAGAGAAGTATCATATGAAGGCAAGATTTCACTTTTATCAGCGCTTTTTAAGGAAGACGCCATAGTTAGGATTCAAGCTTTGATGAACAAGAAGAGTAGTTGGGGTTTGGAGAAGAAGTTTGTGGAAGATAGATGGTGAAAAGAAAATTGATGTGATGGTGACAGGTTTTTGAAAGAAAAGAGGGAAGGCAGACGAAGAGTCTTGGGTTTTGGCGGTTAGTTTCAGTGAGAGAGAGAAAAATAAAGAGGCATATTATTTATGTGTATCAGCATGTGTGACTTAAAAAAAACTTTTATACCTGAGGTGTGCTCCAAGAGATGCCAAGTTACTTTGTACCTATTTTCACAGTTTAGAGCAACAAATATTTATGAGAATATGCAAAAAACTGATAAGCACGATATTGATATACAAGTTAGTGTATTTAATAGATCAGATAATATATCACTGCATATCTAAGCCCACTTAGTCAGTCATATAGCTACCAGTTCCTAACCAATCATTGAGGGAGGGAATTTATGCAATCTTAATCATCCCAAGTCTAGCCTATTTTTCTCAAAATGTTCTCTACTCAATGCTTTGGTAAAAATATCAGCTATTTGTTCCTTAGTGGAACAAAACATAATTGATATGTGACCTTTCTCTACACTATCTCTTAAAAAATGGTGTCTTATATCAATGTGTTTTGTACACTTATGTTGCACAGGATTTTTTGCTATATTAATAGCGCTAGTATTATCACACAAGATAGGAACTCTACCAACATTCATACCAAAATCCATCAATTATTGTTTAATCCATAGCAATTGTGCACAACAAGATCCGGCGGCCACGTATTCAGCCTCAGCAGTTGACAAGGCCACAGAGTTTTGTTTCTTGGTGGACCAGGATATCAAACATGTTCCAAGAAAGTGACCATACATGTGGTGCTCTTCCTGTCAACCAAGTATCTAGGATAATCAGCATCCGCATAACCAACCAAGTTGAAATTGCTTCCTTTTGAATACCAGAGTCCCAAATCAGTAGTTCCTTTGAGATACCTGAAAATTCTTTTAACAGATTTAAGATGAGATCTTTTGAGATTTTCTTGAAATCTGGCACAAAGTCCAACACTAAAAACGATATCAGGTCTACTTGCAGTTAGATACAAGAGAGATCCGATCATTCCCCTGAACAACTTTTGATCAACAGATACGCCTGTTTCATCCATATCTAGCTTAGTGGCTGTAGCAATAGGAGTATCAATTTCCTTAACTTCATTCATGTTGAATCTTTTTAGCAACTCCTTCACATACTTTTGTTGATGAATCAAGGTACATGTGGGTGTTTGTTTGATTTGTAAACCAAGATAGAAACTTAGCTCACCCATCATACTCATTTCAAATTCTCCACACATAAGTTCAACAAACTCTTGAGTCATCAGACTATTTGTAGATCCAAAGATTATGTCATCCACATAAACCTGCATAATCAGCAAATCTTTTCCATTTGTTTTTAGAAAAAAAGTATTGTCGATTTTACCTCTTGAGTGTCCATGGTCTAAAAGAAACTTGTATTGTCTCTCATACCATGCCCTTGGAGCTTGCTTCAACCCATACAGAGCTTTGTTTAGCTTGTAGACATATTCAGGAAACTCTAGATTTTTGAAACCAGGTGGTTGTTTTACATATACTTCTTATTTCAAGTATTCATTCAGAAATGCACTCTTTACATCCATTTGATAGAGAGTTAATTCTTTAAAAACAACAAATGCAATAAGTAGTCGAATAGCTTCAAGTCTTGCCACAGGAGCAAAGGTCTCATCATGATTGATTCCTTCTTCCTAATTATATCCCTGAACCACCAGCCTCGCCTTGTTTCTNAAGATGTAGCCTCAGTTAAGGTCCTTTGGAGGAACCAATTTGTTGAGGAAGCTACTTGGGAAGCCGAAGAAGACATGAAGAAGAGATATCCATATCTCTTTGAATCCGCATATCAAGGTATTAATTTCCTTCTTAATGCTCTTTTAATTATAATGAGCATGTTGTAGTTGTTGTTGCGTTTGCATGGTTATTGTTGGGTGTTGAGTTGATGTTACACCCTTAGCTTATAAAAGTAACCTCATTCGAGGACGAATGTTCCCAAGGGGGAGATATTGTAACATCCGACTATTTGAAGTGGCTTTGAAGGAGCTTGAAATTTGGAAATATTTTTGGAAAGATTTAAAAATCTAGAAATTTGGCTAAGTGTGGAAATCAGTGAGTTTTGACAAACTTTGAGTAGTCGTAACTCCTAGCTCAGGATGAGTTAGGAGTGGTTCTAGTTATGGTTGCGAGGCTCGTGGAATGACCTTTCCAACGCCACTGAGTTTGCTCGATTATGAGTTCGTATGAGGGAGTTATGCCCTTTAGAAGTTGGATAGTTGGAAGGGAAATCCGTCCGAAAATTTAAGGGCATTTTGGTCCTTTCATAAATTATTTCTTTTGAGGTCATATTGTTGTATTAGGCTGATCTTTGGATCATTTTGTCCCATTTTGAAAGAGAAAGAGTTAGGGTTCTTGAGAGTGAAGAAGAGAAGAAGGAGAAGAAGAAGAAGAGAAGAAAGAGGAGATCAACAATATCATTGTGGATTTCCGTCGGGGGTGATCCCTATCAAGGTATGTGAGTTTTCGTGTGGGTTGATCCTTTCCCTCACACACACCAAGTTTATTCTATGATTTGAGAAAAGATTGGGAATTGTTGAAGTGTTGAAGTTGTTAGTTGTTGTTGATGTTGTTGGTGGTGTTGTTGAAGTTATTATTCGTTGTGAGACATGATTGGGTCGTATATTTACGTTGAAACCTATTGTATGTTGTGGGAATTACGATTCTAAGAGTTATGACCCCTTTTTAAGTTGATTCACCATCAATTCGCAACAATAAATGCCATTTATTGTGTCACCAGAAATCTGAAGTCTCAGCCAAGTTTTCCCTATTTCTTTTCTCCCTTTCTCATGCATGTTCCAAAGTATTATACCTATGTTTTACAGTTGTTTTATGATCTTGCTTTGCATGAAGTTATTCAGTGAGTTAGGTTTCCGCTGAGTTAAGAAAGCCAGGCCAAGGGTTCGCTTGGGGCCAGAAATGGTCTCCGGGTGCCGGTCCCGCCCTGGGTGTAGGCTCGGGGCGTGACACCCCCAAAATTAAGCTTAACATGAAGGGTTTGAATCTCTATATTAACGTTTTATTTTTTTCTTTCTTATTTCAGATTTTTTTTTTAATTTTTATTTTCAGTTCAGTTTTTCACTTTTTTTTTTTAGTTTTTATTTATTTATAAAATATGCTAAAAGTGAAGTTTTAAACCCAAAAAAGTTCTACAGTTCGCCACTAAAACTATACATTACTACTTCCTTGAAATTTTGTTTTGTTAGCTTATTTACATGTTTATACTTTTATTTTTTGAACCCCCTGAACAAAAATCCTGGGTCCGCCACTGCCTTACAGCCTGCAAACAAACACAAGTACAGCAAGTTATTACTAGGGGTGTGCATCGGTCGGTTCGATTCGGTTTTAGGTGTTATTGGTTCGGTTTATCGGTTTTCGGTTTGTAAATACTTCAAACCGATAACCAAACCAATAACATATTTCTTATCGGTTTTTGGTTAATCGGTTTATGGTACTTAACGGTTCGGTTTTCGGTTTAACCAATAAGAAAATACCATATGATTTTTCCAACATTTGGCATGAAAGTAATAATCATAAAAGTAACAATCATTTTTCTTGCAAGTTTAGACACTAGACACATTCAAAGGAAAAAGTGTAAAAGTAACAATCGTTTAACCATTAACAAAAAGTGTGAAAGTAACAATCGTTTAACCAGTAACAATAAGACTAGTAAATTTAGTATAGTCTTATTGGGTTATCGGTTTAACCATTAACAAAAATTATAAAACCGGAAACCGAACCAATAATCCAATAAAAAATTTTGCAAAACCGTTTAAAAATCGTTAGCCCAATAACCCAATATCAATAAACCAATAGTGTTTTTTTTGGTTCGGTTTATTGGTTAAATCGGTTTTTGCACACCCCTAGTTATTACCATTCATTATTAAATGATATATCAGGGAATGACAAGACGGGAGATAAGGGTTTCTACAAGACGTACCTTCTTTCTAATAGGATCCTCTTCAGTGGCAAGGAAATTGAGTTCTTGATCAAAATGTTGATATGTAAATGCACCCTGTGATAAAAGAAGAACAAATAAAGAGTATTATTATTTCCATACTAGCTAGCTATACCATGTTATTACGCATCACAAACTAAGCGAACACAAGGGTGCTTGTCTTTAGGATCTGCAACAACTAGCTTCCTCAATATGATCAACTCTTCCATATCCGTTTTATACCTGACGAGCAGAAGAAACAAAATTTGGCCACCAAAACAAGGCTAAGAATTGGAGAATTTAATAGTCCAACTTATATTGTTTCATTATTACGAATGATTTTTATTGATACATCTTCTGGGTCACCATGTCTAGCCTTCAAATTTTTAGCCCAAACAACAGTAGAAAAGACGTCTTCCCCATGAGCAGCAAGAATCTCATAACGGCCATCAAGAATTTCTCCGAAGCGGTATCTTGCGAAAATTGATGAGGATTAAAACATCAACTAAGACAAATGTTATCAGCCATCGAAGGAAAGGTTGACAGAAATAATCATCAGAAGGACGAAGCTACAATTTTTTTTTGAGAATGCATAAAAGACAAACTACTTTCTTCAGGTAACAATGTTGACTTGCAATGCAAGCATGCATGATGTAAAAGCTAAAATATGAAGGATCCGGGGAAAATGTGGGATTAAATACTTACTATAATACCCTTTCGGATCATCACATGAGTTATCATGAAGGTAACTCTGCGCTCAATCGGCAGGCCATCTTCTTTGTCCTGCAAAGCAGATATAACCACACAATCATGAAATGCATTTACTTATTACGTTCCTGAATAGACATGGAAAGGACTCGCAATAAGCACAGAACACAGTTTACCACAATTTAGTCCAACCACACGAATACAAAGAACAGAAAACAATCCTCTTTTTCTCTCACTTAGTGGCCAGGGATTACCCATCCAACTAGTAATATAATTTATTTATTTTTGAAAATGGTAATGATCCAACTAGTAATATAATTAAATCAATAGAAAACGAAGACAAGGAAAGAGCATGAGAAATGTGTACATATGACCTTTTACTAAAAGTGAACTTACAAAAAGAAATAGTAATTCCAAAAGGCCAAGCATCTAGACGTTAGGGACATACTATGGTGAGCATGAACCATACACGTTCACCACTTTATGAGCTCTGAAATATCATTTTCACCACCAGGAATAAGTAAGTCAACAGAGGAAACTACATGGACATAAAGACATGCTCATTCAAACTTGCAAGACCCTCATGCTGGAGAAAACTGTAATTGTATTGTTGCATGCTGGAGTGAGATTGATAACAAATCAAAAATCGCAACATACAAGTGATGGATCAATGTTTACAATTAGTACGAAGACCTACTCCAATATGTTGTACAGAAAATTCTATAAAATTTAAGTAACATCGGAAGATAGCCACAGATTATATTAACTAAAGAGGGGACCAATGTGCAACATCATTGCCATTCACTTCTTCGTGAGGAATGGGTGTTTTAATGCCTGGGAAACAGTGATTCTCTTTGTAGGATCTAACACAAAGATTCTTTCCATCAAATCTCTGAAGCAAGCCAACATCTTTAATTCTTCACACGAATCACCTGAAATCACTGAACTGATATCTTTTGGCTTGATGTTGACAATCAGCTTCCTTATAGCCTGCAGACAAACACAAGTACATCAAGTTATTACCATTCATTATTATATCTAGGAACGACAAGACGGGCCTTAAGGATCTCTACAAGACGTACCTTCTTTGTAATAGGATCCTCTTCAGTGGCAAGGAATTTGAGATCTTGATCAAAATGTTGATATGTAAATGTACCCTATTATAAAAGAAGATCAAATAAAGAGTATTATTGTTTCCATACGAGCTAGCTATATCATGTTATTACTCATCACAAACTATAAAAGCAGCTGGCTACCTGATATAATCATCATAACAGAAATGTCAACAACAAATTATTGACCAGCCTAAGAACTTCAAATCATAAATGATTTCAGGGTAATATAGAGAATGAGTTAAGACGAACCTTCCTAAGCATCTTCTTCGGAAATGGACCTTTCAGTTCCATATGAAGACGAAGCATCTTATTATTAGAACAACCTGGAAACAAGATTTTCCCAGCATAAAGCTTGAACAAACAGCAACCTACTGACCAAATATCCATTGGATGATCGTATAGCAGGCCAAGTACTGCAACAAGATAAAATACCATTAACAAACAAAACCACAGATTCATTAAAACATTGAAGCATCGAACAAACGAAACAAAGTTTGAGGAAGCCCATAAAATAATAAAAGGAAAATTTTGAGAATTGATACTTACTGATCTCAGGGGCACGGTAAAAACGGCTCACAAGGTATGGAGTGATTTCATTTTTGCCAGCAAACATAGCATTACCAAAGTCACAAAGCTTTAGCACAGTTCTCGCTTCATTTACCTTAACAAAATACAGAAAGGTCATCATATGCATGCAAAAGCAAAGTAATGAAAGCTACTCTCAGCAGATGCAGAGTGGGAGAATCAGTAACCCAGGGAAAAGATACTATACTCAAAACACTTACCAAGATATTGTCAGGTTTAATATCACAATGAAGCACACTGTAATTCTTTAGATGTTTCAAAGCACTGAAAAGTTGCTCTGCATAAAACCTCACACCACCGAGACTGAGTCCAATGTCACGCCCAAGCTTTTTCTGGAGCTCACGGAGATTCATACGAAGAGACTTCAAAAACTAGACAAAGATGATTCCGGTACTTGAAGCTACAAACTAAATGAACACAGTGGCGCTTGTCGTTAGGATCTGCAGCAACTAGCTTCTTCAATATGATCAACTCTTCCATACCCGCTTTATACCTGACGAGCAGAAACAACAAAATTAGGCCACCAAAACAAGCAAGGCTACAAAGTGGAGAAATTAATAGTTCAACTTACATTGTTTCATTATTACGAATGATTTTTTTTGCTACTTCTTCCGGGTTACCAGGTCTAGCCTTCAAAACTTTAGCCCGAACAATAGTAGAAAAAACGCCTTTCCCATGAGCAGCAAGAATCTCATAATGACCATCAAGAATTTCTCTAAAGCGGTATCCTGCAAAAATTGATGAGAATTAAAACATCAACTAAGACAAATGTTATCAGCCATCATAGGAAAAGTTGACGAAAATAATCATCAGAAGGCCGAACCTACAATTTTTTTTGAGAATGCATAAAAGACAAACTACTTTCTTCAGGTAACAATGTTGACTTGCAGTGCAAGCATGCATGATATAAAAGCTGAAACATGAAGGATCCGGGGAAAATGTGAGATTAAATACTTACTATAATACCCTTCCGGATCATCCCAGTTATCATGAAGGTAACTGCACTCAATCGGCAGGCCATCTCCTTTGTCCTGCAAAATAGATATAACTACACAAACTTGAAATCCATTTACTTATTACAGCCTGAATAGACAAGGAAAGGACTCGCATAAGCACAGAACACAGTTTCCCACAATTCAGTCTGACCACGAGTACAAAGAACAGAAAACAATCCACTTTTTCTCTCATGTGTTCGCCAGGGTTTTCCCATGGACTGGAGAGCAAGGCAGAGGGACTCATTGAATCAATGGAATTCAAACAATACATGATCCAACTAGAATATAATAAAATGAAAGCCATTTATTGTTGTCACTTCAATAAAATAAATAACTCCAATAATATTTCCCAACAGAAAATCGCAAAGAAAACAAGTATGCACAACTTCTACTGCCTAGACATTAAAGTTCAGCACAAGTGAAATTCCAAGAATGAGCAACCCAAAAACTCTGATGACACTTCTAAGACACTCACCATTTTCCTGATGCCAGCAGGTGATTATCCAAACATATCGTCACAAAACATGTCAGCGGACCTACCACTCTGCGAAGTGTTAAAACAGTATGTCAATCATCAGATAGAGCAAGGCAGCATTTAGCACTAAAGGAGAAAAAAAGAAAACCCAACCTGTTGCTTAACTTTGACTTTGTACTCCTGTTGATGTGGTTGAAGATTCCCAATTTGTTTGGCAAGCTCTTTCACTAGCTCCACTATTGGAAACTGCAAAATAGTGACTAATGATCAGGAAAAGTAAGCTGCATTCAGCATGCTACAGTATTGAATCTATTTGCTTGAAACTCAATGGTCAACTTTATTTAACAGGTTATTGTCCGAAGTATTCAGTAAAATTCCAACCTGTTGCTCAATTCGGTCCTTGTGCTCTTGTTGATGCTGGTTTTTGAAATATTCAATTTGTTTAGAAAGCTCTTTCACTAGCTCATCTGTTGAAAACTGCAAAATAATGACTGTGATCAGAAAAGATAAACTGCAATATTAGAATGCCGAAATAATAGGTCATCGACTAATTTAAAAACAAACCCCCAACAAAAGGGACAAGGATTAAGAGATCATACAAATGTTGAAAGATATAATTTTAAAAAGAAAAGAAGAATAAGCACAGTTTCCAACCTGTTGCTTAACTCGGTCATCATAAAACAAACCCCTAACAAAAGGGACAAGGATTAAGAGATCATACAAGTGTTGAAAGATAATTTTAAAAAATGAAGAAGAATAAGCACAGTTTCCTCAAGCTTCTTCACTAGCTCCTCTGTTGAAAACTGCAACTTAATGACTTATGATCAGAAGTAAGCTGGCATTATACCTAAGTATGGTCCAAGTGGGCGAAGTACTTCATCAGACTAATTCTAAAACAAACCCCTAACAACAGGGGCAAGGATTAAATCCCCCAGAAATTAGTGTGGAAGATAAAATAAAATAAAAAAAGGAAGAGTGAGCGCTGAGCACCACGAGAAAAGAAAAACACACAGAGTCAAGTGAACACACCTGCCTCTGGAGTACCCTATGCCAGTCCACCAGCAGCCTTCTTCTCATCAGCATTATGACTGCCTTGCAAAGGTTATTTCCCAGCAGAAAATGTTAGCTCATCAACATGGACATCTACACCATTGGTTGGACCATCAATGGGCTCTGGTGCAACAGTATCTCTAGCTGCCCGCTTCTCAGTAGACTGATCCACATGAACCGCATCTAATGCCAAAAAATGAAAAACACAATTAGAGACCAGCAACTCAATACATAAATAGACAGCACAGAAAATCGCAGCAAATAGATCTGGATAGGTTCAGGTGCTGCCAATGTATAAACTTTAAAAGTGAAGACAGTATCCAACTCAACATCCTAAAACATGCATTTAAGAGTTCAGATCCAAAAGTTAAAAATTCATTAAGAAAGCAAGAACATGACACTTAAATTGCTCAGCAAAACTGGGTGGTTGATTAGTCAATATACCAAGAAGTTAGAAACAAGAAATACAGCAAAACAAAATTAATAATGTTTTAAGAAAATCTCAGGTGAAACAACTTACCGTTGTCTCCAGATTGAGTAACTTGTTCCATCAGTGGAAACTGATTCTTATATTTTTCAAGAATAGCTTGCCTACGCCTTCTGCTCTCCTCCTTAATTCTATTAACTTCTTCTTCCTGTTTAGCAAGTTGGTAAGCAATTTTTTCTAGATAGTCCTGTTCAACTTCATCTCTGCAATCAGAAAAACAAAAACCACCATTAAAGAAACTAAATACACTGACTAGTTTTTGAATATCAAAAGAACCACATAGAATTGGCAATACCTTTTAGATTTCTCACTTTGTCTCTGCAGCTTTTCTCTTTTCAGCTTTTAAGAGATCAACTGTCTTGTCTCTCTCAATTTTACTCTCATAATGTCTATTACGTCTATGGTAAACATGACCATCGTCATCAAGATCATCAGATCTCCGCTGCCTGCTGGATCTGTTATTTCCTGTATTCATGTTAGTAAAAAATACAGAAACAGAAAAAAGATGAAATAGACAATGATTTTAATCCGAGTTCACAAAAATCACTGTGTTTCCTTAAGAAATTTAATCCCCTCACTGTACCTGAGGTTGCAGATTAATTCCTCCCAAGATAAAACAGATTAACCTGTTAAAGAAGTGGCGGTACCTCAAACTTTAATAACTTCAGCGAACGCAAGAATAGTAACAAGAGCACACACAGACTCAGTCGATCGCCAATGTTGTTGTTAGGAGCTCTGTGTTTTGAAGAATGTCAAAGTGCATAGAACAGGTTGTGATAATATGATACAACGTTCATCTAAGGTGCATAAGAGAAGGAGTTCGCAAGCGATATAGTTTTCTTAATCAAATAGGAAAACTATAAAAAGTAGGAAGTAGAAGTAAAGATGGAGTTAGAGGCGTGAATAAAGAATACAAAAAGGAAATAAAGACAAAACCAAGTTAAGTAGGAAGTCGAGTTCGAGTTGAAAAAGGCTTTAAGGCGGCGAAGACAAGTTCGACTTGAACATGGCTTGTGGAAGCGTGATCTATAAATAGGGCAATAGTTTCTTTGGAGAAACTTGCGCACTAATATTGAGTATAAATAAAAAACACTGTCAAAGAGAGTTTGAGAGAATTTTTGAAGGTTCTTGTGGTGCTGCGAGGTTGTGAGGTTTTTGTTAATTGTAGTTAATTGTTATTTACTGCAAATTGAGTTTTGAGCGTAGGAAGAGTCTAATGAGTTGTTATAACTTGGAAGACTCTGCAGAAGACACAAACCGGGGTTTTTTTTGTCTTGGGTAGTTAGGAGTTAGAGTTTATAACTCTTTAGGTTACATAGTTGTGTAATCATTGTATTATTTGTAGGTGAAATAAATAATACGAATTTTTGGAAGAGTTGTCTTACGAAATTGTTTATTGCTAACTTCAGATAGTGAGGAACAAGTAGTAAGTACCTGTCTCTTTATAGAGCCAAGGAGGTCGTAATTCCAACAAGTGGTATCAGAGCAAGGTCATCTTAACATAAGTCTAATAACTTAAGATAAGATCATCATGAATTCTGTACCTCCTCTTGGACATGGTCAGGGACAACACATCAATAGGCCACCATTATTCAATGAACAATACTACTCATGGTGGAAGACAAGGATGAAAGACTTCATTCAAGTCGAAGACTACGAACTATGGATTAGAATCACTGATGGACCGTTAACTCCTACTGTTACAGATAGTGAAGGAAACACTGTACCAAAACCCAAAGAAAAATACGGAGAAGCTGACTACAAGATGCTGGGAAAGAATGCAAAGCCAAGTGCATTCTTGTATGTGGACTAGGACCTGATGAGTTTAATCGCATCTCAAGCTGTACCTCCGCGAAAAAAATATTAGACACCTTACAGAACTCTCATGAAGGTACAACTCAAGTTCGAAAATTTAGAATTGCCAGGCTATGCACTGAATATGAAGCCTTCAAGATGAAATCTAGAGATTCACTTCAAGATATGATCACCAGATTCACTACTGTGCTAAACGAGTTAATCTCCTTGGGGAAAATTTACACCACTGAGGAACAGGTAGACAAAGTGCTTAGAACCTCGCCTAGATCATGGGAAATAAAAGTTACTGCAATCAGAGAAGCCAATGATTTAACAAATATGACTCTGGATGAACTGGTAGGAAATCTCAAAACATATGAGATGAATGTTGATAAAAGAAGTGAAGGAAACAAAGAGAAAAATCTTGGACTCAAAGCAACTGAAAGTGATGAATCACATATAAATGATAAGGATTTAGCACTGATCAGTAGAAACTTCAAGAAACTTTTCAAAAGGGGAATGAATTCTGGCAAAAAGTCACTACCCACCAAAGAAAAGACTACAGAGAAACCACAAAGTGGAGGATGCTTTAAGTGTGGTAAAACTGATCATCAAATTAAGGACTGTCCTATGTGGGAAGTAGAATGGAGAAAGGAAAGGGTTGAAAAAGAGAAGAAGGAACTTTTAAGCAAAAGAAAAAACAAAGAGAAGGAACAAGCGATGTATGCAGCTTGGGGAATAGGTTCAGACATGTATGAAGACGATGCTGATGACATTGCCTTAATGGCCATAGAAGAATTAGAACCTGAACCTGAATCAGACTATGAAGGAATGGAGGTAAATCTCTTTGTTCTTAAAGATAAGCTAATAAAATTCTCTAAGAAAAAATTATCTTTTTTAACGCTCACATCTATAGAAACAATTCAAGAACTAGTTAAAACTAAGAATCAATTGCTTGCCTCCATGACTAGTTTAAAGTTTGAGTATATCGATCTCGAAAAACTCAACAGTGAACTACAGGCGAAAACCAAGCAATTGTTGCAGAAAATTTAGCAACTTGAAACCCGCAATTTAGCACTAAAGTCTGAAAATATAAAACTGAAAATTCTTGATAAAGAAAAGGCGTGTGATCAACCCAAGCATGAACATGAAGTCAATAAACTCAAAAACGACTTAAGCTTGGAAAAAGAAAAATCTAGGAGAATGAATCTTGAATTGTCCAGGATAAAAACCGATCTAGAAAGAGCAAATAAATGGACAAGATCATCCATGATAGTCACACATCTGGGTAACAATACTTGAAACATCAAGGCTGGAATAGGTTTTGAGAAATCTCAAAACGACGAAATTCCACTATTTTGCAGTCTCTGTGGTAAAACTGGTCACTCCAAATCTAATTGTCAAAGAACCAGAACTAACACACACCTCAGGAACAAACACCTTCTAAACAAAATAGGACTGCCAAACTGGATAAACAGAGATCTTATTCATCCTTTTGATCAAAACAGAGGACCCAAGTTGATCTGGGTTCCTAAAACTAACCTTTAATTCTTTTTCAGGAAGAAGTGAGAGGAAGCAAGCAACATTGGTACATGGATAGTGCTTGCTCAAGACACATGACTGGAGACAAAGCAATGTTTCTCTCACTCGAAGAAGGAAAAGGTGGAATGGTAGCATTTGGTGGTGGAAAAAAGGGACAAATCAAAGGCATTGGTAAGATTGGAAGATCTGATGAGCTCTCAATTGAAAAGGTGTACTACGTGGCAGGACTGAAACACAATCTGCTTAGTATATCCCAACTATGCGACAAGGGAAACAAGGTAATTTTCCTATCCACTGGTGTTGAAGTAATCAATCTAATCACAAAAAAGGTAGTCTTAACTGGAAAAAGGGACAAACATATCTACACTGTAGACACTTCAATCACATCTGATAAGAACCTAGTATGTCTAAGTGTGTTGGATAAAGATCCTCTACTTTGGCATAAACGACTCGGTCATGCTAGCCAAGTACAACTAAATGATCTCATCACTAAGGACTTAGTAATAGGACTACCTAAGACAAAGTTCAAAGAAGAAAAGATGTGTGAAGCCTGCACTCTAGGGAAACAAATAAAGTCATCCTTTAAATCAAAACAGGTGATAAGCTCAACCAGGTCCTTAGAACTAATACACATGGATTTATGTGGACCAATGAGAGTCAAAAGCAGGGGAGGGAAAAGATATGTGTTCGTATTAGTTGATGACTATACTATGTTTACTTGGACACTATTCCTGACATCAAAAGAGGATGCATTTGAAGCATTCTGCTCGCTAATAAGAAAGCTTTAAAAGAAATTTGATAAACAATTAATGGCAATCAGATCTGATCATGGAACAGAATTTGAAAACTCAAAGTTTGCTCAATATTGTGATGTCCATGGAGTCGACCATAATTTCTCAGCCCCTAGAACCCCTCAACAAAATGGTGTGGTTGAAAGGAAAAACAGAACCTTGCAAGAAATGGCTAGAACCATGATGATTGCTAACAAAATCACCAACCAATTCTGGGTAGAAGCCATAAATACTGCTTGTTATACCATAAATAGATGCATGTCCAGACCTGTGTTAGATAAAACTCCATATGAATTGCTAAAAGGTAGAAAACCCAACATGTCTCATCTAAGAGTGTTTGGGTGTAAGTGCTTTATTCACAATAATGGAAAAAATCTGCTAGGTAAATTTGATGCTAGAAGTGAGAAAGGAATCTTTTTAGGATACTCCACACATAGTAAAGCCTATAGGGTACTCAACAAAAGAACAATGTGTGTAGAAGAGAGTGTGCATGTTATATTTGATGAAAGCAATACTATGTCTAACCAAGCCTTGCAGGAAAACGAAGTACAATCAAAAGAATACACTGAATCTGTAAAGGAACAGATACAAGAAACAGGTCGCTCAGGGACAATCAATGAAGATAATGTTGAATACATGAGAAAGATGATGCCTCAGAAAAGGTGCCTGATGAAAACCAAATAGATCTGAATAATGGTTAAGATACAGAACAACCAAATTTGGTTCTAAAAGATTACAAATACCAAGGATCACATCCATTGGACAACATACTTACTGATCTCACTTCCGAATAACCACCAGATCAGGGATAAAAAACCATTGTGCTTTTAAAGCATTCCTATCCACAATGGAACCAAAGAAGATCAGTGAAGCTCTCCAAGATGCAAACTGGATTATGGTCATGGAAGAGGAACTAAATCAGTTTGAAAGGAGTAAAGTTTGGCATCTGGTGCCTAAATCACTAAATAGAACTATAATTGGTACAAAGTAGGTGTTTCGAAACAAGTTAGATGAACATGGTACTATAACAAGAAACAAAGCTAGGCTAGTAGTCCAAGGGTACAATCAAGAAGAAGGGATATATTATGATAAAACATTCACACCTGTGGCAAGGTTAGAAGCAATCAGATTACTCATAGCATTTGCATCACACATGGAGTTCACCCAACAAAAGAAAAGACCTACTGATTGTACAGGTGTATGTTGACAACATCATTTTTGGAGCAACAAACAAGACTCTCACAAACGAATTTGCCAACCTTATGAGCAATTAGTTTGAGATGAGCATGATTGGCGAATTAAACTACTTTCTAGGGCTTCAAATAAAGCAAACACATATAAGTACCTTCATTCATCAGCAAAAGTATGTCAAGGAACTACTCAAAAGATTCAAAATGGAAGATGCTAAACAAATTGATACCCCAATAGCAACAGCTAAAAAACTAGACTTAGAAGGAACAGGTTCTGTTGTGGAACAAAAATTGTATAGAGGTATGATTGGGTCACTTTTTTATCTAACCGCCAGCAGGCCTGATATTGTGTTCAGTGTGAGATTATGTGCTAGATTTCAAACCAATCCCAAAGAATCTCATCTTCAAGCTGTTAAAAGAATTCTCAGATACTTAAAAGGAACCACTGACTTAGGACTATGGTATCCAAAGGGGAGCAATTTCGAATTAGTAGGGTATGCCGATGCGGATTATGCTGGTTACCTAGCAGAGAGAAAAAGTACCACAAGTATGGCTCACTTTCTAGGCTCATGCTTAATTTCTTGGGGATCAAAGAAACAAAACTCAGTTGCATTATCTACAACAAAAGATGAATATGTAGCAGCAGCCTCATGTTGTGCTCAATTACTATGGACTATGGATCAAACAACAACTCAGTGATTTTGGTCTTAGTATTGAGTGTGTCCCCATTTTTTATGATAACACAAGTGCAATCAACATTGCAAAAAATCCTGTCCAACACAAAAGAACAAAACATATAGACATCCGTTATCACTTTCTAAGGGACAACGTTGAGAAAGGGTTAATCTCCATGAATTTTTGTGCCACTGAACAACAAATTGTTGACATTTTCACTAAGGTATTAGCAAGGGAACAATTTGAAAGAAACAGGTTGGAATTAGGGATGATAAAAATCACCTAAGCATCTCTGCTCAGTGAGCAAACTGTGATCCTACATTACTTGTATTTTTGGTACTAATACTCATAATGAATTGTGACTAAAACACTCTACTACTCTCAGGTAATTAGAGACTCAAGGGATTAGGACTTCAAGGAACACTATTCTCCAATGGATGGTATGTACACTTTACTTATTAAAGAAGACTAAAATGCCTTGCCCTGTACACTCTACCGGTTCCCTTATTAAAATTGTTGTCAGAAATTATGATTTACAACCACCAAAAAATCAAATCTCACCTATCAACCCATCAAATCCATTCGTCTCACTTCTCCAAAAACCCTTCCACTTTCCTGAAAAACCTTTCTCTACTCTACTTTTCATTCTTCTTCATCTATCAAAACACCCCATCTCCATTAATCATCTCTACCATTACACAAATCTTTTTTTTCCGATCATGGCATTCCCATTAAATCCCAACCTGGCTATCATTCCTTTTGATAATCAAGAAAGCTCGTTTGTCTTATCTGCTCTCTTGTATATTGACTCTTACAGAGTAACCCATCCAACATATTCACTCATGGAAGAAGCATCAATTCAGGGGGAAAGGAGAAACCAAAATTTGAGGTCTAATTTAGGAGACGAAACGATAGCACGAAGTGAGGGGGAACCAATATCCTCAAAGGAATAAGTTCATTTTTCTTGTGATGATGACGATGATAGTCCGTTGGTCCAACTGGTTTCTAAAAGACTTCGTTCACGCCTGAGTATAATCTCTTGTCAATGCATTGCTATGATTCTTCCAGATGCTCATGAAAGTCCTAGTTCTAACCCATCAGTGAAGGCTCCGATTCGAGTGACTCGATCTGTACAGCGTACTCGGGACACAATGCTTCTTGCTAAATCGACTAAAAAAGCTCGCCCGCTGCAAAATAAGTTTGTTCTTCCTTCTAATCCTATAGAGATTGATGATGACGACATTATTGAACCCAAGAAAATTAGAAAACGAAAAAGAAATACATCTAAACTAGAAGAATCTGGTCCCAAAGAAACTGATTAAATTGACTCTGCTAGGGCACTATCCTCTAGGAGAAGAAGTGTGATTAGGGGTAGGGTAATTACTAGATTCGGGGGTGACGAGATGAGTGAATTTGTAACACCCTGGAAATTTAGTAGGTTGAACTAGGGCCTAAACGTCGTGTCAATGAGGTATAGAATGAATTCCCCAAATTTAGTAGACGATCTAGGTGTGCTATGGTGGTCTATGAGTTAAGGCCTAAGGGAGGAGTGCCAAACAAAAGGGGCAAGCTAAAGCCTAAGGCCAAGGCTGCCCCAAATTTGGAGCGACTGCCTCAAACTCCACGGCTATCACCACGGCTCGTGGTCATGACCACGGATCGTGGGAGGCTTGGTGGAGTTTCCTTGGTCAAGGGAGAGGGACCTCCAAGTGTCCCAGACACTACCTCACCCTTCACGAGAGGGACCACAAGTCGTGGTCCACTTCACGGCTTGTGAAGGTGGGTGTGGAGTTCTCTTAGCATTTAGGGAGTTGGGGGTTGTTAGGGTAGCTACTTCCCAAGGCACCACGGGCACCACTACGGGCCGTGGTGCACTTGACGAAGGAGAGGAGTGGCTCGTGAACATCACTTGGCACCAAGGCTTGAAGGCCTTGCCTCCACAAGGCCAAGTCATGACCAAGACCACCAACACGGACTGTGGTCATGACCACGGATCGTGGGAGGCTCCGTAATCTTGCCTTGGCCAAGTGTTAGCTTGTGCACGAAAGGGGAGCCACTGCCTCCAACACCACGGGCAGTACCATGGCCCGTGGTGCATTTTCACGGTCCATAAATGTTGGCCGTGGTCCTTGATGGGGACCATTTAAATGAGGACTTTTGGGACTTTTCCTTTTAAGTCCTATTTAAGTAGGGGTGTTTTGGGTGTTTTTAGAGGTTAATTATATATTGGTTTTTAAGTCTAAATTCACAAGTTTTGGTCATTATACACAACACTCAATTGAAATTGAAACTCTCCCACTTCTGTCTAAACTCTCTCTCTAAACACCTTAGAAGAAGAAGAATACATTGGAGCTAGGGTTTCAAGGTTCTTTCCCAAATTGCTTGGAGTTTCTCCATTGATTCTCAAGGAATCAACTAAGGTATGGTTGCTTATCACTCTTGGGATTCCTTTCCCCAAGAGGTCCCTTCAAGATGAATTTCAAAATCTCCAATTTCTAGGTTTTCAATCCAAAAACGTGGGTCTTCTTTCTAAAGTGAAATTTATGTTATAAACTGAATTTGATTGATGTTATATGAACAATTATGAATGAATTTATGTTGTATTTGTGGTTTCTTGAAGAATTCCCCATGAGACCCATGTTTCTCCTCATTTTCCTAATTCTAACCCTAGTTTATGTTGGATATTGAGTGAAGGCTATGAATCAAATGTGATGTTATGTAATTCATTTTTGTATGATGATTCTACCCTAGGTTATGTATAATTTCTATGAAATTAGGGTTGAGTCTTTGAATGAAGCCTTTAAGGCTATGAAGGGAATATGTCAATTGCTCATATTGATGTTGATTATGTATTACTTCATGAATTACCTTGTATTGTGTATTGGTCATGAACTGATTGATGATTGAAGTATGAGTGTACTAGGAAGGGCAAGAAAGTATAAAGGTTGGTTCTTCGTTGAACTCAAGTATGAAAGGGGAACTACTTAGATTGTAATGATGATATACCTAATGTGTTGTTGTGGTATTGATGACCTAGTTTCCTCATCCTCAACCCTCTACACTTGAATTAGCTATGAAGTATGTATGTATATTATGGTATGATTGCTATATGATTGAAAGATAGTTCTCATGATTGTAGTGTATTGTAAAGTGAAAGGTTTACTCACTTGCTAAGTGTCTCTAAAGTGAAATGATTGTTACTCACTTATGAACACATATGAGCTATTATGGTAAGATGTTTTCATAAGAGTCTATTAAAGACTAATGTAAACTTATGTGATGACTAAATATGATTACAAAAAGGAATTAGATGCTTAGCATCGAAAGGGCATGTAAATGAGATGGGTGTCTCACGTTTAGTAAGTCCGGCTGCCCACATGGGTTTCCTCATGTTTAGCAAGTCCGGATTACCCACGGTATGTGTTGTCTCATGAGATGGAAATCCCCACGTTTAGTAAGTTAGGATTTCTAGGAGCAATCTCCTTGACCCTTAACTATGTGCCCAAATAGGACTTTAGCTTAGTGGATCCACCTAGATAGCTATGTACGAATGGTTACACCTTAGGCAAGTGTTAACCATCTCTTTTCGGTGTGGGAGTAGAACACCGAATTCCATGTAGCTCTCATGGTCTATGTCGATTATGGAAATATCTCCATAATGTAAAACTAAATGAAGGTATGAATGGCGTGAACTCTTACTAGGGCTTTCTTAAGGGTTTCTTCATTGTGTAAGGGAGGGTATGGGACTTCTCTTGAACATTGCACTTGCGGGATCCTAAAAGATGGTTGTAGTAGTGTTCACTTATGATTATGATGATTATGACTTATATATGTTGAAGCTATGTTATGTATGATCATTATGAATATGGTAAGTTATGATGAAGTATGATCTTATGTATGTATGCATGAAGTAGGTTGCTTAATGTGATACTTGGCTTTGAATAGGGTTATGGGATTCTATTCCTTGCATTGCACTAGTATTACTTGGGTTGTCTACGTGTTGGGATGATATTATGTTGGTTTGTACTACGATGCTTACTTTGTGTCCATATTGAATTTACTTGGTGAAAAGCGTGTTTTGACTAAAATGACCCTTTATGCATGTTTCAATGGTTTTTATGCATAGTAGCCATACTTAGTATGTGTGTTGTACTAACCTATTTTGTCTCCTTTTTCCCCAAACATTTAGGTTCGGGCCGTTGAGGATTCAAGCTTACTTCTCAAGACACTTGGAGTTGCTTTCCCAAGTTGGTGAGTCCTCAAGTCCGAGGACAAGACCCTATGCTCTAGCTTCTATGTTTAGTTCTTTGCTTATGTTGAAAGACAATGTTGTACTTTCCTATTTCTAGACTTTATATTTATGTAAGGGCTAAGTCCCATTTTCGATGCCTCTATGTCTAGATGGTACATTTTGACGAAGTTAGATTCTATTTTCATATATGAAGTGAAGTTGAACTTTCAAAGTAAAAGTTTTAAATTTTCCGTGTTTTTATTCTATGATGCATGCTAGATGAATGCTAATGGCTTGTATAAGACCTTTTCGAGGTCGAATACGTCGGTAATGACTAGGGGATGTTCTCAGGTCATTACAAACTTGGTATCAGAGCCTAAGGATGAGAATAATGTAGGATTCATGTCACAAGATACCACGTCGAGTAAAGTCTTGTTCATGGGTGTGAAGCGCGCCACACTTATGAATGGGAGGCTACGAGATGCTTAGGAGCTTTTGCTCTTTCATTACTCCATAGTCGTTCCTAAGAGCCTTAACTCTTTCTAGTCCTTCTCTTCTAATCCTTTTCATGTGCTTATAGGCAATGAATACAAGAAGGAACAATGCAAGGAGGGCTGGTGAGGAGAATGTGAATGAGGCGGTTCCCCCTCAAGCTCCTCAAAACCCTCAAGTTCCTATTGAAGAAGGGGCTATGTCTAATGTTAAGATAAGGTCGGCTATTCATAATTTGACTCAAGTGTCGGCCACTCAAGTTGCTAGGGATGCTAGGGTGCAAGTCAATCCCAATGCTAGCACTACCGCTTCTAGGATAAGGGATTTCACAAGGATGAATCTCCCTAGTTTCTTTGGCTCCAAGGTGGAAGAAGATCCACAAGGATTCATTGACGAAGTATTTAAGGTTCTAGAGGCTATAGGTGTGTCTTCTCAAGAAAAGGCGGAGTTAGCCGCCTATCAACTCAAAGATGTGGCACAAGTGTGGTATGAACAATGGAAGGAGGGGAGACCTATTAGAGAGGGTCCGATAAGTTGGTCTACATTCAAGATGGCTTTTCCCTTGGAACTAAGGGAGAGGAAAATGCAAGAATTCATTAACCTTCGTCAAGGGGGTATGAGTGTGAAGGAGTATGGCCTCAAGTTCAATCAATTGTCCAAGCATGCTCCTACTTTGGTGTCAAACTCTAGAGCTACAATGAACAAATTTGTTATGGGAGTATCTGATCTTTTGGTAAATGAATGTAGGTCGGCTATGCTAATCCCAAGCATGGACATTTCTCGTCTAATGGTTCATGCCGAACAAATTGAGGAGCAAAAGCTTAAGAAAGTTGGTAGAGAATTGAAGAGGTCAAGGGCCGATGATGGAAATTCTTCTAAGGTTAGGTTTGAAATCCAAGATAAACCAAAGTTCAAAAAGAGGTTTTCCAACCAAGGTCCTCCTAATACTCCAAGGGTCAACAAAGGTATAGTGTCTACCCCAAGCCTCAAGAAACAAAAGGTGGTGGTCCTTATGTTGAGAAGCCTATTTGTACAAAGTGTGGCCGAAAACATGAAGGCAGTGCCTAGTTGGCATGGGAAATTGCTTTGGTTGTGGTAAGAGCGGCCATATGAGGAGGGACTGCCCTAAGCTAAAGGCTCAAGGAAGGGAAAATGCTCAAGCACAAGCGAGTGGCCCAAATCCCGATGCTCCTAAGAAGAATCGCTTCTATGCTCTCCAATCTCGAGGTGATCAAGAGAGTTCTCCGGATGTTGTGACTGGTATGTTACAAGTATTTACAATTAATGTTTATGCATTGTTGGATCTCGGTGCCACTTTGTCTTTTGTAACCCCTTTGGTGGCTATGACGTTTGATATGCTTCCCGATGTCTTAAATGAACCCTTTTCGGTTTCCACCCAGGTGGGTGATTCCATAATTGCTAAAAGAGTGTATAGGGGTTGTCCCATATCATTTCCCAATAGAGTCACTTTGGTTGATTTGGTGAAACTTGATATGTTGGACTTTGATGTTATATTGGGGATGGATTGGCTTCATGCTTGTTTTGCGTCCATAGATTGTAGAACCCGAATTGTGAAGTTTCAATTTCCTAATGAACCCATTTTAGAATGGAAGGGAGGAAATTCTGTTCCTAGGGGAAGGATCATTTCATGTCTAATAGCTTATAATTTGATTTCTAAGGGTTGTCTTTATCACATTGTGAGGGTCAAGGATCTTGAGTCCGAGATTCCTCCTTTGGAGTCGGTCCCCGTAGTGAAGGATTTTCCGGAAGTCTTTCCCGATGACTTACCCAGGATTCCTCCCGAACGGGAAATAGATTTTGGCATAGATTTATTACCAGATACACAACCCATTTCAATCCCTCCTTACCGGATGGCCCCAGCGGAGTTGAAGGAATTAAAAACTCAACTCAAGGATTTGTTGGATAAGGGTTTCATCCAACCTAGTATATCTCCTTGGGGTGCACCGGTGTTATTTGTGAAGAAGAAGGATGGATCTTTTCGTATGTGTATTGATTATCGACAATTAAATAAGGTGACCATTAAGAACAAGTATCCACTCCCTAGGATTGATGACTTATTTGATCAACTTCAAGGAGCGAGTTACTTTTCAAAAATTGATTTGAGGTCGGGTTATCACCAACTTAGGGTGAGAGGTGTTGATGTTTCGAAAACAGCCTTCCGAACAAGATACAGTCATTTTGAGTTCTTAGTGATGTCCTTTGGTCTTACAAATACCCCGGCGACTTTCATGGACCTTATGAACCGTGTGTTTAGAAATTTTCTAGACTCATTTGTTATTGTCTTTATCGATGACATCTTGATATACTCAAAACATGAGGATGATCACATGAATCATTTGTGGATAGTATTGCAAGTCCTCAAAGATCACCAACTCTATGCTAAGTTTAGCAAGTGCGAGTTTTGGCTAAGATCGGTTGCTTTCCTTGGTCACATTGTTTCTAGTGAAGGTATAGAAGTTGATCCAAAGAAAACCGATGTAGTCAAAAGTTGGCTTAGACCTTTGAGTCCTTCTGACATCCGAAGCTTTTTGAGTTTGGCCGGTTACTACCGGAGGTTTGTTGAGGGATTTTCATCTATTGCATCTCCATTAACGGCCTTAACTCAAAAGAAGTCCAAGTTCGAATGGTCAGAATCTTGTGAAAGGAGTTTCCAATTGTTAAAACATAAGCTCACCTCCGCTCCGGTTTTGACCTTATCGGAGGGCACCGAAGGGTTTGTAGTATATTGTGACGCTTCCCGAGTGGGTTTGGGTTGTGTCCTCATGCAGCATGGTAAGGTTATAGCTTATGCCTCGAGAAAACTCAAGGTGCATGAGAATAATTATCCAACTCATGACCTTGAGCTAGCGGCCGTAGTCTTTGCCTTAAAGATTTGGAGACACTATCTCTATGGGGTACATGTGGATGTGTTTACCGACCACAAGAGCCTTCAATATGTTTTTACCCAAAACGAATTGAGTCTCCGACAAAGGAGGTGGTTGGAACTCTTGAAAGATTACGATATGAGTGTCCTTTACCACCCCGGGAAAGCAAATGTAGCTGCGGATGCTTTGAGTCGTGTATCTATGGGTAGTGTGTCTCATGTGGAAGAAGAGAAAAAAGAGTTAGCCTGTGATGTACATAGGCTAGCCCGGTTGGGTGTCCGACTTGAAGATTCCCCAAAATGAGGTGTCATGGTCCGTCATAATTCCGAGTCATCGGTTGTTATTGACGTGAAGTGTAAGCAACATATTGACCCTATTTTGATGGAACTAAAAGAGTCAGTTCTCAACAAAGCAATAGAAACTTTCTCTCAAGGAGAAGATGGGGTGCTTAGGCACCAAGGGAGGTTATGTGTGCCGGATGTGGATGTCCTAAGAGAAACAATCTTAGAGGAGGCCCATGGGTCCCGATACTCCATCCATCTAGGAGCCACCAAGATGTATCGCGACTTACGTGAGATTTATTGGTGGAACGGGATGAAAAGAGACATAGCAAAATTTGTGGCTAGGTGCTCAAATTGCCAACAAGTCAAAGCCGAGCACCAAGGACCGAGAGGTCTAACTCAAGATATCGATATCCCCACTTGGAAGTGGGAAGAGGTCAATATGGACTTTGTGGTAGGTTTGCCTCGAACTCGTAGGCAACATGACTCCATTTGGGTCATTGTGGATAGATTTACTAAATCAGCCCATTTTCTTCCCGTCAAGGTTTCTTATTCGGCAGAAGACTATGCTAAGTTGTACATTAAAGAGATTGTGAAGTTGCATGGGGCCCCATTGTCTATTATTTCGGACAGAGGTGCCTAATTTACTTCCCATTTTTGGAGGTCTTTCCAAAGTGGGCTTAGTACTCAAGTGAAGCTTAGTATCTCATTTCACCCTCAAACGGATAGTCAAGCGGAACACACCATCCAAACCCTAGAGGACATGTTGAGAGCGTGTGTCATTGACTTCAAAGGCATTGGGATGACCACCTACCTTTGATAGAATTTTCCTACAACAATAGCTACCACTCAAGTATTGCTATGGCACCCTTTGAAGCACTTTATGGTAGAAGGTTTCGATCTCCGATTGGGTGGTTTGAAGTGGGTGAATTTGATCTTCTTGGTCCCGAGGTGGTCTATGAGGCCATGGAGAAAGTTCGACTTATAAGAGATAGGTTGAAAACGGCTCATAGTTGGCAAAAGTCTTATGCCAATAATAGAAAAAGAGATCTTGAATTTGAAGTAGGTGATTGGGTCTACTTGAAGATCTCACCCATGAAAGGGGTGATGAGGTTTGGTAAGAAGGGGAAACTTAGCCCCCGGTATGTTGGGCCTTATGAGATCTTGAAGTGTGTCGGAAAGGTCGCTTATGAGTTGAAATTGCCCAATGAATTGGCCTCGGTTCACCCGGTGTTCCATATTTCTATGTTAAAGAAGTGTATAGATGAACCGGTGTCCATCCTCCCTCTAGAAGGTTTAAGTGTGGATGAGAACCTTTCTTATGAAGTGGTTCCGGTCAAAATCTTAGATCGTCAAGTTAAGAAGTTGAGGAATAAAGAAGTTGCCTCCGTAAAAGTCCTATGGAGAAACCACTTAGTTGAGGGTGCAACATGGGAAGCCAAGGCCGACATGAAGTCCCGCTACCCTCATCTTTTTCCTCCTACTCCTAGCCATAGTTGAGGTTAGTAGTCTCTCTTAATTTGGTATAAATTGAAAAAATCATGTGTGTTGATGATTATGACATGATTTCCTTGTATGTGCATATTTTTGTGAAAATTCATGCTTAAGTTATATATTGAATTTTCATAAATTTTGTCTCTCATGATTGAAATTGCACCCATAGATGTTGTGTAATGTTGTCTTCATGAGAGTTGTAATGAGCTTGCTTGATGTTGTCTTGTTAACAAAATGTCTTGTTGATTGCTGAAAATATATGTTGATGCTCATTGAATATGGAGAAGGTAGTTCCTCTTATACTTCTGTGAAGTAAAGAGTTTTGAGCATAGTGATGTTGTGGATTAAATTTCTTTATGATATGATGATGTTGATGTGACTGGTTGTTGTGCTGCTAGTTCGAGTCATTGTCTCCCTAGAAAGAAGTCCTAGCGACATTCGGGGACGAATGTTCCTAAGGGGGGGATATTGTAACATCCTGAAAATTTCGTAGGTTGAACTAGGGCCTAAATGTAGTGTCAATGAGGTATAAAATGAATTCCCCTAAGTTAGTAGACCATCTAGGTTTGCTATGGTGGTCTATGAGTTAAGGCCTAAGAGAGGAGTGCCAAACAAAAGGGGCAAGCCAAGGCCTAAGGCCAAGGCAGCCCAAAATTTGGAGCGACTGCCTCAAACTCCACGACCATCACCATGGCTCGTGGTCATGACTACGGAGCGTGTGAGGCTTCGTGAAGTTTCCTTGTTCAAGGGAGAGGGACCTCCAAGTGTCCCAGACACTGCCTCACCCTTCACGAGAGGGACCACGAGTCGTGGTCCACTTCACGGCTTGTGAAGGTGGGCGTGGAGTTCTCTTAACTGTTAGGGAGTTGGGGGTTGTTAGGGTAGCTACGTCCCAAGGCACCACGGGCACCACTACGGGCCATGGTGCACTCGACAAGGGTGAGGGGTGGCTCGTGAACATCACTTGGCACCAAGGCTTGAAGGCCTTGCCTCCACAAGGCCAAGTCATGACCAAGACCATCACCACAGACCGTGGTCATAACCACGGATCGTGGGAGGCTCCGTGGTCTTGCCTTGGCCAAGTGTTGGCTTGTGCACGAAAGGGGAGCCACTGCCTCCAACACCACGGGCAGTACCACGGCCTGTGGTGCATTTTCACTGTCCGTGAATGTTGGCCGTGGTCCCTGACGGGGACCATTTAAATGAGGAGTTTTAGGACTTTTTCTTTTAAGTCCTATTTAAGTAGGGGTGCTTTGGGTGTTTTTAGAGGTTAATTATATATTGGTTTTTAAGTATATATTCACAAGTTTTGGTCATTACACACACCACCCAATTGAAATCAAAACTCTCCCACTTCTCTCTAAACTCTCTCTCTAAAAACCTTAGAAGAAGAAGAATTCATTGGAGCTAGGGTTTCAAAGTTCTTTCCCAAATTGCTTGGAGTTTCTCCATTGATTATCAAGGAATCAACTAAGGTATGGTTGCTTATCACTCTTGGGATTGCTTTCCCCAAGAGGTCCCTTTAAGATGAATTTCAAAATCTCCAATTTCTAGGTTTTCAATCCGAAAATGTGGGACTTCTTTCTAAAGTGAAATTTATGTTATAAACTGAATTTGATTGGTGTTATATGAACAATTATGAATGAATTTATGTTGTATTTGTGGTTTCTTGAAGAATTCCCCATGAGACCCATGTTTCTCCTCCTTTTCCTAATTCTAACCCTATTTTGTGTTTGATATTAAGTGAAGGCTATGAATCAAATGTGATGTTATGTAATTCATGTTTGTATGATGATTCTACCCTAGGTTACGTCTAATTTCTATGAAATTAGGGTTGAGACTTTGAATGAAGCCTTGAAGGCTATGAAGGGAATATGTCAATGGCTTATATTGATGTTGATTATGTATTACTTCATGAATTACCTTGTATTATGTATTGGTCATGAACTGATTGGTGATTGAAGTATGAATGTCCTAGTAAGGGCAAGAAGGTATAAAGGTTGGTTCTTCTTTGAAATCAAGTATGAAAGGTGAACTACTTAGATTGTAATGATGATATACCTATTGTGTTGTTGTGGTGTTGATGACCTAGTTTCCTCATCCTTAACCCTCTACACTTGAATTAGTTATGAAGTATGTATGTATATTATGGTATGATTGCTATATGATTGAAAGATAGTTCTCATGATTGTAGTGTAATGTAAAGTGAAAGGTTTACTCACTTGCTAAGTGTCTCTAAAGTGAAAGGATTGTTACTCACTTGTGAACACATATGAGCTATTATGGTAAGATGTTTTCATAAGAGTCTATTAAAGACTAATGTGAACTTATGTGATGACTAAAGATGATTACAAAAGGGAATTAGATGCTTAGCACCTAAAGGGCATGTAAATGAGATAGGTGTCTCACGTTTAGTAAGTCCGGCTCTCACATGGGTTTCCTCACGTTTAGCAAGTCCGGATTACCCACGGTATGTGTTGTCTCATGAGATGGAAATCCCCACGTTTAGTAAGTTAGGATTTCTAGGAGCAATCTCCTTGACCCTTAACTATGTGCCCACATAGGACTTTAGCTTAGTGGATCCACCTAGATAGCTATGTACGAATGGTTACACCTTAGGCAAGTGTTAACCCTCTTTTTTCGGTGTGGGAGTAGAACACCGCATTCCATGTAGCTCTCATGGTCTATGTCGGTTATGTCAATATCTCCCTAATGTAAAACGAAATGAACGTATGAAAGGTGTGAACTCTTACTGGGGCTTTCTTAAGGGTTTCTTCATTGTGTAAGGGAGGGTATGGGACTTCTCTTGCACATTGCACTTGCGGGATCCTAAGAGATGGTTGTAGTAGTGTTCACTTATGATTATGATGATTATGACTTATATATGTTGAAGCTATGTTATGTATGATCATTATGAATATGGTAAGTTATGATGAAGTATGATTTTATGTATGTATACATGAAGTAGGTTGCTTAATGTGATACTTGTCTTTGAATAGGGTTATGGGATTCTATTCCTTGCATTGCACTAGTATTACTTGGGTTTTCTATGTGTTGGGATGATATTATTTTGGTTTGTACTATGATGCTTACTTTGTGTCCATATTGGATTTACTTGGTAAAAAGCGTGTTTTGACTAAAATGACCCTTTATGCATGTTTCAATGGTTTTTATGCATAGTAGCCATACTTAGTACGTGTGTTGTACTAACCCATTTTGTCTCCTTTTTCCCCAAACATTTATGTTCAGGCCGTTGAGGATTCAAGCTTACTTCTCAAGACACTTGGAGTTGCTTCCCCAAGTTGGTGAGTCCTCAAGTCCGAGGACAAGACCCTATGATCTAGCTTCTATGTTTAGTTCTTTGCTTATGTTGAAAGACAATTTTGTACTTTCCTATTTCTAGACTTTATATTGATGTAAGGGCTAAGTCCCATTTTTGATGCCTCTATGTCTAGATGGTACATTGNATCTAGCTTCTATGTTTAGTTCTTTGCTTATGTTGAAAGACAATTTTGTACTTTCCTATTTCTAGACTTTATATTGATGTAATGGCTAAGTCCTATTTTCGATGCCTCTATGTCTAGATGGTACATTGTGACGAAGTTAGATTCTATTTTCATATATGAAGTGAAGTTGAACTTCCAAAGTAAAAGTTTTAAATTTTCCGTGTTTTTATTCTATGATGCATGCTATGATGAATGCTAAGGGCTTGTATAAGACCTCTTCGAGGTCGAATACACCGGTAATGACTAGGGGGTGCTCTAGGGTCGTTACAGAATTACTGGCTTTTTTACAAGCCCAAGGATGGATTGAACTACTTAGTCAAGGAACCCATAGGCGTAGAATGGGTAGAGAAGAAACCAGGGAGTTCTACTTTAATGCAACAGGGTCTGATTCGTCAATTTCAAGTACTGTTTATGGTGTTTCGTTCACACTCAATGCTAAGATATTATCCTCTATACTCGGGGTACCAAATAGTGGATGGGGGTCACTACGTTAAGCGTGATTGGCCATATCTAGAGGGAAACACCTCTGCTCTTGAAATATGTCGCCGATTCTCAAATGATCCTACATTGAATAAGTATACCAGAGTTGATAAAGGAGCTATGCTACCCTTGCATCATTTGTTTTTTGATGTTGTACATAAAATAGTACTACCTCAAAAGCAATAAAGGACGGAGGCAAATTGTTTGGATCTCACTTTTATGGAGTGGTTGCTATCTAAGATCCTAACTTACCTACCCTGATTCTCAGCCATATACATGGTCTATGTGTGTTTGATTAAAAGGAACGTGGACTGACGTATGGGTTCTGGCTTGGTATGGTGTTTGAACATTTTGGTGTTTTTGTAAGAGAGGCAAATTCAAACCATTAAGGATGTATTGGGGGTTGTGGATCATGAAACTATACCTGCTACAAAGAGAGGGGCAAATGCACCAGTGCAACGTTTAAAAACTTCTCTTACTTCCAAGGATAAGGAATTAGATGCTTTACGAGTGGCTCACTCTGCAGAATTGGATCAGCTTCGTATTACTCATGAGCTGGAACGCGAGAAGTTGATTGCTGAGAATGGTAAAGTGAAGGACGAACTAGCTCAGACTCAGGTTGCTTTGCACAATGAACGGAATATCAATTCAGGGCATCTGAAGAGTATCTTTAAGCTGTTATCTAAGAGTTCCTCATCCTCATCCTCCCTTGTGCCTTCCTCTGATTCCACACTAATCTAATTGTGCAGGGTGATGTGTTTTGTTTTTTTTAAGACTAAAGTGTGCATTTCTGACTCTTTGGTGGATACTATTTTCTGTTGTTGCTTAATTCTGTTGTGTAACTAATGCCTAAGTTGGTAGTTTTCTTGGTTATGGTTTGTTGTAATGTATAGGTCTTTCTTTCTAGTTTTTGTCTAATGTCAAAAGGCGAAAGATGCGTGCATATTTATTTGTGTTCACCTGTTCAAATGCAAGCAGTTTTCAATACAAAGCTTGAAAAATTTGCCATAGTCAAAAAGGGGAAATTTGTTAGGAGCTCTGTGTTTTGAAGAATGTCAAAGTGCATAGAACAGGTTGTGATAATATGATACAACGTTCATCTAAGGTGCATAAGAGAAGGAGTTCTCAAGCGAGATAGTTTTCTTAATCAAATAGGAAAACTAGACAAAGTAGGAAGCAAAAGTAAAGAAGGAGTTAGAGGCATGAATAAAGAATACAAAAAGGAAATAAAGACAAAACCAAGTTAAGTAGGAAGTCGAGTTCGAGTTGAACAAGGCTTTAAGGCGGCGAAGACAAGTTCGACTTGAACAAGGCTTGTGGAAGCGTGATCAATAAATAGGGCAATAGTTTCTTTGGAGAAACTTGCGCACTAATATTGAGAGTAAATCAAAAACACTGTCAAAGAGAGTTTGAGAGAGTTTTTGAAGGTTCTTGTGGTGCTGTGTGGTTGTGAGGTTTTTGTTAATTGTAGTTAATTGTTATTTACTACAAATTGAGTGTTGGGCGTAGGAAGAGTATAACGAGTTGTTATAACTTGGAAGACTCTGTAGAAGATACAAACTGGGGGTTTTTGTCTTGGGTAGTTAGGAGTTAGAGTTTATAACTCTTTAGGTTACATAGTTGTGTAATCATTGTATTATTTGTAGGTGAAATAAATAATACGAATTTTTGGAAGAGTTGTCTTACGAAATTGTTTATTGCTAACTTCAGATAGTGAGGAACAAGTAGTAAGTACCTGTTTCTTTATAGAGCTAAGGAGGTTGTAATTCCAACAGTTGTTTATGTAAGAAAATGTATGCAGAGAGGAAAAATTTTTAGTGTTTGGAAAAATGAAAATGACCTCTTATTAATAGCCATTAGCAGCAAGGAACACNAACTGGGGGTTTTTGTCTTGGGTAGTTAGGAGTTAGAGTTTATAACTCTTTAGGTTACATAGTTGTGTAATCATTGTATTATTTGAAGGTGAAATAAATAATACAAAGTTTTGAAAGAGTTGTCTTACGAAATTCTTTATTGCTAACTTCAGATAGTGAGGAACAAGTAGTAAGTACCTGTTTCTTTATAGAGTTAAGGAGGTCGTAATTCCAACAGTTGTTTATGTAAGAAAATGTATGCAGAGAGGAAAAATTTTTAGTGTTTGGAAAAATGAAAATGACCTCTTATTAATAGCCATTAGCAGCAAGGAACGCATCTGTTCAGACAAATATGTTCATACCTATTTTTTCCAGAACGTTGTGTCTTTTGGGAAAAGTAACGACTTTTCGGAAGGAACAAATCCTTTCAAACGAATTTACCGTTACGCGCGAATTTCAAATAATTAGTTGGGAAATTAATTATGTTATTTAACTAACATTCTGAATTAATTTATAAGAGAAAAGAAATAAATTAACAAGATTGATTAAATAAATTTTGTCCAAAAAATATTATCAATCAATCACATCATTTGCCAAATCCAAATCTAAAGCCGAAGCCGAGCGAGCGACAACGACGGCGCGAGAGGGCACCTTCTTCTTAACCCTTTGAGAACTAAAGGAAGTGTTTCCTAATATAAGGACAACAATTTCCTTTCTTTTACCAATATGGTAAAAATGACTTTTCATTTGCACTTTGCAATGACTTTTCATTTTCCCTCCAAAATTGGTTCCACCACTTTCATTGGTTCTTCCACTTTCCATTTTCTCTTTTTATTTTCCATTCACACCTTGCTAAATCTAACAATCCCCCATATGAATGGGGAATGGCTATAGTTAAAACATATGCATGAAAAACTTGTGTGTCTTGTAAGTAAAGGTTAATCACATTTGGATAAGTAGGTTTCCCTTTAAACTTTCCGTAGTGAACATATATCGGATATACTCGGTCAATCGGTAGATTTAATATCTTTGAACCGTCGAGCTTTGGTGTATACCTAGACAACATAAGTCATACAATCAACCCTTGAACTGTTTTTGGTTCTCATTGTTTTGTTCTCATGAACACATCTCGGTTAATAAGTGCTTAGAGAACTGGCCTTACCGGATTCTCCTTGAAGTGGCTTACACTTCACACTTACATAAGTGGTTTCTAAATGTGTTATCCCATAGATACACTATTTGATATACCGTGTATCAAACTTAGAAACCATTAAAAAGTCCTTATGCTTTTATCCTGTTTACTGAAAATTGTCTCATCATGAGAATGGACATAAAATAATTTTTGACAACGTTGAACCGTCATCTATAACTTTGTTTTATCTCCTTGAACCTAGATCTTGGGATCTCCAGTCTTCTAGGTAGAGTTACCGCCACAATGACTTGTTCTCGGCCATAGTCCCATTCCCATCGATGATCTCTCAGCTCCCTCTCTAGTTAGGCCTTTTGTAAGTGGATTCGACACATTATCCTTTGACTTTACATAGTCAATTGTGATAATTCCACTAGAGAGTAGTTGGCTAATAGAGTTATGTCTTCGTCTTATGTGATGAGACTTCCCGTTATACATAATGCTTCCAGCCCTTCCTATTGCAGCTTGACTATCGCAGTATATGCATATAGGGGCCATTGGTTTGGGTCAAAATGGAATATCTTCTAAGAAATTCCGGAGCCATTCAACTTGTTCACCTGCTTTGTCTAAGGCGATGAATTCAGACTCCATTGTAGAGCGAGCTATACATGTTTGTTTGGATGATTTCCAAGATATTGCTCCTCCACCAATATTGAAAACATCATTGTATCCTTCAAGAACTGCTGGATATTTGTTGTAATGCAAAGCATAGTTTTGAGTGTCTTCTAAGTACCCCAAAACTCTTTTCATTGCCAACCAATGATTTTGATTGGGATTACTTGTGTATCGACTCAGTTTACTTATAGGACAGGCTATGTCTGGTCGTGTACAATTCATGACATACATCAAACTTCCCAATACTAATTGAGACTGACTTTCACCTTTATTCTTAGCAAGATTAATGTTCACATCAATTGAGGTCTTTGCCTTTTTGAGGTTTAAATACTTAAACTTTTCAAGTACCTTTTGAATATAATGAGATAGAGACAATGCTAAACCGTTAGGAGTTTTGTGAATCTTAATTCCCAATATCAAATCGGCTACTTATAGATCTTTCATATCAAACTTACTAGCGAGCATACACTTAGTAGCTTTTATATTGGCAATGTCCTTGCTCATTATCAGCATGTTATCCACATATAGGCATACAATGACTTCCTGATCTGGAGTGTCTTTAATGTAAACACATTTATCACACTCATTGATCTTAAATCCATTTGACAACATGGTTTGATAAAACTTAGCATGCCATTATTTCGGTGCTTGTTTTAGTCCATAAAGTGACTTAACAAGTTTGCATACTTTCTTTTCTTTATCGGGACAAAGCCCTTAGGCTGTTCCATGTAAATCTCTTCCTCCAACTCTCCATTTAAGAAGACTGTTTTCACATCCATTTGATGGATTTCAAGATCGTATATTGCAGCTAGGGCAATTAACATTTGAATTAATGTAATCCTAGTCACTGGCGATTATGTGTCAAAATAATCAAGACCTTCTTTCTGTCTAAAACCTTTGACAACAAGTCTTACTTTATATTTGTCAATAGTTCCATCATCTTTCATCTTCTTTTTGAAGATCCATTTTGAACCCAAGGGTTTGTTCCCTGGAGGAAGATCAACTAACTCCCAGGTATGATTGCTTAAGATTGATTCAATCTCACTATTGACAGCCTCCTTCCAAGAGGATGAGTCGCTAGACAACATTGCTTCTTTGAATGTTTGAGGCTCACTTTCAAGAACGAATGCTACAAAATCAGATCCAAATGAAGTAGTTGCCCTTGGACATTTACTGAGCATTGGACTCTCTTCATTGGTTTCATTCTCTTTTGGTTCTTCCCGAGGTTGTTTGACCCCTCACTAAATGACTCAAGTCTAGTTTTATATGGATATATATGTTTAAAAAATTCAGCATTATCTGATTCCATTATCGTATTATCATGAATATCTGGATGTTCGGACTTATGAACCAAAAATCGACATGCCTTACTATTTTTGGCATATCCAATGAATACACAATCCACAGTCTTAGGCCCTATTTTCACCCTCTTAGGTATAGGAACTTGGATTTTGGCTAGACACCCCCACACTTTGAAATATTTCAAGTTGAGTTTTCTACCTTTCCATTTCTTATATGGAATAACATGTGTCTTCGTGTGAGGCACTCTATTGAGTATTCGATTTGCTGTAAGGATAGCTTCCCCCCACAAGTTTTGTGGTAAACTTGAATTTATAAGTAAGACATTCATCATTTCCTTTAAAGTTCGGTTTTCCTTTCTACAATTCCATTAGATTGAGGAGAGTAAGGTGCAGTAGTTTGATGGATGATTCCATTTTCCAAACATATTTCTACAAATGGAGATTCATATTCTCCACCTCTATCACTTCTAATCATTTTGATATTTTTATCCAACTAATTTTCAACTTCAGTTTTATATTGCCTAAATGCATTTATTGCTTCATCCTTACCATTTAACAAATAGACATAACAATATCTAGTGAAATCATCAATAAAAGTTATGAAATACTTTTTCCCACCACGTGTTAGTGTTGACTTCATGTCACAAATGACCGTGTGAATCAGTTCTAAGGGATATGAATTCCTTTCAACAAACTTATAAGGATGATTAGCATACTTAGATTCAACACAAACTTGACATTTTGATTTATTGCACACAAATTTAGGCAAAACATTTGAGTTAATCAGTTTTCGCAAGGTTTTGTTATTAACGTGTCCCAAACGTTCATGCCATAAACATTTAGACTCAAGCAAGTAAGAAGAAGCAGAATCTTTATTCATATCAATTGCAATTACATTGAGTTTAAAGAGGCCCTCAGTGAGGTAACCTTTTCCTACATACATTTCATTCTTACTCACTACAACTTTATCAGAAACAAATACACATTTGAATCCGTTCTTAGTCAGAACTGGTATAGAAACTAAGTTCTTTCGCAATTTCGAAACATACGAGACCCTGTTCAAAGTCACCACCTTGCTCGATCGATGTCATCTTTAAGAGGATTTTTCCAGTTTCTTCCACCTTTGCAACATCAGAGTTTGCCATAAATAACTTCTTATATGTAGGTGTTGGAGTATATGATGAAAATAATTCTTTGTTGGCACAAACATGGCATGAGGCACCATAATCTATCCACCACTCTCTTGGATTTCCAACCAAGTTGCATTCTGAAAGCATTGCACAAAGATCGTCCATCTCTCCTTTGGATTCAGTCAAATTTGATTGATCCTTCTTCTTGTCCTTCTTGGGACCCCGACATTCAGTATCCTTATGACCACGTTTTCCACAATTGAAGTAGCTTCCATTGAATTTCTTCTTAGGAGGATTGCTCTTTGAACCAGATGCTTTCTTTCTTTTCTTTGATTTTGTGGGATCTTCTTCAACAATATTTACTCCAGATGTTGCTAAATTACCACGTGACCTCTTTTTTGCGGCCTTGTTATCCTCTTCGATTCTCAGCCTTACCATGAGATCTTCAACAGTCATCTCCTTGCTTTTATGTTTCAAGTAGTTTTTGAAGGCCTTCCACAATGGAGGTAACTTCTCAATAATGGCAGCCACTTGAAAAACATCATTCACAACCAATCCTACATTAAAGATTATGTAAGTATTATGAATAGACTTAATATTT
>NC_064287.1:12113016-12125489 GCF_019186545.1 Solanum stenotomum
ATGTACGAAAAATATCTATTGCGACAAATGGAATTATATTTGAACCAAAATAGATTCAATTCTTAAGAAGAACAACATTTATTTAAAAAATGAGAAAGTAAGTAGTAATCTAATATATTTAATTTTTATAAGAAATAACATTTAAGAAATAAATTTATCAAGTCAAATAAATAATTAAAAATTTTTGTATTCCTATAAAAAATTTCATAACATATATATTTTATTATTATTATTATAATTATTACTATAGTTAAATGTGGAGAGCCAAAATTGGGTGTCAACAAACATCGGTTGCAGACAATCATTCAACTGCTGCCCTAGCACCAGATGAGAAACCTACAAAGTTTTCCAGAGTCGACTTCAAGAGATGGCAGCAAAAGATGTTCTTCTATCTGACTACGTTGAGTCTGTAGAGGTTCATTAATAAGAACGTTCATGTTATGTCGGATGAAACTCCACCTGAAGAATGATTCTTGGTAACAGAAGAATGGACACATTCTGATTTTTTGTGTAAAAATTATATTATGAGTAGCCTGAAGGATGATCTGTACAATGTGTATAGTATTGTCAAAACCTCAAAAGAACTCTGGGATGCTTTAGAAAAGAAGTACAAAACAGAGGATGCCGGAATGAAAAAGTTCATTGTGGCAAAGTTTCTGGACTATAAGATGATAGACAGTAAGACCGTCGTCACCCAAGTTCAAGAATTGCAGGTCAAAATCTATGATCTTCTTGCTGAACGTATTAATACCTATGTTGGAAATATTAAGTCTATTCATAATACTTACACAATCTTTAATGTAGGATTGGTTGTGAATGATGTTTTTCAAGTGGCTGTCATTATTGAGAAGTTACCTCCATTGTGGAAGGCCTTCAAAAACTACTTGAAACATAAAAGCATGGATGTAGACATGCTTAAGTAAGTGTCTCATAGGGTCCATGTTAATAGTGAACTTATATGTGCTTAAAGAAGTACCTCATAGTGTTCCAAGGTTTAAAGAGAGATAAAGTAAGATTTGCTTAGGAGAGGTAAAGAAAGGAACTAGGTTCCAAGCCAAGAAGTGTTATGTTAGTATGAGGACCTAAAGGTGGTACTTAGCATGAATAGTATTATGGGGTGCTATTCATGCATTGGACAAGTATGACTTAGGGTTACTAAAGAGTAGTCTTGAGATAGGATTGTGCTATAGTTGCCCTTCCTATCTGTAGTTGATTAAAGGTGAGAGATTCCCTTAGTTATGTGAGTTAAGTTAATAATGAGGCCAAAAGAGGGTGGATATGACTACGATGACTTCAAGGTTATGCTTAGTGTGAAGGGTAGTATGGGAAGCCTTTCATGCATTGCACAAATGTGCTTTGAGGTTACTTAGAAGTATGGTGCCATTGTGGCTTAGAAAAGTTTAAGAGTTGACCATGTATATAGACTATGATTAAGATGACCAAAAAGGGATTCTTGGCTTGTGTGGTATTACGGGATGCTATTCTTGCTTTGCACATGTATGCTTTTGAGGTTATTTGAGAATGGTGCTATTATGGTCTAGATGACTAAGAGTCAATTATGCTTATATAATTATGACTTATCTCCTGTGCTCATTAACTATGTCTTATGTTGACTTATGTTTATATGATGCTCATGTTTGAGACCATCCTATGACTATGATTATTATGTTCTGACTATGTTATTATCTCTTATGATTATGTTTTATGTTGACTAACCATTTTGAGATGCTCTCATCTTGTTATGCTAGCTTTCATACTTGGTACATTTTGTACTAACACATATTGCCTACATTCTAATCAAATATAGGGTTTGGAGACTTGAGTGCTACTTAGAGATAGGTTTCTAGAAGTTGCAAGGAGTTGAATCTCTTGGTGAGTCCTCATATCTTCGGGGAAAAAATCCATTTTTCTTTTATGTCTTTTATTTTCATGTTGAGACTATTGTATGGGCTGTGTCCCAATAGTTTTATTCTAAAGTTGTATTAGTTGGTTTGAGACAAAGTATAGAAAGACTTCCGCTTGCTTTTATAAATATTTTCAATTGTAAAGAAATTTTTTATATCTTCCCATATTTTCTATTATCTTATGTTCGGATATGCTAAGGGCTTGAATGAGACCCCTTCGGGGTCAAGTATGCCATGTTGCTTCTAAGGGGTACCCATGGGTCGTAACAAACTTGGTATTAGAGCAGAAGGTTTAGAATGGTTCTAGGATTTTCTCAAACCACGTCTAGTAGAGTCTTGTTCATAAATGTGAAGCTCGCCACATTTATGAATAGGAGGCTATTGGATGCTTAGGAAACTTCATTTCTTCATTCTCCAAAGGGTGCCATAGAGTTTAACTCTGTAAGGTCTCTCTCCTATTCCTTATCCGATGGTCTTTAGGATATGACTACTCAAAAGGCTTATGCTACAAGGAGTGAAGTAGAGAGGTTGGTTGTGATGGCAATTATGGCTATGTTACTTTAGAGATTTGACATGATAGATTGTGATGTTGTCCTTAGTATGAATGATGCTTCATTGTTGCCTTTATGTTATGAAAGATGTTTAGAAGAATTTGTGTAGGCTTACTCCCAAGGGGAGATAGTGTGCCTACCTAGCAAGGTGATTGTGAGGTTATGATTAGTTGTTGGTATAACCTGACTTAGTCATGATGAGTTTTGAAGTATGTTGATATATTGGTTGAATAAGGTGATTAAGTAATGCCTAGATGGGTTGAGTGAATAGACTCTTCTAAGAAGGGTAGAACTGTAATTCAACATGGTTTAGAATCATCTTGTGTAATGGATGTAAAAGCTTAAGTGATAATTTGCTCCGACCTTAGAATTGAAAGAAGTGATGCTTAAAAGAGTTTGTATAGGCTTGCTCCCAAGGGGGAGATAATGTGCTTAGATAGCAAGGTTGTTAAGTATCCTTGATGTTCATGAATTAAGGTTGCTAGAAATATTCACCTTGAGAGGTGTAGTGAGTATGAGAAGTTTAGTCCGATGAGCAAGGTAGGCCTAAGTCTAGACAAAAGTATTCTGGCCAAGACTCTCCATTTCCTAAGCCTAGTTGCACCAAGTGTGAGAGGAATCATTTTGGTAAGTGCCTAGCCTGCATGGATGGTTGTTATGGTGTGCAAATGATGGGCACAAAATGAGAGATTGCCCGGTTCTTAAGGCTAAGGGAAGGGAGGATAAGAAAGTTGGCTCTAGTGGTTCGAATGATAATGCTCAAAAGAAGAATAGGTTTTATACTCTCCAATCTAGAGAAGATCAAGAGTGATCTCCTCATGTCCCTTCCGGTATGTGTTTCATGCTTTAGTAAATTTCCGGATTTCTTGTCTTTTGTGACTTGTTATGTTGGACTTTGAAGTTGTTTTTAGCATGAATAATGTTTAGAAGAGTTTGTGTTGGCTTACTCCCAAAGGGGAGATAATGTGCCTATTTAGTAAGGTTATTTTGTGTTTATGTGTTGCCATGATTTCCTTATGTGCATGTTCATGGAAATACTTAGGTCTTGTTAGAAATGACTTATATGCATTGTTTTCCTCATCTTGTAATGCATTGAGTAGATTTGCATATAGACTTCATGAGGTGAACTTTGAGCATGCCTTAGTTTGGGAGTTGAAAGATTCCTCCTTGAAGAAATACTTTTTGAGAGTAAATTGCATTTAGTCTCCATGAGAGAGTATTGAACATTTTTAGTTAGGAGATGTTAGTTCTTCCTTGAAAATGAGTAAAATATAGAATTTCATGCATAGGCATCTTGAAAATTCCATAACATCTTGGAAGATTCACAAGGAGATCAAGACATCGACTACATCGTCTTTCTTTAAGTTCTCTAGCAAGGGTGAAGTGATCAAGAGAAGTTGTCTCTCATGATTAATCTGAAGCACTACTAACTCTTCTTGACGATCAAATAATTTTGGTTGGTAGATGTAGTTCCTACTCCCTTGTCTTGCATTGAATGAGATTAGCTTGGAATTAAAGTGTTCTTGCTTAGTTGTGTGCATTTAGATGTAGTGCATGCATGATCGGCTGCTAGTTTAGAGTTTTTACTTTAAGAAGTGTTTAGAATTGTCATTCGAGGATGAATGATCCCAAGGGGAAGATAGAACTCCCCGGAAACTAGTTAGTTGAACTAGAGAGTTTTAGAGCTTTTCGGAAGAGTTTTGGAGTGTGGTATGAGCATTAAAATCACCAGAAATAATTCCCATACTTAGAATGGAGGTTTTAGGGGATATACGTCAAGGTACTAGCCCCCAAGGACCACCCAAGGGGTCCTTGAGGAGGAACCTCAAAGCAGCCCCAAAACTACAAAATTGGCAGCACCTACGATTGGCCACCTACGACCAGTAGGTGGACCTACGTCCCATAGGTGGGGGTCGTTGATATTTGCGTAATCAATGACATAACTTCTAATGCAAGTGTCTACGATCGTGTAATACCCAACCAAGGGTTGGGGTCGAGTCCCAAGGGAGTGGTTTTGAGAATTTATAGAAAAATAAAATTTAGTTCTAACTAGTCGTAGCTAAAGACATTAGCGATTAAAAACATTGTAAATTAAAGGGGGACACAAAATTTTCAAAAATCAATTTGGGGGTTTTGTCACAAGTATAGCAAAAACAGTAAGAATTGCAAAGAAATCTATGAATGAGAGGGGATTCTTGGGATGTGACCGGAATACGTGTTAATCTAAATTGTTGGGTACATGCTTTCAGTAAAAAAATTNCAAAAACAGTAAGAATAGCAAAGAAATCTATGAATGAGAGGGGATTCTTGGGATGTGACCGGAATACGTGTTGATCTAAATTGTTGGGTACATGCTTTCAGTAAAAAAATTATAGAGTAATAGTGACTAGGCTAAGCTATACGTGGGAATAAATTCTCTCTCGAGCAACTTACTCCATTTCAAATGGGTTCCTCTCAGACACCCACTTGCCGCATGAAGACCAGGCTTTGCCGTACTCCACTCACTCTCTCGAGCTAAGTGTTAGGATATGGGACTAAGGTTCACTCTCTCGAGCTGAACCTCATGTCGACCCACTCCTTAGGCAATCAATCTAGTAGTCTTGGTTTCGTGACCTCTGTCTCGAGCAAGACGAAAACACATAAATAAACTTGTATTTGCAACTACAAATTTGTTAAATTCCTCCCCTTCTACTAGACGAAATCACCGTTAAAGTACATCTAATCTATCAGCAAGTAAGACCCAATAACAATCTTAACCCATATTTGCTTAATCACACCCCAAGAATTGAGGGTTTTAGCCACACATCAAGAGATAGAAATTTATACCTAAATGAGCTTGCATTCAAGTGGATATGAAGATTTAAGTCTTGTTACTTGCCAAGAATGAGGAATCCAAGAGACCCAAGTCCAAATCCTTGGAGATGAAACCCTCTTCTTCTTCAAGTTTCCAAAACCCTCTCCAACTCAGAGCAAAAATAAAAAGTACTAAAATTATATTGATTGTTCAATATTAAAAATCTGATATTAAGCTATAAATCTCAACGAGAATTTATAGTTTTCAAAAATCTGTGCTGCAGCGGATAACTTGACCACATTAGTCGGAATCGCAGATCGACTCAGAGATTCGCCCTTTGGTGTAATTCATTGCCGTCTTACACCATCCTTTGGCATCGTCGTGCTTTGGGTCATTGGGCGACATAGTACTTCTTCGTGGAACATCTCGGCGATGCGCCGACTGCACCCTTTTTCCGCTGACTTGATCCTTTCCTTCAGGGTTCAGCACACTGGAACAAAAGGTGAAGTGAGACCCTTTGGTGACTCTCCAAGTGGACTCGGGGATCCTCAGGCCTTCATTTTCTTCGTTCTTTTCAGCCTTTTTATTCCTTTTTGCGAAGTAGTGTCCATGCTTTCCTTCAAACTTCAAATACCTGAAACATAAGGGTTTTAATCAGATATTGAGATAAAATAAGCATTTGAGAACACAATTTCTATTAAAATATTGCCCTAAATGAGTCCAATTTATGGACTCATCAACACCCCCAACTTAAACTTTTGTTTGTCCTCAAGCAAACTCAAGTTCAGCTGTTCTAAAAGGGTGTCTCAAACAGTGCTACACAAGACTCAATCATCAATGCACACAACAAGGTTCAATTTACTTATGCAAAAATCAAATGTGCACTCAAAGATTCAAGTTGTGACTCACCAATATTAAAGAATCTCATGCTCACAATACTTGTTTCAAATGCAAGTTCAATCTCAACTATAGTGTTTAAGCATCCTCATAGAAAGGATGATTCCATATTCACACAATGGTTCACAGTTAAAAGCTTCTGAATCAGATGCAACGCTCACTCTCACAAGGAAGAACACAATGCATGCTTTCACCCATAGGCTTGCCCGTATTTTTCGGTCAATATTTGTTTCAGCTCACTCAAGATCAAAAAGGTCTTTTTAAGGTTTGTAATGGGGATGAGTGCAAAAGTATGGTCATTTAGGCTCAGTGACTTTCATCCTCGTGAAATGTGGTGCTCGCAACACTTCCTTTCATTTTTCTTCATCATTCTCTTTAGTGCTCATAAGTCATCCTATTATTCACTTTCCGTGGACTATTTGGGAACCCCATTTCTTTTGTACCTTTATTCCACAACGTTCTTTTTCATTCTCTTTATTTTTCTCTCTTTTTATTTTTTTTATATGGAGGGGTTCCATTTTTCTTAAAACCATGGGTAAGAGGAGACTTTCCTTGCACTTCTTGACTTCCTCTTTTCGTTTTACCACATCCCCAACTTAGGCTTTTGGCCTAAGTTGGCTATTCAGCTAACCACAATTCAAGAGGATTATAGGTAGTGGATAAAGAAAAGTTATGGTTTCATCAAGTTTCTTCCAAAGAAAGGTAAGGCTCACCGGATCGAATAAAGAGGTTCACACACTCACAAGGTAAATCACAATAGCGGTATATGTCAAATTGGCTCACACTCTTAGAAGTTGCCTAAGATAATATAAAGAGATAGCATCATTTAGTTGATTGGAGCAACGAGGAAAATTATAGGATCTATCATGCATGGTTCAAAGTAAGCTCATCACACAAGGCATCGACACTAAAGTCAAACAAGACTCCACAATTTTGCTAGTGTACAACGGTTGTCACAAGAGACTCGATTCGATAAATGGCTAATCACAACGAGATGCAAAGAGTTCACATATTGTCTATGCAACTTTATTTGGCCTCTTCGTAGCCGCGCATTCATGTTCGTTCGATTGAGAGCACTATTCAAGTCATCAGTATTAATAGGAATCGAGACTTAAATTTTGCAAAAGAAGAGCCACATTCAACACATGAGAGGTGGTAAATTTTTTTGGACAGATCAAAATTAAAATCATTTTGCAATAAAATAAGAGGAGCCATAAGGTCAAACATCCACAGAAAGTAGTGTAAAAATAATTTTAAATAGAACAATCCAAATAAATACAAAACACGAACACAAATAGCACACAAAAGGTGAGCCTTACCCTACCACAAATAAAAATATTTGTCCTTAAATGCAATTAACAAAATATCCAGAATATAAATTAAAGGAGTACAAAGAGGGAGATAATGAAAAATCCTGTCTACGCAGTCTCTCCATCTGTCTAGGCATCAGTACCCGGAGTGTTGTTAGTCTGCTTCAGGTTCTCGTTTTCTCTTTTCTCAGCTTCAGCTTCTGTAGCGATGTTTGCCTCAACCATGTATCCAAATCATGTGCTGCTTTGAAGGCATGTATCACATTAACGAACCCTCGAGTCCATGAAGGGATAGCAGGGTCAATGTAAATTCTCCTACTGGAACTTGCTTCCTTGCTTTCGCTCTTGTCAGTTCTTCAAAACTGTTGTGCTCTTATGTGTCTGGGTGGCATGTTTCTTCCTGCAACTTTTGGTCTGGCCATGTCTGCAAAGTGTTTGAGATAATGTTAGAAATCCAAAACAAAGACTTTTATTTGCAGAAAGACTAGATAATCCATTTGGCGTACCACCGAATACATTCGGCGAGCCATAGACAATCCACCGAAGGTCACAATGCCAAAGGAGTTAGAGGTACAGACAAAGGGCGATTAAGGTGTCATTCGGCAAGTCACCGAGTGCATTTGGCGATCCTATGCTTCTCGCCAAAAGTTACAGCAGCCTCAACAAATAAAGTATGATAGTAAAGGTGAGATGGGGTACTTAGGCGAACCGCGAATTGGTTCGGTGAGCTCGTCACAGCTTGCTGAATCACCTATCGTGCCTACTTTTGACCCAACTTTTCAAAATCGGCCCCGCAACCCCCGAAAATACAATTTAAGCACAAATAGCACAAATTTAACCAAGATCCATAACATACGAATACCACCCATCACACATTAACTCGACTAGATACATCGAAGAACCAGATTTCATGTTTTAAGTAAGGTTATCGAATAACAATCGACACTTTACCAATTATATCCAATCAGGGAGGTTCAGCAGATCTTAACAATGTCAAAGAGTGTGCAAATGAGTACAATGTTGACAACATAATTATGGGTATTAAGAAACTAACCTTTTGTACTGATTGAAATACTACCGAGAAGCTAGGCGGCAATGCAATCCAAATCCGCGCACAAACCAATGAACCAAAGTACTCCAGAAGTGCCAGAAATATAAAACTAGAATGCATGTGTGGATTTTGAACAGATAAAAAATGAGGAAAAGTGAATGAAGTTGGAACTTTTAAACCTTTGGCTTGCAAAAACCGTCCAATTTTCGCCCACTCGGCGACATTAGTCAAGCTCTCCTACTCACTCGGCGGAACGCCGACTGTTCAGTTTCTCCACCAAAATTTACAGAACCTCTGGTTTATGGGGGGTCCAGATGGCGGTTTCCATCGTGATCGTTGGCATGGTCGGCGGTTTGCCAATTATTTTCAAAGCTTGCCGAGTTTTACATAATTTAATGTTGATGATGTCTTGAGTCAAACGGTGGATAAGATCAGATTCACCGACCCTTTCAGTGACTTGCCGACTGGATCTATTACTCGCCAATCTGTACTTTTCGTTCACTCTCCACACTTTCATCTGCACAACCAACACACCATTATTTTATCAAAGCAAAAGAAAGCAATAAATGGTTTTGGGTTACCTCCCAAATAGCGCCTTAGTTAACGTCATGGCATGACACAAGTTTTCTTTTAAACCTCATTCTTGGGGTTAGCCATGGTATCACTCGACAAACCCCCTGGTAATCTCGAATTTAGGTGTGACGAGATATGACCCATCTGGGACTCTAACTGCTTGATTGAACCTAAATGAGAGGTAACAGTCTGGCTAAGCGTAGACACATCCTCTTTCATGCCTTTTAGCATTTTATCTGACCCTTCAACTTTGTTGAGGATGCGCGAGAGGATATCCTCAGACCTACCACCGTCCGAATCCTTTGGCTTCTGGCGCTCATGGGGAGGAACGTATCTATCCTTCTCCCCATCCTTCCAATTTGGATTATTGTCCCTCTATTCACGATCCCGATCTTTCCAACCTTCGTCTCTAGCCCAACCTCGATTACCACCCTGCCTTGGGTAATTTGAGCGGTAGCCACTGCCTTGGTTGGCTAGAAAATTTACCACCTCGTTATACAAGACTTCAAACTTCATCTCCTCAGGATTAGTTCTCTCGATCCCTACAATGTTGACACCACAGGCACTGGCCCCATGACATTTTTGGATAGAATATCAAGTTGTGTCATCAATTTGGCCATGTTCTGGTCTCTCTCACTGTATTTTTTAATCTGTTCTTTGGATAGCTTGAAAGTGAGAGGGGAAACATAGTCCTCACGAGTGTACCATGCTCTGTTGATGGTTTTCATACCATCTAAAAGTTGGGATGCTACTGCATACGACTACTGCATTAATCCTTCAGGCGAGAGTTGGTCAGCGACACCTTTGTTTACCGAATCCAAACTCCGGTAAAAGTAATGAAGTGGCACATCGTCCGGCAAACCGTGGGTTGGGCATTGTAGCACCAACTTTTTGAACCTTAGCCAAGTTTCGTGCATCTTCTAGACGTTTAAAGCTCTGGATGCTATCTCGCAGTGACATCATCTTCGAAGGAGGGAAAACTTGTACTTGAAATGCAGTCACCAACTCCTCCCAAGAAGTGATGGATTCACGTGGTAGCTCGGTGAGCCACTTGCAAGCCTCTCCCATCAACGAGAAAGGGAATAGCCTTAACCAGATCGAATCCTGAGAGATGTTTTTGAACGAGTATGGTCCACACACATCTACAAAGTTTTGAAGATGCTCGTAAGGATCTTCATGAGCCAGTCCGCTGAAAAGTCCCTCTAGTTCGAAGAGTTGCAATATGGTGCTCGTTATGTGGAACACTGTATTTCCCTCGGCTGGGGTAAACGGATGGCTCCAACACCTCCCATGAGATGGAGGCCATTGATGTTGGGCTCTTAGACATCGTTGAGATTTCCGATGTCATTTTTGTGGCCTACCTGGTTACCGTTGCTACCATTAACACTCATGCTTTCTGGAATATTCACACAACAAAAAAACAAAACCAAAAATTAGGTAAGTAGACTACAACTAATAAGAAAAAAAATTCTACTAATCTAAAAATTCTCAAGTAACACCACTGCCCGATAGCAACGCCATTTTGATGTTTGTGTAATCAACGAAACAACTTCCAATGCAAGTGTCTACGATCGTGCAATAGTATAATAACCCAACCAAGGGTTGGGGTCGAGTTCCAAGGGAGTGGTTTCGAGAATTAATAGAAAAATAAAATTTAGTTCTAACTAGTTGTAGCTAAAGACATTAACGATTAAAAACATTGTCAATTAAAAGGGGACACAAAAGTGTCAAATATGAATTTGGGGGTTTTGTCAAAAGTATAGCAAATACAGTAAAAATAGCAAAGAAATCTATGAATGAAAGGGGATTCTTGGGATATGACCGGAATACGGGTTAATCTAAAGTGTTGGGTACATGCTTTCGATAGAAAATTTATATAGTAATAGTGACTAGGCAAAGCTATACACGGGAATAAATTATCTCTCGAGCAACTTACCCCGTTTCAGATGGGTTCCTCTTGCATACCCACTTGCCGCATGAAGACCAGGCTATGTCGTACTCCACTCACTCTCTCGAGCTAAGTGTTAGGATATGGGACTAAGGTTCACTCTCTCGAGCTGAACCTCATGTCGACCCACTCCTTAGGCAATCAATCTAGTAGTCTTGGTTTCGCGACCTCTGTCTTGAGCAAGATGAAAACACATAAATAAACTTGTATTTGCAACTACAAATTTGTTAAATTCCTCCCCTTCTACTAGAGGAAATCACCGTTAAAGTACATCTAATCTATCAGCAAGCAAGACCCAATAACAATCTTAACCCATATTAAATCACACCCCAAGAATTGGGGTTTTTAGCCACACATCAAGAGATATAAATTTATACCTAAATGAGCTTGCATTCAAGTGGGTGTGAAGATTTAAGTCTTGTTACAGGCCAAGAATGAAGAATCCAAGAGACCCAAGTCCAAATCCTTAGAGATGAAACCCTCTTCTTCTTCAATTTTCCAAAACCCTCTCAAACTCAGAGCAAAAATAAAAAGTACTAAAATTATATTTGTTTTTCTATATTGAAAATTTGATACTAATCTATAACTCTCAACGAGTATTTAAAGTTTTAAAAAATATGTGCTACAGTGGATCACTCGGCGACATTAGTCAGAATCGCCGATCAACTCGGCGATTCTTCCTTTGGTGTAGTTAATCCCTGTCTTACACCATCCTTCGGCATCATCGTGCTCTGTGTCATTGGGCGACATAGTATCTCTTTGCGAAACTTCTCGGCGATGCGCCGACTGCTCTCTTTTTCCACCGACTTGATTCTTTCCTTCAGGGCTCATCACATTGGAACAAAAGGCGAAGTTAGGCCTTTTGGCGATTCGCCCAGTCCACTCGGCAATCCTCAGGCCTTCATTTTCTTCATTCTTTTTAGCCTTTTCGTTCCTTTTTGCGAAGTAGTGTCCCTGATTTCCTTCAAACTTCAAATACCTGAAACTTAAGGGTTTTCATCAGATATTAAGATTAAATAAGCATTTGAGGACGTAATTTCTATTAAAATATAGCCCTAAATGAGTCCAATTTGTGGAATCATTAGTAGTGGGTCAAGGCCTGCTAAAGGTCTCCAAGATGAAGCCTCAGACATCATCTACGACTTGCCAACACGGGCAGTAGACCCATCCCAGGTCCGTGGATGGTTGGGGGTAGGTCAAGGTAGTTTTTTAGGTTTTAGTTTTAAGTTGCGAGTTTCGAAAGTGATAAGTTAATTAATTAAGGGTTAAGGTAGGTCGGTTAGTTAGTTATTTAGCCACCTAACTAATCCTAATATAGCCCTAAATTAAATCATTTAACTCATTCATCAAAGAACCCCAAAATACTCTCCAAAAATCCTCTCTCTAGAACAAGAAGAAGAAGAAGAAGAGGAAGAGAAAGAGGAAGAGGAAGAGGAAGAGGAAGA
>NC_064287.1:12125775-12139403 GCF_019186545.1 Solanum stenotomum
GGAGGGGGAGGAGGTGGAGGAGGTGGAGGAGGAAGAAGAGAAGGAAAAAGAGGAAGAAGAAGAGGAAGAAGAGAAAAGAAGAGAAGAGGGCAGTAACTTAGGTCAATTTACTCCATTGATTCAAGCTTGATTAGTTCTTTGAAAAGAGGTATGTTTAGCTTATTCATCTATGTGTTCTTCCCCCATAGAGCCCCCTTAGTTTCCCCTAATTGTGAAGTAAAAAACCCAATTTTAGCTAGGGTTGTGCTTACATTGTGGGTAGGGTGTGTGTATGATTCCAATCTAGTCGATAATACCTAATTATGATTGATTTAGTTTTGTTTAGTGATATTATGATAAATTAATGTGATTTCTATGGTAAACCGTAGTCTAAATTGTGAATGTTATGTTTGTGGGTTTATGCCATTAGAGTTGAAATTGAAGGTTCAAAGGTAATCTTCCTAAACCAATGTCATGTGTAGTAATTGATCCAACTTAGGATCATATAATCAAGAATTGAACTAGACCTTATTGAATATGATTGATCTTGACTTGTATAGTTAGAATTGAACCTTTATGATCAATTGAGACTATAATCACGTAGTAGTCAAACATGTGATCAAGATACCTTGAAACCTAGGTATAAAGAAGAAATTAATAAAGAAACCTTAAGAGTAAGGTTTGTGATCATAATAGCTAGGGATTTAGGGTGAAACTAATATGGTTAACTATTGATGCTAAGGCTTTGACAGTAAAGTCTAAATGAAAAGACAAGTCTAATTGGTAGAATTGTGGTGAAAGTCCTATACTCATCTAACCTACGTTATGAATGCTTGAAAGTAGAAAGTGATAGAATCACTTGAGAATGGATTTGTTGTCAAGGACATCCTTCCATGAGAGATGAGTGCTAAGCAAGGCTTAACAAGTAAATCTTGGGTTGTATGCTTGAACTCAAGTGGATATTGAATATGAGATGGAGTGTCACACGAGAGAGGGTCCAGGCTCAAAGTAGAAAGGAGAACCACGCCTAGTTGATGTGAGGACTATCCAAGTTAAAGGGGGAACTCTTACGTAGTAGAGTTTGGGTTTTCTCAAAGTTAGGTCTCATGAGATCGGAGCCTTCACATAATTTGAGTCAAGCTTCCTAGTAGCAATCTCTATATCCTATGAACTAAGACATGATTGATAATAATCTCATAGTGTTGAAAAACATAATTGAACTAAGACTTACTTAATGAAGTACCTCATAGTGTTCAAGAGTATAAGTGGACTTAGACATGCTTAAGGTAGTATCTCATAGGTTCCATGTGAAGAAGGAACTTAGACATACTTAAGAAAGTATCTCATAGTGTTGAAAGTAGAGATGGATTTAGACATACTTAAGTAATTGTCTTATAGGGTCCATGTTAATAGTGAACTTATATGTTCTTAAGGAAGTACCTCATATTGTTCCAAGGTTGAAAGAGAGATGAACTAAGATGTGCTTAGGAGAGTACCTCATAGTGTTCTAAAGTAAAGAGAGGAACTAGGTTCCAAAACCACGAAGTGTTATGTTAGTATGAGGACCTAAAGGTGGTACTTAGCATGAATAGTATTATGGGGTGCTAATCATGCATTGTACAAGTATGCCTTAGGGTTACTAAAGAGAAGTCTTGAGATATGATTGTGCCATAGTTTCCCTTCCTAGCTGTAGTTGATTAAAGGTGAGAGATTCCCTTAGTTATAAGAGTTAAGTTAATAATGAGGCCAAAGGAGAGTGGATATGACTAAGATGACTTCAAGGTTATGCTTAGTGTGAAGGGTAGTATGAGATGCCTTTCATGCATTACACAAGTGTGTTTTGAGGTTACTTAGAAGTATGTTGCCCTTATAGCATAGAAAAGCTTAAGAGTTGACCATGTATATAGACCATTATTAAGATGACCAAAAAGGGATACTTGGTTTGGGTGGTATTATGGGATGCTATTCTTTCTTTGCACATGTATGCTTTTGAGGTTACTTGAGAATGGTGCTATTATGGTCTAGATGACTAAGAGTCAATTATGCTTATATGATTATGACTTATCTCCTATGCTCATTAACTATGTCTTATGTTGACTTATGTTTATAAGATGCTCATGTTGGATACCATGCTATGACTATGATGATTATGTTCTGACTATGTTATTATCTCTTATGCTTATGTCTTGTGTTGTCTAACCATTTTGAGATGCTCTTATCTTGTTGTGCTTGCTTTCATACTTGGTACATTTTGTACTAACGCATATTGCCTACATTCTAATCAAATGTAGGGTTTGGAGACTTGAGTGCTACTTGGAGATAGGTTTCTAGAAGTTGCAAGGAGTTGAAGATCTTGGTGAGTCCTCATATCTTCGAGGAAAAAATCCACTTTTCCTTTATGTCTTTTATTTTCATGTTGAGACTATTGTATGGGTTGTGTCCCAAGAGTTTTATTCTAAAGTTGTATTAGTTGGTTTGAGACAAAGTATAGAAAGACTTCCGCTTGATTTTATAAAGATTTTCAATTGTAAAGAAAAGTTTTAAATTTTCCCGCATTATCTATTATCTTATGATCGGATATGCTAAGGGCTTGTATGAGACCCCTTCGGGGTCAAGTACGCCATGTTACTTCTAGGGGGTACCCCTGGGTCGTAACATTTTGGGTCAACCTTGTCAAATGTGTGGCGATAGAAGCAAAGATTTTCACAAACCGTCGATAGTAGCTAGCGAGCCACACGAAACTCCTAACTTCAGTCACAGAGCTAGGCCGGATCCAATTCTTGACTGCTTCCATCTTTTGGGGATCTACCATTAACCCTTTGCTTTGAAACCACATGACCAGAAAGGCAACTAAAGTCAACCATATCTCACAATTGGAAAATTTTGCATACAACTTCAGTTTTCCAAGGACACCCAAAACTATACGAAGATGGTTGAAAGTATCTTCCTTACTCTTCGAATAAACCAAAATTTCATCAATAAAGACGATAACAAAAGAATCTAGGAATTCTTTGAACACACCATTCATCAAACTCATGAAAGCTGCAGGTGCATTGGTCAACCCAAACGACATCACTAAGAACTCATTGTGCCAATAGCGGGTCCTGAATGTCGTTTTGGGTACATCCTCAGGCCTAATATTTAACTGATGGTAACCAAACCTTAGGTCAATTTTAGAAAAAATTGATGCACCCTGCAACTAGTCATAGAGATAATCTATATGAGGAAACAAATACTTATTTCAAATGGTGACCTTATTCTACTATCGGTAGTCTATGCACATCCTCATACTACCATACTTCTTCTTAACAAATAATACATGAGCACGAGGAAGCACTAGGACGGATGAAATCTTTATCAAGAAGCTCTCGGATTTGAGATTTAACCTCTCTCAATTCTATCGGAGCCATGCGATAAGGACGAATGGAGATGGGGTGAGTGACCGACTCCAAGTCAATGCAAAAATATATATCCCCATCCGGAGGGATACCAGGCAATTCGGTAGGAAACACTTCCTTGAATTCAGACACTACATGAATAGAACCAATACAGGGAGATTCATCATCAATATCCCGAATATGAGCCAAATATGCCAAACACCCCTACCCCACTAGTTTCCTAACCCAAACGAAAGATATGACCTTAGTTGGCTTAGGCTTGTATATCCCTTCCCACTCCAACTTTTCCCAACCCATGATCTCTAGAGTCATAGTCTTAGCAATACAATTAAGCACAACATAATAGGGGGACAACCAAGTCATGCATAATATTACATCAAAGTCAGTCATATCTAGAATAACCAAATCAGACCAAGTCTGAAAATCCATAATAGGGTAGAATAAGCACGATAGACATGGGTGACTATGACAGGATCTCCAACTGGGGTAGAAACATGGATGGGGGAATCAAGCACATCACACACCATATTAAATCCCAAGGCAAACTGAATTGAAACATATGAATAAGTAGAACCTGGATCGAACAAAATAGTTGCCATCCGATCACAAACAAGAATAGTACCTATGATCACTGCATCAGACACCTAAGCCTCGGTCTTTCCCGGAAAGGCATAAAACTGAGCCCTTTTATCTTGATGAGAAACCTCATTGCCTGGCTGCATTGCTCCTCTACCTGCATTACCATTTCCCCAGCCTTTATGGCCTCGTTGATTTCCTCCTCGCCTACCTTGTGGACTACTTCTGCTATTACTACCACTGCCCACTGGTACCACTACTCTTGTCTGTTCCTGTAGGGGGTCAGGCATGCGCGGATGGGGACAATCTCTTTTCATGTGTCCTGGTTCTCCACAACTGTAACAACTAAGGTCAAAAGATGGTCTGCTGCCAGATACAGGTGCGGCTCCCTAACTATCCTAAACAGGATTCTGCTGTGGAGTTCCTGAGTAACCACCTGTAGAAGCGGGCATGACTGACGGAATTGGTTGGGCTGTAATTGCCGGTCTACCTGAACCTCTGGAGTAGGAACTATGAAAGTGACATATGTTCTTGGGCTTCTTAGCCAAAACATTGGCCTGCTCATCACGTCCAACTCCTTCCACTTTCTTCACAAAGTCTATCACCTCATTAAAACTCTTACCTGTAGAGGTCATGTGAATTAAAAATACCTGTAACTCGGGGTTCAATCCCTTGATGAATAGATGAATCCTTTCCTTCTCTATAGCCACCAAGTGTGTAGCATATCTGGACAAGGCATGGAACTTAACTTCACAAGCAGCTAAAGTCATACCACCCTACTCCAAGGCCATGAATTCATCCTTCGTACGATCCCTCAAAGTCCAGGGCACATACTTCTCTTGAAACAAAGCATGGAACTGCATCCAAGTGAGTGGGGGCAAGACTGGCGATCTGCATTCTACATAGGCCCTCCACCACTGCTTAGCCTCACTTTGAAGCTGGAAGGTCATGAACTCTACTCCATGCTATTGTACAATGCCTAACTTGTGAAGCCTCTCATAGCAATCCAGAATGAACTCATAGGCATCCTTACTCTCAGAACCATTGAACACAGACAACTTCAGTTTCAAAAGATTAGTCGATATCTCATGCTCAGTACTAGTCATCATAGGGCCCAATAGGGGACGAAAGAAGGAATCAGCGCCTAATGATCCACCCACCTTGGGAGGAGTAGCAGGAATGGGGTGGTTGACTGGAGGTTTAGTAGCTTGCACTGTGGGAAGGACTCCAGAGCCGACAACCCATTCAAAAAATTCATGATCTGCTGAGCTATCACTAGGTCTAAGGGAGAAAGACATGTAGTATCAACCTGTGTGTCCTCCTCTGGTTCAACATCCTCCCTGTCTTCGATCTCCACATTCTCTTCCACCTCTTCTTGGGGTGCACGATGGGCCTCTTCCCTAGGAACATTCTCAACTGGGGATAGAATAGGGAAGGAGATTACATACCAATTTGGATCACCAGATACAATTGGAATCAATTCATAGCACTAAATAAGAAGAAAAAGAAGACAGAAAGCCTTCCTAAACTCCCGTTGCCTCTCCAAGAAAAAAGAGGCGTCTCTATATAGTTCCACAAGACTCTACTAGACTTGTTTTGTTACAATGAGAATAAAGAACCTAGGGCTCTGATACCAACCTTGTCATGACCCATACAGTCGTGATTGACACCCATACCAACCTTCCAGTGGGAGAACCACTACCACAATCTGACTATGCAACTTAAAGAATCTAAACCATTTAAAGATATGGAAGTATATTTAAACGATGAATTAACTATTGAGTTCCCATAAACTCAGAAGGATTAATAAAAACAACCAAGCATAAACCTCGTGGAAATTCAACCCCTAGACATAAAAGTCATTGTACAAAAACTGTACTAATCAATAAGTCTAAGAAAAAAAGGGGTGCAACCTCGAAACTAAACATAAGTAAAAGTCCCAATATATAGTGTGAGCCCAAAAAGAATGGAATAAACTAATGATGGATCCATGGAAACTTGAAAGAACTGGCTCACCCTCGAATCCGATCTCGGTCAATGATATCCTAGTTGGGGTCAATTAGTAGCCGCCTGAAGATGCCTTGTACTAAACAAAGAAAGAGCAAGTATAATATCAGTACACGATACAACAGTGTACTGGTAGGATCACGCGACTACTCCAGTAAGCGAAATATAAGCAAGTAATTACAACACAGTAACACACATATACAGGAAGCATAATTCAATTATCATTTCAGGAGCAACATACAATTCCCCAATATCAATGACACGTAGATGTGAATGTAGTAGTCACAAATGGTCCTCTAATGGAACCCATACCCAAACTGTTAGTGTGTGAGAAAGTGACACGTGATCCTATATATATGTGTCGCATCGTGTTATCCGGTCCAATATATGTGTTGAAACGTGACACCCGATCCAGTATATGTGTTGGAACGTGACACCTGGTCAAGTCAGCAAAACCATAGTCACAATTACTCCTATAATAAAAAATGCACAAAATCACACAGTCAAGTAACATGTTCATGGCAAGTAATTTTTCATACTTAATCATTTAATTAGATTTGGTTCATGTTTCCCTATTCACATACATTCATGCATACAATGGAGCAATTAACAGGCATATATAACACGACGGGAAGTCGAACCATCACCTACTTCGAAACCAAGCCTGGACAGTCCTAAGACGCTTGAGCTTTACGAAGTCTTTCAACTTGTTCTTGGTCTAAAACAATTAATTAATGCAAGGATTAATAAGCAAGGCCTAATTTACCCAAATTATAACAGAATATCAACCCTAGGCCAAATCCATTAACCTAATGCTCAACTAGGGCTTTTACCACCATTAACTTTAGGCCAAAATCCTCCCTCAATGATAATTAACAAGGATTCGAAGTTCTAAGAATCGAAATACGGATTAGGGGAGTAATTGACTTACCTTTGGCGCGAGAATTTGTGGAAATTTGATGAGAAACAGCCCTAGGTCATCCCTTTGCTCTTAAGAATGAGGTTTTGCAGAAAAATAATGTTTTTGGGGTTTTCCCCCTATTTAAGTCGTGAATGGCCCACCATGGCAGGCCTTATCCCGCCACAAAGGCCCCTCCCTAGCGGGATTAATTCTGCCCCAGAGGCTTGCACGGAGATAGAAACTCAAAATTTGAGTTCCAAGCTCCCATTTTGCAACACACCTTTAAACCTTGACGTTCTAAAGCTACCCTTCCACGCCAAGATCAGTTTCGGGAGTTCTACTCGCTCGAATTCGATTCTGTAAAGTCGTACTGCTCCTTAACGTCTTGGATATCCACTCACGTGATCAAACTCATAATTAATCCCCCATTGATTACCAGATTTCCCTAGACCTCACCTAACTCAGTTTTCATCCAAGTTTGGCCTAGGCGGGAAATTTCTAAGTTACTACTCAGAAGTTTTCTAGTCCAAATTTCTCCCCCATTGGCTTTTCCATAACAGCAAAAATAGGTCGTTACATTATAACTTCAATGAAATAATTTTAATTACTTTACATAAGCATATATTGAAAATTAAATATGCAATCACTATAATGAGTCAATATTTGAAAAAATAATGTTAGCAAATATTACTTAAACAAGTATTGACACATAAAAATTCAAAATACTATTATTTTAGTAACTTGTAAGTTATATGTTGTACCTTTTATCTATTGTAACTTTTATATCTTCTGTATACTATTACTATAGATGGTATATTGTGGGTATATTTGGTATCCATTATAAGTTTGTATATATTGTCTAATATAAATATTCTATAATGATATACAGTATATTGTGTGTATATTTAGTGCACATAGTAAGTGTGTGTATATATATATATATATAATATAATAATATAAGTATTCTATTATTTTAAATAGTTATAATTATTTCAAAATTAAATAGTTAACAATACACTATATTGATAATTGAATTAAACTTTCAAATTAATAAACATTGAAAAAAAATAAAAAATATACAATGACTCGGTCCGTTATGTCCACTATAACCTGGAAATTAGGCTAACAAGCTGTGGATTGAGCCAAACAAAAGTTTTGCACTGTTGAGCCCAGACCGGACCAACCCAGTTATAGGTGATCCAGCCTTGCTCGGGCCGGAGATCAGTGTAATTTTGAATGGGCCGGCCTGACTTGGTACGATCCACTTAACATGCTTAATGTCAATATATGATAAGCTTATAATTATTTGCAATCATATTCTCTTTTCGGGTTAAGAGGTTGCGCCGCAATTATACTATCCTCCTAAATCTTAAAAACATAAAAGAACATGGAAAAGGGTTTCTTCAAGATTTTCATCCCTGGAATCAGTACAAAGCGGCTGGTAAGTATATTCTCCCCTCTCATGGTCTTTGATGAAACTTCTTTTCTTGAATTTTCTTTTGTTTTTGGAGATGCGAGCAACTGATATATATAAGGGAGGGGAAGGCTTTGTTGAGATTTAGATCTATAAAACTTGGATGACTCTTGTTATTTTATATTTTTTTAATTGTACTTTTCCTTTCATATTCTTTTTGTGTTCTTATATTCATGTATTTAATGTATGATTGTTGTTGACTCTTTTTCTTAAAATATTTTCAATTAATAGTTTTTGAATATATGTGATTTGAATTAGGGGAGGGAAAGTAAAAGGTGGATAAATGCCTTTTTGTGATGCAAATAAATTTTTAACGTTTTTCTATAGATGTTAAATCCCTACTTTTTTTTATCAATATTATGTTTAATTTAGTCAATCAATGTTAGAAATTGCATATTTCATTTCAAACTTATCAATAATATTAGTGTTGAAGGAAGTAATTTTACGGTAAAACTATGAAAATGCCTCACATTTCATTTTACAGTTTCTAAAATAGTAACATTCTTGAATTCTAACATCAAAAGTCTAAAAATTTGAGATTATTTAAAATATTCTTTCATCTGAAACTTGTTTCCTTTTATAATATGATCAATGTGATTTATAGAAATTAAGGTTCTTTTATATTTATTTTTTCAAAAGTCAAGCTTTTTTTCTTCGCAGAAACTTCAAACAGGTTATACCGATTACAAAAATGGAATATTACCTAGAAACATTTTCCTTAGGGATTGGTTTGGAAATATGCGGCCTATAGGGGTAACCAAAACAGAAAAAGATATTTATTTTGAATATGAATGGGAAAAATTCATTGAGGACAACATTATAGAGCGTGAAGACTTCTTTATTTTTGACTATGATGGAACTAGAATTTTTTACTTCAAACTATTTGGAAGAAATGGATGTGAAAAGAAAGGAGTTGGGGGGTTAAAAGTTGTTGTGAAGGAGGAGGAAGCAGAGGAAATGAATGTTTAACATCAAAAGAGTGTGGAGCCAAAGGTGAATACTAGGGCTAGAGATAGAATGAATATTTCTACTTCTGGTGTCAGGGATGAGAATAACATGGTAGAAGAAAAATATGATGAAGATAAGGACTGTGAAAAGACAACAGAGGTTCTAGAAAAAGATGATGAAAAGGAAGAAGAAGAAGACGATGATGATGAATACAAAGAAGAGGAGGAAGATAAAGAAAGGACTGTCATATTCAACAAAACGACACAACGTTCCAAAGGTAAACAAAAATTAAAGATCTTTAATAATACTCTCTGTTTCATTTTATATGCAATTTAATTACTCTCTTGTTACTATGTTCCTACAAAATTGACATCTTTGAATATTTAGATATGATCTTGTATTCATGTAAGTGTCATGATATATTTAAGGATAAAAGTTTTAAATGATTTTTGAAAAGGTTTAGTTGTTTGGTCCTCTGACAAAGTGATCTTGCTAAGGGAACTTTTTTTTTCAATTTTAGGAATAACAATGAATAATCAAGTTAAATATCATTTTTTAATTTTTTTGATATGTGTCAAAAGTTTGATTTCTTTCTTAAAGTCCACATTCAATAAAAGACGATCTTGTAGAACAAAATATATAGAGCAACTCTGAGTATCCATGTTATATCTGTTTGTGAACTTGACAAGTTAACTATTTTTGATTTAGCTAAATGTAAAAGTGCGACTACTGGCAAGGTGAAAAATCCCCATAATCAATTTGCTACAGATATATTTAGAAGTGGATGTGCAACTAAGCCAAAAAATCCTTACTTTGTAACAAAAATACGTCCAGATAGGAGAAATCATCTGGTTATTATTAACCTATACCTATTTTAGTTCATTGTTTTTAGTTCAATCTTATAATAGTCTAATTTAACAATATATTTTTTCCTAATTGTTGTATATTCCGGTTGATGTGGTGAGAGGTTACCAACTTCAACTCCCTTCAAGCATGATCATTCGTGACTCTGCTGATAGAGAATTTGAGGCAAAACTCAAGATTTGGTAGGACGGTAGAATATGGCTAATTGGCGGGTGGCATAGTTTATGTAAGTGTAACCTTGTGGAGAAAAATGATACATGTATTTGTGAATTTGTGAGAGAAAAACACATCAAAGGACTTCACTTACAAGTTCACATTGTCCATGAAGGAGAAGGTTCCCATCCCAACAAGAAATAATATGGTGCTATTTGGTATGTATTTAATGGCCTTCACTGTATTTATATGTAGACATATTTTGAAGACAATAAGTATTGTTGGTTGTTGACAGAACATTGAAGAATATTTTAGTTTTTATTGATGGATCTGGAAGTTAAGCCAATTAATTGGCGTTAAGACTAAAGTCTAGTTTATTTACATTCAAATGTTAAACAATTATTTGGTCAACATTGATCTATTGAAAATATGGAATACCGGTACTTCAGTTGCAAAATATTGAATTTGTTATGTTTTTTTTCTGTTCATATAATATTTATCATAGGTAATCATATTGGACTATGCTTTGAAATAATTTTCACTCATAAAAGGTCTGACACAACGCACCACGTAGTACCCTCGATAAGGCATGCAACGTGCCAAACAGTGAGCCTGGTCAAAATTTGTATTTTTGAAGTTTAGCACTTGTGGCAACAGATTAATTAGTTTAATTTTATAAATGGTTGATTAACAAGTTTTTGTGGGTATGATGTCTGGAATAAAAATTCTATAATATTTGTATGATTGCGTACACTTGTGTGGTCATTTGTACTCAACTAGTTTGCATGTTCTTCTTTGTTTAATCTTTAATTATATTTGTTATTATATTTTGTTAATTATGTCTTGATTTTTTCTATGAATATTCATAGTCCCTATTGGTTTGGAACACTCTTTGTTCTAATAGATTTGGAAATGAAATATAATGCCTTCAAATATTAGGATGATCTTTTTCTTAATAGGTTTGTGACTGCTTGGGATCTATATATATATAGGAGATGTAGTTGAAGATTCTAAAGGATTTTACACTTCTTCTCTTTTTCATAATGAAAAACTCTTTTTACTTTTGGGTAACATCTCTCTATTTGAAAGAACTAGAAAGAGCCATTTTTGGAAAGAATGAAAAATCTCAAAAAAAATTGGTCAAGTTATGTTAAGATTGAGTTTTAGGTCAACTTTAAACGACCATAAATCCTAATTCAGAATGAGTTAGGTGTACTACTAGATATCGTAGGAAAGCTCTTTGAATGATCTTTCCAACGCCACTGAGTTTGCTCAATTTTGAGTTCATATGAAGGAGATATGCCCATTTGAAGTTGGGCTGTCTAGATAAGGAAAGTCTAAACCGGATTTTTGGAAGGGTATAATGGTCTTTTAACTACCCAATTAAATTATTTCGTTTTTAGTAAGTTATGTGGGGTCTTAACTGAGTTAGTTCAGTTTACGCAATTAAGAAATACGCTAGGGCTTTGAGAAAAGAGAAAATAGGAGAAAGTTGAAGAGAACTTCAAGATTCGTCAAGTTCGTGCGTTCTTTGTTGTGGAGTTCACCAACGATTCAAGCCTATGAGGTATGTGATACTTTTATAGCATTTGGTTCGTTCACCCACATGCCAAACATGTTTGTTTTAGCATAATTAGTTCTAGAAAGTTGAAAGTATGATGTTCTTGAATTATATTCTTGAAATTGGCTTTAGTTCTTGAGATTTGATGGGATTGTTGAGTTCTTGATGGAATCGTGTCGATTTTAGAGTTGTTTTGAGTTAGAATCGTGTGTACTTAAATTGGGTATCTGAAACTAAAGAGGAATTGATAAAAAGAATCGAATTTAGGTGAATTGGTGTAACAAAACGAAGAATGAAAAAGGCGAGCGGGTTTTGGCACGCTAGTCCGCGTCGCGGACTTGCTCCCATAGTGCACAAAAATCACTTCCACATTGCGGAGAAGATGCGGACTCCTCTGTTTAAAAAATAAATTGGGCGATCAAATTTTTAAATGCATCTCCGCGTCGCGGACTTGTTTCCAAACAATGATTTCTTGATCGTTTCTCATGTTTAACTATCTAAAAATACTCATAAATATCATGAGATCTTTCCTATCACAAATCACAATTCTTGAATCCATAAATTCAATTCAAGGAAATTAAGAGTCAAGTCAAGAGAAGTCCATAGAGTTTTTCAAGTGTCTTTTACAAACGTTTTTGAAATGACCCAAAAGGTTCTTAAAAATGTGCTTCGGAAGTTATCGGAAACTTGTTCAGCTATATCAAAAAAAAATTTGTTTCATTTTTCGAAAATAAGACTTCATATTCTTGTTTAGGGGATCAAATTGAGTGGGAAATGGGTCTAACCCAAATTTTAGAGCAACCGTATCAAAATCCAAAATTTCCAAGTGAAGCCTTTTCGAGGGTCTACTTTGGAGGGTCATATCTCCTAGCACACAAATAATTGGGTGGCCCATAAAATATCCATCGAAAGCCCTTTGAGTTAGATACCTAAATCACTTTGTTTCACCTCATTCGGAGTTCGGACGAAGAAGTTATGCCCATTTTCGTAAAATCTGTCCGGCAGGAAATGCAATTTCCAGTGAGCATTTTTACTGTTCACCCGCCTCATTTTTTTTTCTAAGTGTTGGACCATTTTTCCAAAGGGTATATGTTATTTCCTATATACCATTAGTTCAATTTTGTCACGACCCAAGCCTAGGGCCTAGACGTGACCGGCGAATGGGGAACCCGAAGGAACCCCAAACAAGCCTCATAGCATATCATTACACATCCTTGGTCGCGGAAGCAATTAAAATGACCATAAGTGATAAGCATAATCAAAAGGGAAATCGGGACTAAGGGAGCAAGAAAAAAAAGAAATGATACATAAATATCATAGATGAGTCAAGCTCAAGCATAATACACAACTTGTCCAACACCACCTCTAAACATGAGTACTTTAGCGGGGGCCAAGACAAACAACCGGGCTCACCCTCATAGTCAAAACATAACTAAAAAGGAAAAGTCTTATACATAGCAAAAGATCATAAGCAACGTCCCCGGAATGGAGGACTCACCAATAACCTTGTTAGAAAATCGTATTAGCCACGCGGAGGACGAGGGTCAAGCGGTGCTCCGGTCCCTACATGGTGACATCATGTAGGCATAGAGTATGCGTTAGTACGATTGAATGTACTAAGTATATGGGATGCAATGCAATGCTACAATAGATGGACATCATAGGAAAAATGCATAATCATACCCGATAGATAGCACATAAATGAAATGATATATATAATGACGCTTACATAAAAATCATATTTAGTGGGACGTAGTACATGTGTGG
>NC_064287.1:12143711-12254984 GCF_019186545.1 Solanum stenotomum
ATTATCACATATGAGAGGTGCCATTGGCCTACCAACTCCAAAATACATTTATTAACACGTGAAAGGTTGCTTTAAGCCTACCATTTCAAGGTTCATTTATGAAAGCTCATTAACTCCTCTTGAAAGGGTGCCATGGGCCTACCGGTTCAAGTCTCATCATTTACCTTCATGGAAAGGCGCCATAGGCCTACCGATTCCAAGGTTCATTATTATCATGATTGGAAGGGTGCCACTAGCCTACCAATTCAAAGGTTCATCATTATCATGATTGGAAGGGTGCTACTAGCCTACCGATTCGAGGATTCCACAACCAACAATATAATCATTTAAACAAGAAAAGGATGCACAAGCTCTACCAATTCGAGATATGCAAAAAATTGGAGAATCCTTCATATTCTATCATCAACATTCATGAGTGTCAAATTGAGAAAAAAAGCCTTTCAACAATAACACATTTACGTTCATAACATGATCACATTAGCTCCATTTAATGTCTATTCATTAAAATGTCATGTAACACTTAAATTTCTCATACTATGCCTTCAAGGCCATGGTTACAATACATTCCATAATTAAACACCTCCACCATAAGTGGATCAAACCAAGCAAGGACATTTTTTCATCCATAATATGAGATTAAGCCAACTTACCATCCTCCAAAGCCATAATCAACAACACTCAAGTCCAAACCATTTTTCTTACCACAACAGAATTCATCCATAACTTGCCCATAAGGCCACAACTTTCAATTCATCCATATATCATCAATTCATCATAGACAGATGTAGAAAATCATCAGAGTCACTAATACAATCCAATCCAAACACAATATTCATAAACTTTAAATCATAGGCATTAAACCCACTTCATAAGCAAATTATAGGCTTTTAATGAAAACATGGGTTATTGAAGAAGTTTCATATAAAATCATCTTAAAATCATAAATAGAACTTCAATTCATCAATATGATGACTTTGAAAACATTTTACCAATGAACCCATACCTAGAATAGAAAATAGAAGTTTTGTTCTTTGAAGAATTTTGAAACCCGATTTTTTTTTTGCACTCCTTGAAGGAAAGATAATCAAGGATCAAGGGTCACCATACCTTTGTTAAAATTCCCCAAGAAAATTGATGAATAAGCCACCTTCAATCCAAGCCCTAGCTCCAAGTTCTTGACCTTCTTAAAAATGGAGGATTGTAGAGAGAGAAGTATTTGAGAGGAGGTGAGTTCTTTTTAGTTCTAATTGGAGTGACTTAAAATGGAAGAATTTGGTCTAGAAGGGTTTTATAATTGCTAGGGAAGGCATATAATAAAAGGGGCTCAACTTAGGTAAAGAAATAAGGACCCACTTAAAAGTTCCACTAAACCCGTCTAAGCTCGCCCTTTTTTACAGTGTTTCACTATTTTGGGCATAACTCTTTATTCCGAGATTGGAAAAGGCAAAACTCGGTGGCGTTGGAAAGAGGACTCAGATACCTTTAATTGGATAGGTAATGGTCCATCTAATTCATTTTGAGCTAAAAGATATCATCATTTGAAGTTGACCCTAAAAGTCGTAACTTTAAAAATCTGCCCCTTGCTTGTCTGTTCCAGTGGGATTACTCAAAGGCTGGTCAACTGGGTAGTCCACTAGACTAACTCGCTAGCCTAGTCCCTTGCTTGCACCATAGGATGCTACCTAGCTCCATTTAAGTTCTAAAACAGCATAAACATCAACCTAAGCTCCCACTAACCCAAACGTCAAGGCCTAAGTTCATTATATCATTTTCCGAGTCGTTACATTATCCCCCACTTAGGAACATTTGTCCTCGAATGACACTTTAAACACATTAAGGGATAAACAACTCAAGACTGGCAGCCCAACAATCATAACATGTAAACATAAATGCATAAACATAGGAGGAAACATCAACTCCACATCAAGAGGCTCGAACAAACTTCATACCAATCAAGCAAGTAGGAACTACAACCACAAGCTTATTATGCATCAAAACTTCCCCTTTCTCATTATTTTTTTCATCGGAGAAACTTCCTTCTCCAATCACATCATGCTCACTACTAAACATTAAGCTTATTATGCAATTACTCTCAAAAGCACAATTAGGCAAATTTTCACTAAAGCATATTTAGGCATGTTCAACATTTATCCTCATGAAGCATATAGACCACTCAACTAAATGTACATCAACATGAGGAACACATTTATGAAAACTCATTTTATCATTTAACAAGAATTCAAATAGAACATGCATAACATAAGGAGACCATAGAAACTCATTTTGACACAAGACTCCAAAACAAAAAAAACAAGCTACTAGGAACTCTTGGTCTCAAGCTTGAGTAAGAATAGAAGGAACGAGATAGTGATATCAACACTCTCAACAACATTGCTATTCAACATACCATCCCCCACTTAGGAGAAAACCCAACCAAGGAAAACATGAAAAACAACAACATAGAAACCTCATCAACAAATTCATGACCATAAGGAGCTAAAAGTTACCGGCGCCTTTATTCGGATTAGGTTCTTTGTCCTTGCTAGCTTGGAGAGCATAGAAACGACCATAATTTGGAGGTATAGGAACCGTTCCATCTTTAGAAGCTTGCTTGGCTTCCCTTCCTCTAGCCGTAAGAGTAAGACAATCTTTCACCTTGTGATCATTCTTCCCACAATAATAACACCCATTAGTATCGGCTAGGCACTTCCCATAGTGCCTCTTGCCACAAGTGATGCAAGTAGGTTTAGAAAATTGAGATCCACCATTTTTTTCTTGGTTAACCCTAGGAGCACTTGAAGAATCTTGGTCTTGACCCCTCTTCTTGAACCTAGATTGACTTTGCCCATCCAATCTACCCCTCTTCACACCCCTATTCATCCTCTTAAGTTTGGCCTCCTCAATGGATTGAGCATACACTATGAGCCTAGAAATGTTCATGTCATTATGGAGCATTGTTGTATGGCACTCTTCCTTGACTAGGTCAGATACACCGGTCACAAACCTACTCATCTCATCCCTAGGGTTTGACACCAAAGATGGAGCATACTTAGACAATTGGGTAAACCTCAAGGAGTACTCTTGCACACTCGCATTACCTTGCCTAAGGTTGATAAATTCCTCAACCTTACACTCCCTCTTCTCACGAGGAAAACACCTACCAAGGAAAGCTTCCTTAAACTCCTCCCATTNACAATTTAAAGTAGAACACCAAAGGCCCGGTGGTTTGGCTCAAAATATAGAACTTTCGGAATGGAAGTGGGAGATTATTAATATGGACTTCATCATAGGTGTACCAAGGTCTCGCAAGCAACATGATTCAATTTGGGTGATTGTTGATAGAATGACAAAATCAACCCAATTTTTTTCGGTAAAGACTACCCACTAAGTAGAAGATTATGCTAAATCGTATATGTCACGACCCGGGAGCACCCCCAAGTCGTAACAAGGCGTACTCGACCCCGAAGGGGTCTTATACAAGCCACATAGTCATTCATTGCATTCAATAATGATAATAGTGTGGAATTAAAAACTTATTTACATCCACACATTCCAACTTCATTAAAACAACTTTAAAAACACACAGCGGAAGTCTAAGTCTCACGTGGCCATCTTAGACACAATCACAAAACATAAGTAGGGACAAGGCCCTTTGCAATAAAAAGAAGTCTATTAAGTCTATAACAAGAACCTTATCATAAAATTATAATAGAAAAGTCTTGTCCTCGACATATGAGTACATACCACAAGATCTTGGAAGAACTTCAAGTTCCAAGCTTACTATAGAACCCGCTCACTTTCCGGAACCTACACTAGTAGAAAATACAGAAATATGGAATTAGCACAATTAAGTACTAAGAATGATGACCATGCAAAACATGCTTTAAAAAGAGACATATTGGCTAGAAACCATGCATTATGCCACTTTTGAAGTATCATGAACAGTTGCATAAAAGACATACAAGACAAGCATAAACATCAAGGAAGTCGTAATATCACCTTTAAACAATATCAACATGAAAACCTTTACCTTGGACCTTCACCTCAAGAAACCCTTATGCTATACCTCGTTCAATGTATGGATGGCGTCCCATACCACCATCCATACTAAGGCACCACATTAAGGTCACTTAAAGTAACTTATCATTCATTTCTTTCACCTTTGCACAATATTCATACATAAGAGGTATATAATTAATTAAGACATGACAAGGGAAAATAACTCAAAATATAACCCAAGTATAGCATGCATCTCATATTAAACATTTGAGAGCCAACATACTCTAATAACCTCATTTAGGCCACAATTGTGTCACATACATTAGGATTTAGAAAAACTCATTATGACCCTCTCCAAGCCTACTCGTGCAATGTATAGGTAGCATCCCATACTACTACCTACACTTTGTAGAACCTATCAAGAAACCATAATGATATCTCACATGATGGGAAGTAAGCATTTAACCGACATAGACCATGAGAGCTTGTCATGGAATCCGGTGTCATAAGTCCCCACACCGTAAAGAGATGGTCTACTTGCCTAAGGAAGACCGATATATATAGCTTAATGGATCCACTAGCTACCTACGCGAGCACATAGTTTATAGGATAAGGTACACGATCATTGAAACTCATGCCTAACTATTGGGGGAGTTTCCATCTAACCAAATCCACTTGGTGCTTAGCCTACATTACCATAGAATTGTTCGTTACCCTGACATTATCACATATGAGAGGTGCCATTGGCCTACCAACTCCAAAATACATTTATTAACACGTGAAAGGTTGCTTTAAGCCTACCATTTCAAGGTTCATTTATGAAAGCTCATTAACTCCTCTTGAAAGGGTGCCATTGGCCTACCGGTTCAAGTCCCATCATTTACCTTCATGGAAAGGCGCCATAGGCCTACCGATTCCAAGGTTCATTATTATCATGATTGGAAGGGTGCCACTAGCCTACCAATTCAAAGGTTCATCATTATCATGATTGGAAGGGTGCTACTAGCCTACCGATTCAAGGATTCCACAACCAACAATATAATCATTTATACAAGAAAAGGATGCACAAGCTCTACCAATTCGAGATATGCAATAAATTGGAGAATCCTTCATATTCTATCATCAACATTCATGAGTGTCAAATTGAGAAGAAAAGCCTTTCAACAATAACACATTTACGTTTATAACATGATCACATTAGCTCCATTTAATGTCCATTCATTAAAATGTCATGTAACACTTAAATTTCTCATACTATGCCTTCAAGGCCATGGTCACAATACATTCCATAATTAAACACCTCCACCATAAGTGGATCAAACCAAGCAAGAACATTTTTTCATCCATAATATGAGATTAAGCCAATTTACCATCCTCCAAAGCCATAATCAACAACNACCTATGCGGGCACATAGTTTATGGGATAAGGTAGACGATCATTGAAACTCATGCCTAACTATTGGGGGAGTTTCCATCTAACCAAATCCACTTGGTGCTTAGCCTACATTCCTATAGAATAGTTCGTTACCTTGACATTATCACATATGAGAGGTGCCATTGGCCTACCAACTCCAAAATACATTTATTAACACGTGAAAGGGTGCTTTAAGCCTACCGTTTCAAGGTTCATTTATGAAAGCTCATTAACTCCTCTAGAAAGGGTGTCATGGGCCTACCGGTTCAAGTCCCATCATTTACCTTCATGGAAAGACGCAATAGGCCTACCGATTCCAAGGTTCATTATTATCATGATTGGAAGGGTGCCATTAGCCTACCGATTCAAAGGTTTATCATTATCATGATTGGAAGGGTGCTACTAGCCTACCGATTCGAGGATTCCACAACCAACAATATAATCATTTAAACAAGAAAAGGATGCACAAACTCTACCAATTCGATATATGCAATAAATTGGAGAATCCTTCATATTTTATCATCAACATTCATGAGTGTCAAATTGAGAAAAAAAGCCTTTCAATAATAACACATTTACGTTTATAACATGATCACATTAGCTCCATTTAATGTCCATTCATTAAAATGTCATGTAACACTTAAATTTCTCATATAATACCTTGAAGGCCATGGTCACAATACATTCCATAATTAAACACCTCCACCATAAGTGGATCAAACCAAGCAAGAACATTTTTTTATCCATAATATGAGATTAAGCCAACTTACCATCCTCCAAAGCCATAATCAACAACACTCAAGTCCCAACCATTTTTCTTACCACAAGAGAATTCATCCATAACTTGCCCATAAGGCCACAACTCTCTATTCATCCATATATCATCAATTCATCATAGACAGATGTAGAAAATCATCAGAGTCACTAATACAATCCAATCCAAACTCAATATTCATAAACTTTAAATCATAGGCATTAAACCCACTTCATAAGCAAGTTATAGGCTTTTAATGAAAACATGGGTTCTTGAAGAAGTTTCATATGAAATCATAAATAGAACTTCAATTCATCAATATGATGACTTTGAAAACATTTTACCAATGAACCCATACCTAGAATAGAAAATAGAAGTTTGTTCTTTGAAGACTTTTGAAACCCGTTTTTTTTTTTGGACTCCTTGAAGGAAAGATAATCAAGGATCAAGGGTCACCATACCTTTGTTAAGATTCCCCAAGAAAATTGATGAATAAGCCACCTTCAGTGCAAGCCCTAGCTCCAAGTTCTTGACCTTCTTAAAAATGGAGGATTGTAGAGAGAGAAGTATTTGAGAGGAGGTGAGTTCTTTTTAATTCTAATTGGAGTGACTTAAAATGGAAGAATTTGGTCTAGAAGGGTTTTATAATTGATAGGGAAGACATATAATAAAAGGGGCTCAACTTAGGTAAAGAAATAAGGACCCACTTAAAAGTTCCACTAAACCCGTCTAAGCTCGCCCTTTTTGACAGTGTTTCACTATTTTGGGCATAACTTTTTACTCCGAGATCGGAAAAGGCAAAACTCGGTAGCGTTGGAAAGAGGACTCAGATACCTTTAATTAGATAGGTAATGGTCCATCTAATTCATTTTGAGCTAAAAGATATCATCATTTGAAATTGACCCTAAAAGTCGTAACTTTAAAAATCTGCCCCTTGCTTGTCTGTTCCAGTGGGATTACTCAAAGCCTGGTCAACTGGGCAGTCCACTAGACTAACTCGCTAGCCTAGTCCCTTGCTTGCACCCTAGGATGCTACCTAGCTCCATTTAAGTTCTAAAACATCATAAACATCAACCTAATCTCCCATTAACCCAAACGTCAAGGCTCAAGTTCATTCTATCATTTTCCGAGTCGTTACATTATCCCCCACTTAGGAACATTTGTCTTCGAATGACACTTTAAACACATTAAGGGAAGAACAGCTCAAGACTAGCAGCCCAACAATCGTAACATGTAAACATAAATGCATAAACATAGGAGAAAACGTCAACTCCACATCAAGAGGCTCGAACAAACTTCATACCAATCAAGCAAGTAGGAACTACAACCACAAACTTATTGAGCATCAAAACTTCCCCTTTCTCATTTTTTTTTTCATTGGAGAAACTTCCTTCTCCAATCACATCATGCTCACTACAAAACATTAAGCTCATTATGCAATTACTCTCAAAAGCACAATTAGGCAAATTTTGTCTAAAGCATATTTAGGCATGTTCAACATTTTTCCTCATGAAGCATATAGACAACTCAACTAAATGCACATCAACATGAGGAACACATTTATGAAAACTCATTTTATCATTTAACAAGAATTCAAATAGAACATGCATAACATAAGGAGACCATGGAAACTCATTTTGACACAAGACTCCAAAACAAAAAAAAACAAGCTACTAGGAACTCTTGGTCTCAAGCTTGAGTAAGAATAGAAGGAACGAGATAGTGATATCAACACTCTCAACAACATTGCTATTCAACATACCATCCCCCACTTAGGAGAAAACCCAACCAAGGCAAACATGAAAAACAACAACATAGAGACCTCATCAACACATTCATGACCATAAGGAACTAAAACTTACCGGCGCCTTTATTCGGATTAGCTTCTTTGTCCTTGCTAGCTTGGAGAGCATAGAAACGACCATAATTTGGAGGGATAGGAACCGTTCCATCTTTAGAAGCTTGCTTGGCTTCCCTTCCTCTAGCCATAAGAGTAAGACAATCTTTCACCTTGTGATCATTCTTCCCACAACCATAACACCCATTAGTATCGGCTAGGCACTTCCCATAGTGCCTCTTGCCACAAGTGATGCAAGTAGGTTTAGAAAATAGAGATCCACCATTTTTTTTTGGTTAACCTTAGGAGCACTTGAAGAATCTTGGTCTTGACTCCTCTTCTTGAACGTAGATTGACCTTGCTCATCCGATCTACCCCTCTTCACACCCCTATTCATCCTCTTAAGTTTGGACTCCTCAATGGATTGAGCATACACTATGAGCCTAGAAATGTTCATGTCATTATGGAGCATTGTTGTATGGCACTTTTCCTTGACTAGGTCGGATACACCGGTCACAATCCTACTCATCTCATCCCTAGGGTTTGACACCAAAGATGGAGCATACTTAGACAATTGGGTAAACCTCAAGGAGTACTCTTGCACACTCGCATTACCTTGCCTAAGGATGATAAATTTCTCAACCTTACACTCCCTCTTCTCACGAGGAAAATACCTATCAAGGAAAGCTTCCTTAAACTCCTCCCATTCTATAGGATCTGCTCCCATCAGCCTATTAGCCTTCCATTGAGTGAACCAAATTTGGCCAACATCTTTCAATTGATAGGAGGCAAGCTCCGCCTTTTCTTTTGAATTCATCCCCATAGCACTCAGTACCTTATACACTTCATCCAAAAATTCTTGGGGATCCTCTCCCACCTTAGAACCTAGAAACACCGGAGGATTCATCCTCACAAAGTCTCTCAACTTAGAAGCCATAATACCCTCATTAGCATTCACCCTAGGCCCCATATCTCTAGTCGCTTGAGCTTCCATGGCTCGGGCCAAGATTAAGAAAGCCAACCTAATCTTTTCATTGGTCATATCCGGGGGAACCACCGGAACGTCATTCTCTTGCTCACCTATAGGAACTTGATTGCATTGCACACCTTGACCATTTCGCACAACTTGGGGAGGAACTCCGTCATCACCTAACTCCCCTTCCGCTCTCCTTTGGTTAGCCCTCGTATTCATATCCTATAAAAACAAGAGAAGGACTAAAAAAAAAGGACACTTATAAACCAAACTCTAAGGCACGACTTCAAAGATAATGAAAGAAGTGTAACTTCTACCGTCCTATAGCCTCTCGCTCATAGATGTGTCGCGACTCACACCGATGAACAAGACACTACTAGACGTGGCTTGTGAGACTTTGATCCTAAAAACCATTTCCAAAATCTTATGCTCTGATACCATATTTGTCACGACCCAGGAGCACCTCCAAGTCGTAACAAGGCGTACTCGACTCCGAAGGGGTCTTATACAAGCCACATAGTCATTCATTGCATTCAATAATGATAATAGTGCGGAATTAAAAACTTATTTACATCCACACATTCCAACTTCATTAAAACAACTTTAAAAACACACAGCGGAAGTCTAAGTCTCACATGGCCATCTTCGACACAATCACAAAACATAAGTAGGGACAAGGCCCTTTACAATCAAAAGAAGTCTATTAAGTCTATTACAAGAACCTTTTCATGAAATTATAATAGAAAAGTCTTGTCGTCGACATAAAAGGACATACCACAAGATTTTGGAAGAACTTCAAGTTCCAAGCTTACTAAAGAACCCTCTCACATTCTGGAACCTACACTAGTAGAAAATAGAGAAATATGGAATTAGCACAATTAAGTACTAAGTATGATGACCATGCAAAACATGCTTTAAAAAGGGACATTTTGGCTAGAAACCATGCATTATGCCACTTTTGAAGTATCATGAATAGTTGCATAAAAGACATATAAGACAAGCATAAACATCAAGTAAGTCATAATATCACCTTTAAACAATATCAACATGAAAACCTTTACCTTGGACCTTCACCTCAAGAAACCCTTATGCTCTACCTCATGCAATGTATGGATGGCGTCCCATACCACCATCCATACTAAGGCACCACATTAAGGTCACTTAAAGTAATTTATCATTCCTTTCTTTCACCTTTGCACAATATTCATACATAAGAGGTATATCATTAATTAAGACATGACAAGGGAAAATAATTCATAATATAACCCAAGTATAGCATGCATATCATATTAAGCATAAGAGAGCCAACATTCTTTAATAACCTCATTTAGGCCACAATTGTGTCACATACATTTGGATTTAGAGAAACTCACTATGACCCTTTCCAAGCCTACTCGTGCAATGTATAGGTAGCATCTCATACTACTACCTACACTTTGTAGAACCTATCAAGAAACCATAATGAAATCTCACATGATGGGAAGTAAGCATTTAACCGACATAGACCATGAGAGCTTGTCATGGAATCCGGTGCCATAAGTCCCCACACCATAAAGAGGTGGTCTACTTGCCTAAGGTAGACCGGTATATATAGCTTAATGGATCCACTAGCTACCTATGTGAGCACACAGTTTATGGGATAAGGTAGACGATAATCGAAACTCATGCCTAACTATTGGGGGAGTTTCCATCTAACCAAATCCACTTGGTGCTTACCCTACATTCCCATAGAATAGTTTGTTACCTTGACATTATCACATATGAGAGGTGTCATTGGCCTACCAACTCCAAAATACATTTATTAACATGTGAAAGGGTGCTTTAAGCCTACCGTTTCAAGGTTCATTTAGGAAAGCTCATTAACTCCTCTTGAAAGGGTGCCGTGGGCCTACCAGTTCAAGTCTCATAATTTACCTTCATGGAAAGGCGCCATAGGCCTACCGATTCCAAGGTTCATTACTAATCATTAATGGAAGGGTGCCATTAGCTTATCGATTCCAAGGTTCATCATTATCATGATTGGAAGGGTGCTACTAGCCTACCGATTCGAGGATTCCACAACCAACAATATAATCATTTAAACAAGAAAAGGATGCACAAGCTCTACCAATTCGAGTTATGCAATAAATTGGAGATTCCTTCATATTCTATCATCAACATTCATGAGTGTCAAATTGAGAAAAAAAGCCTTTCAATAATAACACATATACGTTCATAATATGATCACATTAGCTCCATTTAATGTCGATTCATAAAAATGTCATGTAACACTTAAATTTCTCATATTNTCGATTCCAAGGTTCATCATTATCATGATTGGAAGGGTGCTACTAGCCTACCGATTCGAGGATTCCACAACCAACAATATAATCATTTAAACAAGAAAAGGATGCACAAGCTCTACCAATTCGAGTTATGCAATAAATTGGAGATACCTTCATATTCTATCATCAACATTCATGAGTGTCAAATTGAGAAAAAAAGCCTTTCAATAATAACACATTTACGTTCATAATATGATCACATTAGCTCCATTTAATGTCGATTCATAAAAATGTCGTGTAACACTTAAATTTCTCATACTATGCCTTCAAGGCCATGGTCACAATACATTTCATAATTAAACACCTCCACCATAAGTGGATCAAACCAAGCAAGAACATTTTTATATCCATAATATGAGATTAAGCCAACTTACCATCCTCCAAAGCCATAATCAACAACACTCAAGTCCCAATCATTTTTCTTACCACAAAAGAATTCATCCATAACTAGCCCATAAGGCCACAACTTTCAATTCATCCATACATCATCAATTCATCATATATAGATGTAGAAAATCATAAGAGTCACTAATACAATCCAATCGAAACAAAATATTCATAAACTTTAAATCATAGGCATTAAACCCAATTCATAAGCAAACTATAGGCTTTTAATGAAAACATGGGTTCTTGAAGAAGTTTTATATAAAATCATCTTAAAATCATAAATAGAACGTCAATTCACCAATATGATGACTTTGAAAACATTTTACCCATGAACCCATACCAAGAATAGAAAATAGAAGTTTTGTTCTTTGAAGACTTTTGAAACCCATTTTTTTTTTGGACTCCTTGAAGGAAAGATAATCAAGGATCAAGGGTCACCATACCTTTGTTAAGATTCCCCAAGAAAATTAATGAATAAGCCACCTTCAATCCAAGCCCTAGCTCCAAGTTCTTGACCTACTTAAAAATGGAGGATTGTAGAGAGAAGTATTTGAGAGGAAGTGAGTTCTTTTTAATTCTAATTGGAGTGACTTAAAATGGAAGAATTTGGTCTAGAAGGGTTTTATAATTGCTAGGGAAGGCATATAATAAAAGGGGGCTCAACTTAGGTAAAGAAATAAGGACCCACTAAAAAGTTCCACTAAACCCGTCTAAGCTCGCCCTTTTTGACAGTGTTTCACTATTTTGGGCATAACTTTTTACTCCGAGATCGGAAAAGGCAAAACTCGGTGGCGTTGGAAAGAGGACTCATATACCTTTAATTGGATAGATAATGGTCCATCTAATTCATTTTGAGCTAAAAGATATCATCATTTGAAGTTGACCCTAAAAGTCGTAACTTTAAAAATCTGCCCCTTGCTTGTATGTTCCAGTGGGATTACTCAAAGGCTGGTCAACTGGGAAGTCCACTAGACTAACTCGCTAGCCTAGTCCCTTGCTTGCACCCTAGGATGCTACCTAGCTCCATTTAAGTTCTAAAACAACATAAACATCAACCTAAGCTCCCACTAACCCAAACGTCAAGGCTCAAGTTCATTCTATCATTTTCCGAGTCGTTACATTATCCCCCACTTAGGAACATTTGTCCTCGAATGACACTTTAAACACATTAAGGGAAAAACAACTCAAGACTAGCGGCCCAACAATCTAACATGTAAACATAAATGCATAAACATAGGAGGAAACATCAACTCCACATCAAGAGGCTCGAACAAACTTCATACCAATCAAGCAAGTAGGAACTACAACCACAAACTTATTGAGCATCAAAACTTCCCCTTTCTCATTTTTTTTTTCTATGGAGAAACTTCCTTCTCCAATCACATCATGCTCACTACAAAACATTAAGCTCATTATGCAATTACTCTCAAAAGCACAATTAGGCAAATTTTCACTAAAGCATATTTAGGCATGTTCAACATTTATCCTCATGAAGCATATAGACAACTCAACTAAATGCACATCAACATGAGGAACACATTTATGAAAACTCATTTTATCATTTAACAAGAATTCAAATAGAACATGCATAACATAAGGAGACCATGGAAACTCATTTTCACACAAGACTCCAAAACAAAAAAAACAAGCTACTAGGAACTCTTTGTCTCAAACTTGAGTAAGAATAGAAGGAACGAGATAGTGATATCAACACTCTCAACAACATTGCTATTCAACATACCATCCCCCACTTAGGAGAAAACCCAATCAAGGCAAACATGAAAAACAACAACATAGAAACCTCATCAAGACATTCATGACCATAAGGAACTAAAACTTACCGGCGCCTTTATTCGGATTAGCTTCTTTGTCCTTGCTAGCTTGGAGAGCATAGAAACGACCATAATTTGGAGGGATAGGAACCGTTCCATCTTTAGAAGCTTGCTTGGCTTCCCTTCCTCTAGCCGTAAGAGTAAGACAATATTTCACCTTGTGATCATTCTTCCCACAACCATAACACTCATGAGTATCGGCTAGACACTTCCCATAGTGCCTCTTGCCACAAGTGATGCAAGTAGGTTTAGAAAATTGAGATCCACCATTTTTTTCTTGGTTAACCTTAGGAGCACTTGAAGAATCTTGGTCTTGACTCCTCTTCTTGAACCTAGATTGACCTTGCTCATCCGATCTACCCCTCTTCACACCCCTATTCATCCTCTTAAGATTGGACTCCTCAATGGATTGAGCATACACTATGAGCCTAGAAATGTTCATGTCATTATGGAGCATTGTTGTATGGCACTCTTCCTTAACTAGGTCGGATACACCGGTCACAAATCTACTCATCTCATCCCTAGGGTTTGACACCAAAGATAGATCATACTTAGACAATTGGGTAAACCTCAAGGAGTACTCTTGCACACTCGCATTACCTTGCCTAAGGTTGATAAATTCCTCAACCTTACACTCCCTCTTCTCACGAGGAAAATACCTACCAAAGAAAGCTTCGTTAAACACCTCCCATTCTTTAGGATCCGCTCCCACCAGCCTATTAGCCTTCCATTGAGTGAACCAAATTTGGGCAACATCTTTCAATCGATAGGAGGCAAGCTCCGCCTTTCCTTTTGAAGTCACCCCCATAGCACTCACTACCTTATACACTTCATCCAAAAATTCTTGGGGATCCTCTCCCACCTTAGAACCTAAAAACACCGGAGGATTCATCCTCACAAAGTATCTCAACTTAGAAGCCATAGTACCCTCATTAGCATTCACCCTAAGCCCCATATCTCTAGTCGCTTGAGCCGCCATGGCTCGGGCCAAGATCAAGAAAGCCGACCTAATCTTTTCATTGGTCATATCCGAGGGAACCACCGGAACCTCATTCTCTTGTTCACCTATAGGAACTTGATTGCATTGCACACCTTGACCATTTTACACAACTTGGGGAGGAACTCCGTCATCACCTAAGTCCCCTTCCGCACACCTTTGGTTAGCCCTCGTATTCATATCCTATAAACACAAGAGAAGGATTAAAAAAAAAGAATACTTATAAACCAAACTCTAAGGCACGACTTCAAAGATAATGAAAGAAGTGTAACTTCTACCGTCCTATAGCCTCTCGCTCATAGATGTGTCGCGACTCACACCGATGAACAAGACACTACTAGACCTGGCTTGTGAGACTTTGATCCTAAAAACCATTTCCAAAATCTTATGCTCTGATGCCATATTTGTCACAACCCGGGAGCACCCCCAAGTCGTAACAAGGCGTACTCGACCCCGAAGGGGTCTTATACAAGCCACATAGTCATTCATTGCATTCAATAATGATAATAGTGCGGAATTAAGAACTTATTTACATCCACACATTCCAACTTCATTAAAATAACTTTAAAAACACACAGCGGAAGTCTAAGTCTCACATGGTCATCTTAGACACAATCACAAAACATAAGTAGGGACAAGGCCCTTTACAATCAAAAAAAGTCTATTAAGTCTATTACAAGAACCTTATCATAAAATAATAATAGAAAAGTCTTGTCCTCGACATAACAGGACATACCACAAGATCTTGGAAGAACTTCAAGTTCCAAGCTTACTATAGAACCCGCTCACTTTCCGGAACCTACACTAGTAGAAAATAGAGAAATATGGAATTAGCACAATTAAGTAATAAGTATGATGACCATGCAAAACATGCTTTAAAAAGTGACATTTTGGCTAGAAACCACGCATTATGCCACTTTTGAAGTGTCATGAATAGTTCCATAAAAGACATACAAGACAAGCATAAACATCAAGGAAGTCATAATATCACCTTTAAACAATATCAGCATAAAAACCTTTACTTTGGACCTTCACCTCAAGAAACCCTTATTCTATACCTCGTGCAATGTATGGATGGCGTCCCATACCACCATCCATACTAAGGCACCACATTAAGGTCACTTAAAGTAACTTATCATTCATTTCTTTCACCTTTGCACAATATTCATACATAAGAGGTATATCATTAATTAAGATATGACAAGGGAAAATAACTCATTATATAACCCAAGTATAGCATGCATATCACATTAAGCATTTGAGAGCCAACATTCTTTAATAACCTCATTTAGGCCACAATTGTGTCACATACATTAGGATTTAGAGAAACTCACTATGACCCTCTCCAAGCCAACTCGTGCAATGTATAGGTAGCATCTCATACTACTACCTACACTTTGTAGAACCTATCAAGAAACCATAATAAAATCTCGCATGATAGGAAATAAGCATTTAACCGACATAGACCATGAGAGCTTGTCATGGAATCCGGTGTCGTAAGTCCCCATACCGTAAAGAGGTGGTCTACTTGCCTAAGGAAGACCGGTATATATAGCTGAATGGATCCACGAGCTACCTATGCGGGTACGCAGTTTATGGGATAAGGTAGACGATCATCGAAACTCATGCCTAACTATTGGGGGAGTTTCCATCTAACCAAATCCACTTGGTGCTTAACCCACATTCCCATAGAATAGTTCGTTACCTTGACATTAACACATATGAGAGGTGTCATTGGCCTACCAACTCCAAAATACATTTATTAACACGTGAAAGGGTGCTTTAAGCCTACCGTTTCAAGGTTCATTTAGGAAAGCTCATTAACTCCTCTTGAAAGGGTGCCGTGGGCCTACCAGTTCAAGTCTCATCATTTACCTTCATGGAAAGGCGCCATAGGCCTACCGATTCCAAGGTTCATTACTAATCATTAATGGAAGGGTGCCATTAGCTTATCGATTCCAAGGTTCATCATTATCATGATCGGAAGGGTGCTACTAGCGTACCGATTCGAGGATTCCACAACCAACAATATAATCATTTAAACAAGAAAAGGATGCACAAGCTCTACCAATTCGAGATATGCAATAAATTGGAGAATCCTTCATATTCTATCACCAACATTCATGAGTATCAAATTGAGAAAACAAGCCTTTCAATAATAACACATTTACGTTCATAACATGATCACATTAGCTCCATTTAATGTCCATTCATTAAAATGTCATGTAAAACTTAAATTTCTCAAACTATGCCTTCAAGGCCATGGTCACAATACATTCCATAATTAAACACATCCACCATAAGTGGATCAAACCATGCAAGAACATTTTTTTATCCATAATATGAGATTAAGCCAACTTACCATCCTCCAAAGCTATAATCAACAACACTCAAGTCCCAACCATTTTTCTTACCACAAGAGAATTCATCCATAACTTGCCCGTAAGGCCACAACTTTCAATTCATCCATACATCATCAATTCATCATATAGATGTAGAAAATCATAAGAGTCACTAATACAATCCAATCCAAACACAATATTCATAAACTTTAAATCATAGCCATTAAACCCACTTCATAAGTAAATTATAGGCTTTTAATGAAAACATGGGTTCTTGAAGAAGTTTCATATAAAATCATCTTAAAATCATAAATAGAACTTCAATTCACCAATAAGATGACTTTGAAAACATTTTACCCATGAACCCATACCTAGAATAGAAAATAGAAGTTTTGTTCTTTGAAGACTTTTGAAACCCGTTTTTTTTTTTGGACTCCTTGAAAGAAAGATAATCAAGGATCAAGGGTCACCATACCTTTGTTAAGATTCCCCAAGAAAATTGATGAATAAGCCACCTTCAATCCAAGCCCTAGCTCCAAGTTCTTGACCTTCTTAAAAATGAAGGATTGTAGAGAGAGAAGTATTTGAGAGGAGGTGAGTTCTTTTTAATTCTAACTGGAGTGACTTAAAATGGAAGAATTTGGTCTATAAGGGTTTTATAATTGCTAGGGAAGGCATATAATAAAAGGGCTCAACTTAGGTAAAGAAATAAGGACCCACTTAAAAGTTCCACTAAACTTGTCTAAGCTCGCCCTTTTTGACAGTGTTTCACTATTTTGGGCATAACTTTTTACTCCGAGATCGGAAAAGGCAAAACTCGGTGGCGTTGGAAAGACGACTCATATACCTTTAATTGGATAGGTAATGGTCCATCTAATTCATTTTGAGTTAAAAGATATCATCATTTGAAGTTGACCCTAAAATCGTAACTTTAAAAATTTGCCCCTTGCTTGTATGTTCTAGTGTGATTACTCAAAGACTGGTCAACTGGGCAGTCCACTAGACTAACTCGCTAGCCTAGTCCCTTGCTTGCACCCTAGGATGCTACCTAGCTCCATTTAAGTTCTAAAACAGCATAAACATCAACCTAAGCTCCCACTAACCCAAACGTCAAGGCTCAAGTTCATTCTATCATTTTCCGAGTCGTTACATTATCCCCCACTTAGGAACATTTGTCCTCGAATGACACTTTAAACACATTAAGGGATAAACAACTCAAGACTAGCAGCCCAACAATCATAACATGTAAACATAAATGCATAAACATAGGAGGACACATCAATTCCACTTAAAGAGGCTCGAACAAACTTCATACCAATCAAGCAAGTAGGAACTACAACCACAAACTTATTGTGCATCAAAACTTCCCCTTTCTCATTTTTTTTTCATTGGAAAAACTTCCTTCTCCAATCACATCATGCTCACTACAAAACATTAAGCTCATTATGCAATTACTCTCAAAAGCACAATTAGGCAAATTTTCACTAAAGCATATTTAGGCATGTTCAACATTTATCCTCATGAAGCATATAGACAACTCAACTAAATGCACATCAACATGAGAAATACATTTATGAAAACTCATTTTATCATTTAACAAGAATTCAAATAGAACATGCATAACATAAGGAGACAATGGAAACTCATTTTCACACAAGACTCCAAAACAAAAAAAAACAAGCTACTAGGAACTCTTGGTCTCAAGCTTGAGTAAGAATAGAAGGAACGAGATAGTGATATCAACACTCTCAACAACATTGCTATTCAACATACCATCCCCCACTTAGGANAAGATATTCATGACCATAAGGAACTAAAACTTGCCGGCGCCTTTATTCGGATTAGCTTCTTTGTCCTTGCTAGCTTGGAGAGCATAGAAACGACCATAATTTGGAGGGATAGGAACCGTTCCATCTTTAGAAGCTTGCTTGGCTTCCCTTCCTCTAGCCGTAAGAGTAAGACAATCTTTCACCTTGTGATCATTCTTCCCACAACCATAACACCCATTAGTACCGGCTAGGCACTTCCCATAGTGCCTCTTGCCACAAGTGATGCAAGTAGGTTTAGAAAATAGAGATCCACCATTTTTTTCTTGGTTAACCTTAGGAGCACTTGAAGAATCTTGGTCTTGACTCCTCTTCTTGAACCTAGATTGACCTTGCTCATCCGATCTACCCCTCTTCACACCCCTATTCATCCTCTTAAGTTTGGACTCCTCAATTGATTGAGCATATACTATGAGCCTAGAAATGTTCATGTCATTATGGAGTATTGCTGTATGGCACTCTTCCTTGACTAGGTCGAATACACCGGTCACAAACCTACTCATCTCATCCCTATGTTTTGACACCAAAGATAGAGCATACTTAGACAATTGGGTAAACCTCAAGGAGTACTTTTGCACACTCTCATTACCTTCCCTAAGGTTGATAAATTTCTCAACCTTACACTCCCTCTTCTCACGAGGAAAATACCAACCAAGGAAAGCTTCCTTAAACTCTTCTGATTCAATAGGATACGCTCCCACCAGCCTATTAGCCTTCCATTGAGTGAACCAAATTTGGGCAACATCTTTCAATTGATAGGAGGCAAGCTCCGCCTTTTCTTTTGAAGTCACCCCTATATCACTCACTACCTTATACACTTCATCCAAAAATTCTTGGGGATCCTCTCCCACCTTAGAACCTAGAAACACCAGAGGATTCATCCTCACAAAGTCTCTTAACTTAGAAGCCATAGCACCCTCATTAACATTCACCCTAGGCCCCATATCTCTAGTCCCTTTAACTGCCATAGCTCGGGCCAAGATTAAGAAAGCCGACCTAATCTTTTCATTGGTCATATCCGGGGGAACCACCGGAACCTCATTCTCTTGTTCACCTATAGGAACTTGATTGCATTGCACACCTTGACCATTTTGCACAACTTGGGGAGGAACTCCATCATCACCTAACTCCCCTTCCACTCTCCTTTGGTTAGCCCTCGTATTCATATCCTATAAACACAAGAGAGGATTAAAAAAAGGGACACTTATAAACCAAACTCTAAGGCACGACTTCAAGGATAATGAAAGAAGTGTAACTTCTACCGTCCTATAGCCTCTCGCTCATAGATGTGTCGCGACTCACACCGATGAACAAGACACAACTACACGTCGCTTGTGAGACTTTGATCCTAAAAACCATTTCCAAAATCTTATGCTCTGATACCATATTTGTCACGACCCGGGAGCACCCCCAAGTCGTAACAAGGCGTACTCGACCCCGAAGGGGTCTTATACAAGCCACATAGTCATTCATTGCATTCAATAATGATAATACTGTGGAATTAAAAACTAATTTACATCCACACATTCCAACTTCATTAAAACAACTTTAAAAACACACAGCGGAAGTCTAAGTCTCACATGGCCATCTTAGACACAGTCACAAAACATAAGTAGGGACAAGGCCCTTTACAATCAAAAGATGTCTATTAAGTCTATTACAAGAACCTTATCATAAAATTATAATAAAAAAGTCTTGTCCTCGACATATGAGGACATACCACAAGATCTTGAAAGAACTTCAAGTTCCAAGCTTACTATAGAACCCGCTCACTTTCCGGAACCTACACTAGTAGAAAATACAGAAATATGGAATTAGCACAATTAAGTACTAAGAATGATGACCATGCAAAACATGCTTTAAAAAGAGACATATTGGCTAGAAACCATGCATTATGCCACTTTTGAAATATCATGAACAGTTGCATAAAAGACATACAAGACAAGCATAAACATCAAGGAAGTCGTAATATCACCTTTAAACAATATCAACATGAAAACCTTTACCTTGGACCTTCACCTCAAGAAACCCTTATGCTATACCTCGTTCAATGTATGGATGGCGTCCCATACCACCATCCATACTAAGGCACCACATTAAGGTCACTTAAAGTAACTTATCATTCATTTCTTTCACCTTTGCACAATATTCATACATAAGAGGTATATCATTAATTAAGACATGACAAGGGAAAATAACTCAAAATATAACCCAAGTATAGCATGCATCTCATATTAAGCATTTGAGAGCCAACATTCTTTAATAACCTCATTTAGGCCACAATTGAGTCACAAACATTAGGATTTAGAGAAACTCACTATGACCCTCTCCAACCCTACTCGTGCAATGTATAGGTAGCATCCCATACTACTACCTACACTTTGTAGAACCTATCAAGAAACCATAATGATATCTCACATGATGGGAAGTAAGCATTTAACCGACATAGACCATGAGAGCTTGTCATGGAATCCGGTGTCATAAGTCCCCACACCGTAAAGCGGTGGTCTACTTGCCTAAGGAAGACCGATATATATAGCTTAATGGATCCACTAGCTACCTATGCGGGCACATAGTTTATGGGATAAGGTAGACGATCACTGAAACTCATGCCTAACTATTGGGGGAGTTTCCATCTAACCAAATCCACTTGGTGCTTAGCCTACATTCCCATAGAATTGTTCGTTACCTTGATATTATCACATATGAGAGGTGCCATTGGCCTACCAACTCCAAAATACATTTATTAACACGTGAAAGGGTGCTTTAAGCCTACCATTTCAAGGTTCATTTATGAAAGCTCATTAACTCCTCTTGAAAGGGTGCCATGGGCCTACCGGTTCAAGTCTCATCATTTACCTTCATGGAAAGGCGCCATAGGCCTACCGATTCCAAGGTTCATTATTATCATGATTGGAAGGGTGCCACTAGCCTACCAATTCAAAGGTTCATCATTATCATGATTGGAAGGGTGCTACTAGCCTACCGATTCAAGGATTCCACAACCAACAATATAATCATTTATACAAGAAAAGGATGCACAAGCTCTACCAATTCGAGATATGCAATAAATTGGAGAATCCTTCATATTCTATCATCAACATTCATGAGTGTCAAATTGAGAAGAAAAGCCTTTCAACAATAACACATTTACGTTTATAACATGATCACATTAGCTCCATTTAATGTCCATTCATTAAAATGTCATGTAACACTTAAATTTCTCATACTATGCCTTCAAGGCCATGGTCACAATACATTCCATAATTAAACACCTCCACCATAAGTGGATCAAACCAAGCAAGAACATTTTTTCATCCATAATATGAGATTAAGCCAATTTACCATCCTCCAAAGCCATAATCAACAACACTCAAGTCCCAACCATTTTTCTTACCACAACAGAATTCATCCATAACTTGCCCATAAGGCCACAACTATCAATTCATCCATATATCATCAATTCATCATAGGCAGATGTAGAAAATCATCAGAGTCACTAATACAATCCAATCCAAACACAATATTCATAAACTTTAAATCATAGGCATTAAACCCACTTCATAAGCAAATTATAGGCTTTTAATGAAAACATGGGTTCTTGAAGAAGTTTCGTATAAAATCATCTTAAAATCATAAATAGAACTTCAATTCATCAATATGATGACTTTGAAAATATTTTACCAATGAACCCATACCTAGAATAGAAAATAGAAGTTTTGTTCTTTGAAGAATTTTGAAACCCGATTTTTTTTTTGGACTCCTTGAAGGAAAGATAATCAAGGATCAAGGGTCACCATACCTTTGTTAAGATTCCCCAAGAAAATTGATGAATAAGCCACCTTCAATCCAAGCCCTAGCTCCAAGTTCTTGACCTTCTTAAAAATGGAGGATTGTAGAGAGAGAAGTATTTGAGAGGAGGTGAGTTCTTTTTAGTTCTAATTGGAGTGACTTAAAATGGAAGAATTTGGTCTAGAAGGGTTTTATAATTGCTAGGGAAGGCATATAATAAAAGGGGCTCAACTTAGGTAAAGAAATAAGGACCTACTTAAAAGTTCCACTAAACCCGTCTAAGCTCGCCCTTTTTTACAGTGTTTCACTATTTTGGGCATAACTTTTTACTCCGAGATTGGAAAAGGCAAAACTTGGTGGCGTTGGAAAGAGGACTCAGATACCTTTAATTAGATAGGTAATGGTCCATCTAATTCATTTTGAGCTAAAAGATACCATCATTTGAAGTTGACCCTAAAAGTCGTAACTTTAAAAATCTGTCCCTTGCTTGTCTGTTCCAATGGGATTACTCAAAGGCTGGTCAACTGGGCAGTCCACTAGACTAACTCGCTAGCCTAGTCCCTTGCTTGCACCCTAGGATGCTACCTAGCTTCATTTAAGTTCTAAAACAGCATAAACATCAACCTAAGCTCCCACTAACCCAAACGTCAAGGCTCAAGTTCATTCTATCATTTTTCGAGTCGTTACAGTATATTCAAGAGGTAGTTAGACTTCATGGGGTGCTAGTTTTGATTATTTCAGACAGAGGTGCGCAATTTACTACAAAGTTTTGGAAGTCATTCGAAAATGGCTAGGGTTTAAAAGTGAACTTATGTGATGCCTTTCATCCTTAGACAAATGGGCAAACAGAGCACACTATTCAGACTTTAGAAGATATGTTGACGGCTATGTGATTGATTTCAAGGGTAATTGTGATGATCACCTACCTCTCATTGAGTTCTCTTACAACAATAGTTACCACTCTAGCATCCAAATGGCTTATGAAGATCTTTATGGGAGTAGATGTTGATCTCCTATTGGATGGTTTGAAGTTGGTGAAGCTGGGTTGATAGGACCAAACTTGGTTCATCAAGCTATGGAGAAAGTAAAATTGAATCAAGAAAGGTTGAAAACAGCGCCGAATCATCAGAAATCCTACATTGATGTTAGGAGAAGGGAGTTAGAGTTCGAACTAGATGATTGGTTTTACTTGAAAGTTCACCCATGAAGGGTGTTATGAGGTTTGGTAAGAAGGGGAAACTTAGTCCCTGGTATATTGGTCCTTACAGAATATCCAAGAGATTTGGCAATGTAGCTTATGAGTTGGAGCTACCATAAGAGTTAGCCGCAGCTCATCTTGTATTTGATATTTCCATATTGAAGAGGTGCATAGGAGATCCTTCACTTATCATACCAACTGAAGATATCAGTATCAAGGATAGCTTATCTTATGAGGAGATTTCATATCAGATTCTAGATCGCCAATATCGCAAGTTGAGGACTAAGGAAGTAACATCAGTCATAGTTTTTTGGAGAAACCAGTTTGTAAAGGAAGCTACTTGGGAAGCTGAGGAAGATATGAAAAAGAGATATTCACATCTCTTTGAGCCCGGAGAAATTCTAGACCAAGGTACTAATACTTTTCTTAGTACTCTTTAATTTATATACTTAATTTGCTAGATTTGCTTGTTGGGTGTTGGAACTGAATGATTGATGTTACACCCTTAGCCTATTAATAGTAATAAGAATGTTCCCAAGGGGGAGATATTGTAACATCTCACTATTTGAATGAACTAGAAAGAGCTAGAATTAGAAAGAGTCGTTTTTAGAAAGAATGAAAAATTTGGAAAAAAATTGGTGAAGTTATGTTAAGTTTGAGTTTTGGGTCAACTTTAAATGACCATAACTCCTAGCTCAGGATGAGTTAGGTGTTCTACTAGATATCATAGGAATGATCTTTGAATTATCTTTCCAACTCCGTTAAGTTTCCTCAATTTTGAGTTCTTATGAAGGAGATATGCCCATTTGAAGTCAGGTTGTCTACATAAGAAAAGTCTAAAGAGGATTTTTGGAAGGGTATAATGGTCTTTTAACTACCCAATTAAATTATTTCTTTTTTAGTAAGTTATGTGAGGTCTAAACTGAGTTAGTTCAGTTTACGCAATTAAGAAATACTCTAGGGCTTTGAGAGAAAAGAAAAGAGGAGAAAGGAGAAGAGAAGTTCAAGTTTCATCAAGTTCTTGCAACTTTGGTTGTCAAGATTGCCAATGATTTAATCCTACGAGGTATGTAAGACTTTCATAACATTGGGTTCATTCACCCACGCACCAAGCATGTTTGTTTCAGCGGACTTCATTATAGAAAGTCGAAAGTATGATGTTCTTGAATTATGTTCTTGAAATTGGATTTAGTTCTTGAGATTTGATGGGATTGTTGAGTTCTTGATGGAATCGTGTCAATTTTAGAGTTTTTTTGAGTTAGAATTATGTGTACATATACTAGGTATCTGAAACTAAAGAGGGATTGATAAAAAGAATCGAATTTAGGTGAATTGTGGTGAAAAAATGAAGAAGGAAAAAGTCGAGCAGGTTTCAGCACAGAAGTCCGTGTTGCGGACTTGTTCCCCTAGTGCACAAAACTCACCTCCACATCATGGAGAAGACGCAGTCTCCTCAGTTTCAAAAGTAAATTTTGTGATATAATAATTAAATGCATCTCCACATCACAGACGTGTTTCCAGACAATGATTTCTTGATCGTTTCTCATATTTAACTATCTAAAAACACTCCTAAACATCATAAGATATTTCCTATCACAAATCACAATCCTTGAATCCATAAATCCAATTCAAGGAAAGGTAAGAGTCAAGTTAAGAGAAATTAATAGAGTTCTTCAAGAGTCTTTTACAAATGTTTTAACTTTGTATTAAGACTCTATCAAACTCATAACTAAATACCCTATCGATTACCGAATTGCCCTAGACCTCACGTGGCTCAGTTTTCGTCCAAGTCTGGCCTAGGTGAGAAATTTCCAAGTTACTACTCAGAAGTTTTCTGAGCCCAATTTCTTCCCCATTGGCTTTTCCGAAAAGGTGGAAATAGGTCGTTACAGTAGAACTTCAATGAAATAATTTTAATTACTTTACATAAGCATATATTGAAAATTAAAAATGCAATCACTATAATGAGTCAATATTTGAAAAAATAGTGTGTATATATAGTATAAGATAAATATTCTATAATGATATATAGCATATGGTGTGTATATTTAGTGCACATTGTAAATATATATAAATATATATATATATATATATATAATATAAGTATTCTATTATTATAAATAGTTATAATTATTTCAAAATTTAAAAATTAACAAAAGACTATTGATGGGTCCACAAATTGGACTCATTTAGGGCTTTGTTTTAATGGAAATAGTGTCATTGAATGCTTGTTTTACCTTAATACTTGATTAAAATGCTGAAGTTTGATGTATTTGAAGTTTTAGAAGAAGCATAGACATTTAGGCGCAAAACAGAACAAATAGGGCTGAAAAGAACAAGAAATAGAATCATGCCGATCACCGAGTTTAACTTGGCGAGTCGCCGAAATGAAATGAATGCCCTTCGTTCCAGTACGCGAAGCCTTGAAGGAAGTCGATAAAAAGGTGAGGAAAGGAGCAGTCGGTGGGTCACCGATCAGTTTCGCGACCAATGATCCAGAATGCAAGGATGCTAAAGGCAAGATACTGAAGGTGATGACCTGACCAAAGAGCGGTCGCCGAGTTCATCAGCGGTCTCGACTAATGTCGCCGAACTATCTTTCGCAGCACAATCCGTGAAAACTATAAATACTATTTAGAATTGTAGTCTTAAAGGGGGATTCATTGTGGAACACTTATTATTAATATTTTCACTTTAGGACATACTCTAGCTAACATTTTTCTCTCAAGTTTGGAGAGGGTTTTGTGGAGACTTGAAGAAAGGAGTTCATCTTCCCCAAGTTGGAAGTGGGTCTTCTTTATTCTTCTTTCGTAGCTTAATTCAAGCTTTAATTTCTTATACCCAGTTGATTTGTTTATCATGTTAGGTATAATTTCTTATTTCTTAATGTGTGGCTAAAATCCCCCATTCTTGGGGTGTGATTTAGCAAATATGGGTTGATATTCTTGTTGGGTCTTGCTTGTTGATAGATTAGATGTATGTTAATGGTGATTTCACCTACTGGTTGTGATTTAATCTAAAGGGTTTGTAGTTGCAAATACAAAGCCACCCATGTGTTTTTGGCTTGTCTGAGAGGGAGGTCGCGAAACCAAAACCACTAGACTAATGGCCTAAGGAGTGGGTCGACATAAGATTCAGCCTGAGAGGGTGAGCCCTATTCCCATATCCTAACACTCAACTCGAGAGAGTGAGTGGGGTACGGTGTATGCTGGTCTTCATGCGGCAAATGGGTGTCTGGGAGGAATGCATTTGAAACGGGGTAAGTTGCCCGAGAGGGAACTTATTTCCATTTAAAGCTTAGCCTAGTCACTATTGTCTTGCAAATTTCCTATTGAAAGCATGTACCCAACGATTTATCTCAACTTGTATTGCGGTCACATCCCAAGAACCTTTCCTCATACTTGATTTTCTTGTTTATTTTGTTGTTTTAGTACTTGTTACAAAACCCCCATTTGATAGTTGACAATTTTGTGTCACCTCTTTTGCATTTCCAATGTCTTTTATCACAAACGTAGACACTCATATCGTAGGATAGTGTTGTTGGTCACGATAAGCATCAACTATACTTATAATTGAATCAAACTTTCAAATTAATAAACATTGATAAAAAAAAAATTATACAATGACTCGATTCGTTAAGTCCACTAGAACCTGAAAATTGGGCAAATGAGTTGTGGATTGGGCCAAAGAGAAGTTTTCCATTATTGAGTCCAGACTGGACCAACCCAATTATAAGTGATTCAGCCTAGCTCGGGGTCGGATATCAGTGTAATTTTAATGGTCCGGTCTGACCTTGTACGATCCACTTCATGTGCTTAATGCCAATATATGATAAGCTTCTAATTATTTGCAATCATATTCTCTTTTAGGGTTAAGAGGTTGTGTTGCAATTATGCTATCCTCCTAAATCTTAACAATAAAAAAAAACATGGAAAAGGGTTTCTTCAAGGTTTTCATCCCTGAAATCAGTACAAAGCGGCTGGTAAGTATACTCTCCCCTCTCATGGCCTTTGATGAAACTTCTTTTCTGGAATTTTCTCTTCTTTTTGGAGATGCGAGCAATAGATATATATATAGGGGAGGGGAAGGCTTTGTTGATAGTTAGATCTATAAAACTTGGATAACTAGTGTTATTATATTTTTTTAAAATTTTATATTCTTTTTTTTTCTTATATTCAAGTAATTAATCTATGATTGTTGTTGTCTCTTTTTCTTAAAATATTTTTCAATTAATAGGTTTTGAATATATGTGCTTTGAATTAGTGGAGTGAAAGTAAAAGGTGGATAGATGCCTTTTTGTGATGCAAATAAATTTTATACATTTTACTATAGATGTTAAATCCATACTTTTTTTTTATCAATATTACGTTTAATTTAGTCAATCAATGTTAGATCTATAAAAATCTATAAAAAAAAATACCTCACATTTTATTTTATAGCTTCTAAAATAGTAACATTCTTGAATTCTAACATCAAAAGTTTCAAACCATTGAGATTATTTGAAATATTTCTTCATCTAAAACTTGTTTGCTTTTATGATATGATCAATGTGATTTAAAGAAATTAATGTTCTTTTACATTTATTTTTTCAAAAGTTAAACTTTTTTTCTTTGCAGAAACTTCCAACAAGTTGCACCGATTACAAAAATGGAATATTACCTAGAAACATTTTCCTTAGGGATTGGTTTGGAAATTTGTGGCCTATAGGGGTAACCAAATCAGGAAAAGATATTTATTTTGAATATGGATGGGAAAAATTCATTGAGGACAACATTGTAGAGCTTGGAGACTTCTTTATTTTTTACTATGATGGAACTAGATTTTTTTACTTCAAACTATTTGAAAGAAATGGATGTGAAAAGAAAGGAGTTGGGGGTTTAAAACATGTTGTGAAGGAGGAGGAAGCAGAGGAAATGAATGTTGAACATCAAAAGAATGTCGAGCCAAAGATGAATACTAGGGCTAGAGATAGCAATAATATTTCTTGTTCTGATGTCAGGGATGAGAATAACATGGTAGAAGAAAAAGATGATGAAGATAAGGAATGTGAAAAGACAGCAGAGGTTCCAGAAGAAGATGTTGATAAGGAAGAAGAAAAACAAGAAGAAGAAGATGATGATGATGATAATGATGAATACAAAGAAGAGGAGGAAGAGAAAGAAAGGACTGGCATATTCAATAAAATGACACCACGTTCCAAAGGTAAATAGAAATTAAAGATCTTTAAATATACTCTCTGTTTCATTTTATATGCAATTCAATTACTCTCTTGTTACTATGTTACTACAAAAATGGCATCTATAAATATTTGGATATGATCTTATATTCATGTTAGTGTCATCGTATATTTAAGGATACAAGTTTTAAATGATTTTTGAAAAGGTTTAGTTGTTTGGTCCTCTAACAAAATGATCTTGCTAAGGGAACTTTTTTAAAAAAAAAAAATTGGAATAACAATGAATAATCAAGTTAAATATCATTTTCTAATATTTTTTATATGTGTCAAAAGTCTGATTTCGTTCTTAAAGTCCACGTTCAATAAAAGACGATGTTGTTGAACAAAATATATAGAGTAACTCTGAGTATCCATATTATTTCTGTTTGTGAACTTGACAAGTCAACTTTTTTTTATTCAGCTAAATGCAAAAGTGCGATTGCTGGCAAGGGGAAAAATCTCCATGACCAATTTGCTACAGATATATTTAGAATCGGACGTGCAACTAAGCCAAAAAATTCTTACTTTGTAACAAAAATACATCCAAATAGGAGAAATCATCTGGTAATTATTAACCCATAACTATTTTAGTTGACTGTTTTATTGTTCAATCTTATAATATACTAATTTAACAACATTTTTTTTCCTAATTGTAGTATGTTCTGACTGATGTGGTGAGAAATTACCAACTTGAACTCCCTTCAAGCATGACCATTCGTGACTCTGCTGGCAGAGAATTTGAGGCAAAACTCAAGATTTGGCAGGACGATAGAATATGGCTAATTGGCGGTTGGCATAGTTTATCTAAGTGGAACTTTGTGGAGAAAAATGATAAATGTATTTGTGAATTTGTGGGAGAAAAATATATCAAAGGACTTTACTTACAAGTTCACGTTGTCCATGAAGGAGAAGGTTTCCATTCCAATGAGAAATAATAAGGTGCTATTTGGTATGTATTTTATGGCCTTCAGTGTGTTTATATGTCGACATATTTTGAAGAAAATAAGTATTGTTGGTTGTTGACCAAACATTGAAGAATATTTTAGTTTTTATTAATGGATCTGGAAGTTAAGCAAATGAATTGGCGTTAAGACTAAAGTCCAGTTTATTTACATTCAAATGTTAAACTATTATTTGGTTAACATTGATCTATTGAAAACATGGAATGCCTAGTACTTCAGTTGCAAAATATTGAATTTGTTTTGTTTTTTTCTGTTCATATAATCTTTATCTTAGGTAATCATCTTGGACTTGAATTTGAAATGATTTTCACTCAAAAAAGTCGACGCAGCACACACGTAGTCCCCTTGATAGGGCATGCAACATGCCAAATAGTGCACTTGGTCAAATTTTGCGTTTTTGAAGTTTGGTACTTGTGGCAACACATTAATTAGTTTAATTTTGTAAATGGTTGATTGACAAGTCTTTAGGGGTATGATATGTGGAATAAAAATTCTATAATATTTGTATGATTGTGTACACTTGTGTGGTCATGTGGACTCAGCTAGTTTGCATCTTCTTCTTTGTTTAATCTTTAGTTATATTTGTTATTACATTTTGTTAATTATGCATTGATTTTTTCAACTAAAATTCATAGTCCCTGTTGGTTTGGAACACTCTTTGTTCTAATAGATTTGGAAATGAAATATAATGTCATTCAAATATTAGGATAACCTTTTTCTTAATAGGTTTGAGACTACATGGGATCTATATATATAGGGGATGTAGTTGAACATTCTAAAGGATTTTACACTTCTTCTCATTTTCATAATGAAAAACTCTTTCTGCTTTTTTTGTAACATCTTGCTATTCAAAAGAACTAGAAAGATATAAAATTAGCAAGAGTCGTTTTTGGAAAGGATGAAAAATCTAGAAAAAAAATTGGTGAAGTTATGTTAAGTTTGGGTTTTGGGTCAACTTTAAATTACCATAACACCTAATTCAGGATGAGTTAGGTGTTCTACTAGATATGGCAGGAAATCTCTTTGAATTATCTTTCTAACGCCAGGGAGTTTGCTCAATTTTGAGTTCGTATAAAGGAGATATGCTCATTTGAAATCGGGTTGTCTAGATAATAAAAGTCTAAACCAGATTTCTGAAAGGGTATAATGGTTTTTTAACTACCCAATTTAATTGTTTCATTTTTCGTAAGTTATGTGGGGTCTAAACTGAGTTAGTTCAATTTACGCAATTAAGAAATACGCTAGGGCTTTGAGAGAAGAGAAAAGAGGAGAAAGGAGAAGAGAAGTTCATGATTCGTCAAGTTCTTGCGATTTTGGTTGTGGAGTTCGCCAAGGATTCAATCCTACGAGGTATGTGAAACTTTCATAGCATTGAGTTTATTCACCCATGCGCCAAAAATATTTGTTTTAGCGAAATTCATTCTAGAAAGTCTAAAGTATGATGTTCTTGTATTATATTCTTGAAATTGGCTTTAGTTCTTGAGATTTGATGGGATTGCTGAGTTCTTGATGGAATCGTGTCGATTTTAGAGTTATTTTGAGTTAGAATCGTGTGTACATATACTAGAATCTGAAACTAAAGAGAAATTGATAAAAAGAATTGAATTTAGGCGAATTGGGGTGAGAAAAGAAAGAACGAAAAAGTCGAGTGGGTTTCGGCACGAAAGTCCGCATCGCAGACATGCTCCCCCAGTGCTAAAAAAAAACCTCCGCATAGTGGAGAAGACGCGTTCTTCTCAGTTTTAAAAATAAATTTTGCGATAAAATATTTAAATGCATCTCCGCGTCACGGACTTGTTTCCAGACAGTGATTTCTTGAATGTTTCTCATGTTTAACTATCTAAAAACACTCCTACACATCATGTGATCTTTCCTATCACAAATCACAATCCTTGAATCCATAAATTCAATTCAAGGAAAGTTAAGAGTCAAGTCGAGAAGTTCATAGAGTTTTTCAGGAGTCTTTTACAAATGTTTTAACTTTGTTTTAAGACTTAAGTTTTGAGTTGTGTAAAGAATAAGAGTAGAGTTCATTTCTTCAAAGATAATACGGGAACTAAGTATTCCCAAGAGTTAAAATATTTTCATATTTGAGCAAGAAAGGAAACACCAATTTCCAAGAGAGCTTTTAAACTAAGTTTTGAGTAATTATCTTTAATCAAAGAATGAGTTTTGTTTTAAAAACATATGAGCTGAGTATATTTTGAGAGTAGTATTGAGCATTGATATGGGACACGAGTTCATAATAACTCAATTTTTCATAAACCATGTAGTTATCATCGGTAGAAAGGATCATACTTTTTAGATGATTCCTTAGTTCTTTTTAACATAGACTAGTGGATCCACTCAGTTAAGGCGTTCTATATGACGGAAAAGTATAGGACAGTCCTGGGAGCATGGGCAAGACGTTGTATCATCACTTAGGCTCATAGTGGTGGTTCTTGGTTAGAGAAACTCCCATATTATTATATTTCTTTATATGTAATTGAGTTGTTATTGTATTTTCTTTAATTCATTGAGTTGTCACCTACTGTTTTAAATGCTTTGTATAAACTGCACTATTATTGTTGTTTTTACCTTGCATTTGAGTTGAGTTATTCATGAGTTGAGTAAACCCAAGGTAAGTTTTCCTTTCATATGCATTTCAAGCTTATGTCATGTTTCGGTTACCCCTCGCATACTTGTACATTCAATGTACTGATGCCATTTGGCCTGCATCTTTTAATGATGCAGATACAGGTAACTAGGATTAGCATCTAGCGCCCCGTTGATCCAGTTGAGCACTCAGAGTCAGTTGGTGAGCCTACTTGCTTTCTGGAGGACTCCTTTTACATTGCTTTCTAGTATTTCAGTTGTTAGGATGATCGAGGGTCATGTCCTGACATCCCTCTTAATATTTAGAGGCTTCATAGATAATTAGTTTTGAGTTCTTTAGTCTTGTATATCAAATGTTATTTCTATGAGACTTGTGTTGCCATCTAGGCAAGTTTGAATGTTTCTTTTAAGACATTCTAAGTTATTTCATTAGTTCATGCTTGAAACTATTTCTTGTGTTTAACTTTTTCACTGAGTAAGTAAGTCAGGCCAAGGGTTCGCTTGGGGTTAGCAATGGTTCTCGAGTGCCAGTTCTTGCCAAGGTGTAGGCTCGGGCGTCACATTTTTTTTGGAGGATTAGTCTAGCCTAACCTCGTTAAATTCTTGTATTATTTTTCTTTTCTATTTTATTTGCTTGTGATTGTGTGCTAGTTAAATAACCTACAATATTTTCGCAACATATTTTATCTTGTATTTTTCATTTCTAGTATGAATAGCTAAACCTATTAGATGAGGTTATAGAATCTTATGATATTTATAATATGAATGGGTATTAGTTTATCTTGCTTATTTACTACTTCGGCCAATTAAAAAAATAATTTTAAAAAAACAAATCTTATTCGGTGTTGGCATGCTTCTATTTTTTCTAATAATTTGTCATATGTTGCTTACTTGCTTTTAAGTTTAAAGTGAACTATTTTATTTGGATCGATTGTGAATAGTTCACTATAATATTTGGTTACTTATTTTGGCAAATAGGATAATGGTAATCAATTTGTTTATTATTAATAATGCATTTAGGCTTTTGAGTTTATTGACTGCATATGTTAACAATCTAAATTTTGGCTCAAGAAAGAAATCTAAGGGATTAATTACTTAATAAAGTTATTAAAGGTAAGATGGTTTTTTTTTAATTCAATGGTTGTTGCAATCTATAAAAGAAATGAGATAAAGGGGACAAAATTAGTTGTCCCAACATAGTAGAATAAATGCTTCTATAAGTCTTAAGCTCTAATGAGGGAACAAATAATATTTCATCTTTGATGAGTCCAAGATTTTGACTCATTTAGAACTTTAATTAGATAGATTTAGTGTTTTCAAATGCTTAATTTATGCCATAAACTGATATTTAATCCTTGATTTTCAGGTATATGGATTGAGGAACAAAGCAAGGACACTAACATGCAAAAAGGAACAAAACATATAGAAGAACTAAAGAAAGGAAAGCCTGGTGACCGCCAAGAGCGTTTGGCGAATCGCCGAGTGGCTAGTTCCACCACTTAAAGTTCCAGTGTGCCAGCCCTGGGGAAGAAACCAAGTCAGAGATAGAAAGGAGCATTCAGCGAATTGCCAAGCAATTTCACAAAGCAGTGATAGATCACCCAAAGATACATAACCCAAGGATGTTGAGTGCCAAAGCGAAAAGGTGATGGAAGATATCAAAGGGCAACTCGTCGAGTGGTTCGATGGGCCCAACTTACTTTGCTAAATGTCAATTCATAGCTTATTTTTGGCGACTATAAATTATATTTTGAACAAATTATTTTGAGTATGAGAACTTATGCAGAGAATCTAACTTAGTTTTATAAGACTTTTCTCTATAGTTTTCCTTAGCTTTGAAGATTTGAAAATTTCAATTTTGAGAATTTGGAAGTGGGTTTCTAAGATTCAAAAGATTGAAGCATTTTAAAGACAAAATCACTATTACCCAGTTGATGGATAACCGATTCGGCAATGGTTTTTATCTTTTTATGATGTATAGCTAAAACCCTAATTCTTGGGGTGTAATCATGTGATTATGAGCTAAAATAGTTTATGGGAATTGCTAATTGCTAGTTTAAATGCTATTTAAAAGTGAGTTTAATCATTAATTGTGGTTTAATTTAAGAATTGTAGTTGCAAAGGTAGTTTTATATTTGTGTTCTTGGTTTTCTCGAGACAGAGGTTTTAGAACTAACATTATTGATTAATCGTTTGTGGGTATTGGATTGACCTAGGTTTAGATCAAGAGAGTGAATCCTAAACCCAATCCCACACATTTAGCTCGAGAGAATGAATGGATTAAGGTGTTGGATGTTCTTCATTGTCATGATTGTTGATGTTCGAAAGAAATCACCTGATTCGGGGTAGTTGTTTGAGAGACAACTATTTCCCTTATAGTCTATTATACTTATTGATATTTAGCTATTTACTAGTAGTTGCTATTACCCATATGCCTATATTTTCCTATAATCGATCACATCCCGAGAATCTATCTCCCTATTGTAATTTCAAATCGTTTGTGACTGTTGTGTAGTTGATAATTGAAAACTAAAACCCCCCACTTGGCATTCGTGTCACCCTTTTTAATTTGTTTAATGTCTTTTTCGATAATGTTTATTCGGATGGTTGATTAGACCGCATTCATACTTCTTAATTGAATTCTAAACACGTACCACTCCCTATAGGATTCGACCCCAACTTATTTAGTTGGATTTTATACTGATTTACGATCGTTGACCCTTATAATTGGAATAAGTGTGCTTGAAACGTAAAATCAAAATGGTACCGCTGCCGGGGAGTGGTGTTGTTTGAAATTCTTTTGGTGAAGTTGAATTTTGCTCTTCTTAGTTATAGTTGAATCTACTTAATTTTGTTTTTGGCTTTCTGTTGCTTGTGTTAAACAGAGAAGAAGAGCATAAATGGTAGTAATGGTAGCCAAGTGGACCACCAAGATGATGTCGGGAATCTCAATGACCCGAACATCAATGACCCAGTCCAAATGGGTGGTGTTGGGGCCATTCGTTTGCCTCCAGCTGAAGCAAACGATGTTTTTCACATCACAAGCACTATGCTTCAACTCTTTCAACTGAACGGTTTATTCGGAGGTCTGGCTTATAAGGATCCCCATGAGCATATCAGGAATTTTGTTGATATATGTGGACCAATCTCATTCAAGAACATTTCGCAAGAATTGGTCCGGTTGAGGTTATTCCCATTGTCTCTGATGGGCAAGGCAAGAAAGTGGTTGGCTGAATTGCCAAGAGATTGTATCACTTTGTGGGATGAGCTTATTACTGCATTCCAAGTGCGTTTTTCCCTCCTTCGAAGATGATGACTCTCCGAGACAATATCAAAAGTTTAAAGCACCTAGAGGGTGAGCCAATCCATGAGACTTGACTGAGGTTCAAGAAGTTGTTGTTGCACTGTCCAACTCATGGATTGCCCAATATGGCAAAGATAATGACCCAGCTGGACATCTTAGCTAAAAATGTCATGGGTGTTGGTATGAAGAGTGTGAATGTTGTGAGTGTTGGTGGAGTAAACCTCGATGAAGCCAAATTTGAAGCATTATACAATGAAGATGTGAATTTCCTAGCCAACCAAGGAGGAGGCTATTGTGCTAACTACCCAAGGCCGGGTGGAAACCAAGGTTGGAATACAGATGAGGGTTAGAGAGACTGTGACAGAGATTAGTGTGATCGTAACGCCACATGGAAGGAAAGAGAAGGTGAGAAGGATAGATATGTTCCTCCCTATGAGCGTCAAAAGCCCAAAGATTCTGAGGGTAGACGTACTGAAGATATGCTCTCATGTATTCTCAACAAGTTTGAAGGGTCCGATAAAGTTTTGAAGGAAATGAAGGAAGATGTATCGACTCTCAACCATACAGTGACCTCTTATTCCGTCTCTATCAAGTGGTTGGAGACCCAAATGGGTCAGATTTCTTCCTATCTTAACCCAAGACAACAACGGGGGTTGCCTAGTGATACAATGGCAAACCCCAAGAATGAAGCTTGAATAGGTACTTGCGTAGTGCCACGACGTTAACTAAGGCGCTTCTTAGGAGGCAACCCAAGTTTTTAATTCTTTGTGTTTGTTTTTGAACAACGGATGTTGATTGTGAGGGTTGAAAGGTGGAATGTGTTTGAAAATGTGCAAATTGGCAAGCCAAGAGTCCAGTCGGTGACTCGTCAAAGAAGTTGGTGAGCCCGACTTGGACTGCCGTTGGACTCACAAAAATATCAAGTGCAAGTCTGTAAAACTTGGTGGGCCAATGGATGAATCGGCGATTTGTCGAACAGGTCGGCGAGCCTGATTTTGTCCACCGTTTGGATCCTAAATTGAATGGAGATCCTGTAAACCTCGGTGCGGTATGTCACCAATCGGCGAATTGCTGAGTGGTTTGGCATGGTCGACTAATACCGCCAAAAGGGCCGCGAACTGAAAGGTTTTAAAAGGCCAAACGGTTTAAACTTTCAAAATCTTCCACATTCTCCTATTTCTAACCTCGTACTCTCTCACCCAAACTCTAGATTTTCAATACTTTCTATTTTAGGTCATTATTTGGTCTTGATCTGGTGCTCAGATTTGGATTACATTGCCGCCTAACATATCAAATTCTTCATTCAGCTTATAGGTTTGTTTTCTGAACCCCGAACTCTTGGTTAGTGGTTGAACTCGAATACATTTGGTAAAATTGTATTGTTGTTTGCTGGGCCTATGTTGGAATTGTATTTGACGTGTTGGTTTTCATGTTTTAGTTTCAAAATTGTTCCTAATTGCTTGAAATGTTGATTTCCCGAGTTTTGTGCGTTAAAATTGATCATAAATTGTTGGGTTGCGGCTAATTTATGTTGGGTCTAGTTGGGTGAAGTCTGAGTAACCCTCAATTGCGCTAAATGACGTACTTTACCCAATGATTGAGCATTTGACATCATTCTTAAGGCAAAAGTCGTCAAATGACTAATTTTGGCCAAACCGGGGGAAGTCTGAATACCCCGGAGGCATGGGTCGATTGGGTCTTGTCCAAATTGCATAAGTGTGTAGTTTGATTTTTATTTCGGATGTTGTGGGCTTGAATTTGGGAAACAGCGTTGAAATTTGGCATGTTGGGCAGTTTGGCGAGCCGAGTCGAGCTCACCGAACTATTTGGCCGTTCGCTAACATCTCTCTTTGATCACCTTTAATTGCTTTATTCAGCTATTTGGAGTCTATAAATTTCGGCGAGAAACCTGAGCTCGCCAAGTTAACTCGGCGACTCACCCAAAGGTCCCTTGATCACCCTTTCTGCACCCTTAATCGCTAAAACATGCTGTAAATTTTGGCATGTTAGTCTGAGCTAGCCGACTAGTGTTAGCGATTCACTGAAGAGCCCTTAATATAGCTGACTTACCTGATATCTTGAAATTTTTTAGGCTGTCCTTTCAGCGAGCCCGATTTGGCTTGCCAAAGTGACCCGGCAACTCGCAGATTGGTTAGGCGAGTCTTTCTGCACCATGAATTCTGCATTTTTTCTTGGGTATTTCCTAACTCATTTGGATGTGTTTTGCAAATATGGCCACACCCAAAGTACCAGGATGAGACATGTCACCTCGCAAGCGGGCAAAGGGAATCATAATCAATGAGGATGCAGTTGCATCCAAATCAAAGGCGACCAAACTTCCTACCACAGGTTAGAAGGGCAAATGAAAAGGGTAAGGAACCCTCAGTTCAGTAACCGAAGGTCAGCTCCGACAGTGAAGGAGTCTACCCTACTCACTTACCACCTCTGAGAGCGAGGGGGAACACCAGGACACTTAGGCTAACATTTCTGAGACTGATGATTATTCGCTGCTACTAGCCCGGAAAGCTGAAATGAGGTCTAATGGAATGAATGATCCGTCTAGGATCCTGATACCTCAGTCAACTCCTCCCCCTCCAGTTCCAAATCAGGCACTGGCCCAGCACCACCTGCACAGGGTCCTCCTCCTCAGTCTCTTAACAGACTAAAGGTCGAGGGAATGAGGACTACCATTGAGGAAAAGAGATTGTCCACAGATTGTGTGGTGGACAAATATCCAGAGATTTGGCGCACCTTGAAATCCCAAAACTTCCACATCTTGACTAAACCTCGGTGCCCTTACATTCCTAATTGGGTCCGGGAGTTTTACACCGCCTATAGAACTTGATAGTGATTATATCAATGTCGTTTTAGAGTGTGATAGTGATGATATCAACGTCGTTCAGCTCCAATTGGATGAATGATCCGTCTAGGATCCTAATACCTCAGTCCACTCCTCCCCCTCCAGTTCCGAATTAGGCACTGGCCTAGCACCACCTGCACAGTGCCCTCCTCCTCGGTCTCTCAACATACTAAAGGCTGAGGGAGTGAGGACTATCATTGAGGAAAAGAGATTGTCCACAGATGGTGTGGTGGACAAATGTCCAGAGATTTGGCGTACCTTGAAATCCCGGAACTTCTACATCTTCACTAAACCTTGGGGCCTTTACATTCCTAATTGGGTCCGAGCGTTTTACACCTCCTATGGAGCTCTAGTGCCAAAGGGAAAGAGGAAGGTGGTTACCTTCAAGCCAGTCGACTATGTGGTGGTCAGGGGAAGAAAAGTCAAGTGTGATAGCGATGATATCAATGGCGTTCTAGAGTGTGATAGTGATGATATCAACGTCATTTAACTCCAATGGATGAATGATCAGTCTAGGATCCTGATACCTCAGTCCATTCCTCCCTCTCAAGTTTCGAATCAGGCACTGGCCTAGCACCACCTACACAGGGTCCTCCTCATCGGTCCTTTACCAGACTGAAAGCCGAGGGAATGATTACTATCATTGAGGAAAAAAGATTGTCCACAGATGGTGTGGTGGGTAAATATTTAAAGATCTGACGCACCTTGAAATCCCACATCTTCACCAAACCCCGAGGTCCTAACATTCCTAATTGGGTCCGGGAGTTTTACACCTCCTATGGAGTTCTGGTGCCACAAGGAAAGAGGAAGGCGGTTACCTTCAAGCTAGTTGACTATGTGGTGCTCAGGGGAAGAAATGTCAAGTGTGATAGTGATGATATTGATGAATCCACAAATTGGACTCATTTAGTGCTATATTTTAAAAGAAATTGTGTCCTCAAATGCTTATTTTATGTCAATATCTAATGAAAATACTTATGTTTCGGGTATTGGAAGTTTGAACTAAGCATGGACACTACGTGGCAGAAAGGAACGAAAAGGCAAAAAAGAATGAAAAAATAAAGGCCTGAGGATTGCTGAGTTCACTTGATGAGTCGCTGACGGGTCTTACTTTTCTTTTTGTTCCAGTGTGCTGAGCCCTGATGGGAAGGATCAAGTCGACGGAAAAAGGGAGCAGTCGGCGCATCGCAGAGAAGTTCCGCGAGCCAGTACCAAGTTGCCTAATGACCCAAAACACGATGATGGTGAAGGATGGCGCAAGACGGCGATGAACTACACCAAAGGGTGAATCACCGAGTTGATCGGTGATTCTGACTAATGTCACCGAATGGTCCGCTACAACACATATTTTTTTAAAACAATAAATACTCGTTGAGAGTTGTAGCTTAGTATCAGATTTTAAGTGTGGAACAATTAATATAATTTTTAGTACTTTTTATTTCTACTCTTAGTTTGAGAGGGCTTCGAAAAGTTGAAGAAGAAGAGGGTCTCATCTTCAAGGATTTGGACTTGGATCTCTTGGATTCTTCATTCTTGGCTTGTAACAAGACTTAAATCTCCATACCTATTTGAATGCAAGCTCATTCAGGTATAAATTTCTATCTCTTGATGTGTGGCTAAAAACCCCAATTCTTGGGGTGTGATTTTCTGAATATGGGTTAGAATAGTTGTTGGGTCTTGCTTGTTGATTGTCTATTCGTAGTTTAAATGTGATTTTGTTTAGTGGTTGTGGATAAACTTAATGAGGTTGTAGCTGCAAATATAATCTCATATATGTGTTTTCGGCTTGCGAGAGAGAGAGGTCATAAGACTACGACCACTAAATTGATGGCCAGTGCGAGTTGGTCGACATGAGGTTCAGCTCAAGATAGTGAACCTTAGTCCCATGTGTACACACTCAGCTCAAAAGAGTGAGTGGGTTAAGACGGAGTCTTTTCTTCATGCGGCAAGTGGGTGTTCGAGAGGAACTCGCTTGAGATGGGGTAAGTTGCTCGAGAGATAGTGTATCCCCTTTAAAGTCTAGTCTAGTCACAAATACTCAATGAATTTACTATCAAAAGCATGTACCCAATGATTTAGTCTATCCCGTATTCCTATCACATCCCAAGAATCCCCTCTCATTACTTAGATTTCTTTGTTGATTTTGTTGTTTTTGCTTACTAATGACAAAACCCCCATTGTTAATTGACACTCTTGTGTCCCCCTTTAATTTACAATATTTTTAATTGTTAATGTCTTTAGCTATGACTAGTTAGAACTAATTTTATTTTTCTATTAATTCTCAAAACCACTCCCTTGGGACTCGACCCCAACTCTTGGTTGAGTTATTATACTATTGCACGATCGTAGACACTTGCATCAGAAGTTGTGTCATTGATTACGCAAACATCAAAATGGCGCCACTGCCGGGGAGTGGTGTTACTTGAGAATTCCTAGATTAGTAGAAGTTTTGTTCTTCTTAATTGTAGTTTACTTACTTAATTTGTAATTTTGTTTTGTTCGTTTGTTCTTACAGAAACAGGAGAGATGAGTGTGGTTAATGACATGAACCAATAGAGCACCTCTCGGTGTAAGTGATGACGTTCAGGGATAGCATCCTGACCTTCAAACAGATGGAAGATGAGCTTTTTCATGAGTCGTGGCTGAGGTTTAAAGCACTGTTGATGCAATGCCCAACTCATGAAAATCTCGATCTATTTCTACTAAAGTGCTTCTATAGGAGTCTTAATCCCGGAAACAAAGGATTAATCAATTGACTTATCTTGGGTGGTCTTGAGAGATACTCCTATAAGACCACAGCTAAACTCCTTGACGTTGTGGCCAAAACCAACAAGGATACTGAGAAGGACCAGCAATTGAACATTTGGCTGGGTCAGATGAATAACTTGACCCAAAATGTCAAGGAACTGGAGGTGATATCCAAGAAGGAGAGAAAATGCATATCACCTACTAAGCAGGGAAGGTCTATGAAAAATAAAAATAGACATATCGAGGATACGTTATTAATCATTGTCCTAAAGCTAAATGAGCAAGATAGAGTGTTAGAGGAGATTATAAAAAAAGTAGAAGTGCTAACTCAGATGATCGGTTCTCACTCTAGATCTATCCAGCTAATTAAAACTCTTGTGGGTCATGTATTGCTTCAACTCCATCCAAATGAACACTTGGGATCACCTAGTTGCACTAGGTTAAACCCCAAACAATGAGGTTTGAGCATTGACTTGAGTTGTGCCACGACGTTAACTACGACGTTGTTTGGGAGGCAACCCAAAACCAATTTAATTACTTTACTTTTGTTTGGTGAATAATGGTGTGTTGGTTATGCATGTTTGAATGAGGAAAGTGTTTGGAAAATGCAGATTGGCGAGCAAATGATCTAGTCGGCAAATCACCAAAGAGGTCGACGTGCCCGACTCTGTCGTTTCGCTCAACACAATTTCAACTCAGAACCTGTAAAACTGCGCGAGCTCAAAGAGCAGTTTGGCAAATCGCCAACCCGGTCAGCGTCCACGATTAAGACCGCCATCTTGACCCCTAAGAAATTGAAGATCCTATGGAAATCGGCGGGGTAAGTGACCACTAGGCGAATCGCAGAGTGGGTCGGCAGGTGTGATTAATGTAGCCGAATGGGTGCGTACTGGACAACTCTAAACAACAGAAGGTTTTAAAGTTTAAAACTCATCACTTTTGCTCACTTTCAAACTTGACAAACTCACACCTATTTTGTATTTTCTATATTTTTGCATTCCATAAGTATCTTGGTTGCTGATTTGTGCTCGGACTTGGATTACATTGCTGCTTATCATTTCAATCCTCTTTTTAGTGACACAAAAGGTTAGTTCTCTATGCCCCAAGTTTAATTTATCATAAACTATACTCATATGCAATAGCATGATCTGGTTGAAGTGTACTACTCCTCCCTGAGAGTATTAGATTGTTTACATGCATGATTAAATTTGATATCCTAACTCGGATAGTTGTGACTGTTGAATGACTGTAGTTGCATGCCTTAAACTAGATTAAAATTTGAGGGGTTGTGTTTGGGTGTTATGGGTCCTACTTTAATTGTATTGGTGCATGCTTTCATTTTGTTTTTCGGGGTTGTGGGGCTGATTTTGAGAAGTTGGGTAAAAAGTAGGCACTTGGGTCATTCGACGAGTTGTGACAGGCTTGTCGAACTATTCAGTAGTTCGTCTAATTTCCCTATCTCACCCTTATTAACATGTTTTATTTGTTGAGGCATCTGTAACTTTCGGCGAGAAGTATAAGGTCGCCAAGAGCACTCGGCGACTCGCCGAAAGTCTTCTTTTTCGCCCTTTGTCTGCACCCCTAACTCCTTCTGCACTATTAGCTTCAGTGGATTGTCTGTGGCTCGCCGAATGTGTTTGGTGCCACTCCGAATGAACTATCTAGTCTTTCTTCAACTGAAAGTCTTTGTTTTAGTTGTCAAATATGTTCTAACATTATCTCAAGACTTTGCAGACATAGCCAGACCAATCGTTGCATGAACAAACATGTCACCCAGACACATAAAAGCACAACAGTTTAGAAGAACTAAAATGAGCAACAACAAGATAGCTAGTTTGAGGAGGAGGATGCCCAACGACCCTAGTGTCCCTTCGTGGGTTCAAGGGTTCAACAATGCCATACACGCCTTTGTGACAGCTCACGAGTTGGACAATATGATAGAGGCTAATATCGATGCAGAAGTTGAAGTAGAGTGAAAAGAAAAAGAGAACCAAAAGCAAAATGACAACACTCCAGGGACCGATGCCTATGCAGATGGAGAGACTGCTTAGTTAGGATCCCTTCTTTACCTCACTCTCTATATTCCTTTAATTTACATTCTGGATATTTTGTTATGTGCATTTGAGGACAAATACTTTTATTTGTGGTGGGTGAGGCCCATACCTTTGTGTGCTATTGACGTTTGTGTTTTGTGCTTAAAATTGTGTTTACACTACTTTTTGTGGATATTTGAGCTTATGGCTCCTTTTGTATTAAATTGCAAATTTTGACCCGTCCGAAAGATTTTGCCACCTCTTGTGTGTAAATGTAGTTGTTCTTGTGCAAAATTAAAGTCTCGGTTTTGATCAATACCGATGACTTGAATAGTGCTTACAATCGAACGAACATGAATGCGCGGCTATGATGAGGCCAAATAAAGTTGCATAGACAATATGTGTACTCTTTGCATCTCATTGTGATTAGCGATTTATCAAGTTGAGTCTCGTGTGATGATCACTGCACCGTAGCGAAAGTGTGGAGTCTTGTTTGACTATAGTGTCAATGCCTAGTATGCTGAGCTTACTTTGAACCATGCATTATAGATCCTAGAATTTGCCTCGTTGGTCCGGTCAACTAGGTGATGTTATCTCTTGATATGATCTTAGGCAACTTCTAAGAGTGTGAACCAATTCGACATATACCTCTTTCGTGACCTACCTTGTGAGTATGTGAACCACTTTTGAACACCCCTTGAGGCTTACCTTTCTTTGGAAAAAACTTGATGAAAACTAGAACTTTCTTTGTCCACCACCCATAATCCTCATGAAGTTGTGATTATTTGAACAACCAACTTAAGCAAAAAGCCTAAGTTGGGGGTGTGGTGAAAAGAAAAGGGAAAGTCAATAAGTGTAAGGAAAGTGTCCTCTTAGCTATGGTTCTAAGAAAAATGGAACCCCTCCATATAAAAGAAAGAATGAAAAAGAAAGTTGCAAAATAAAGTGCAAAAGAAATGGGGCTCCCAAAAAATATCCATGGAAAGTGAATAATAGGATGACTTATGAGCACTAAAGAGAATTATGAAGGAAAAGGAAAGGAGGTATTGTGAACACCACATTTCATGAGGATGAAAGTCACTGAGCCTAAATGACCATCCCTTTGCACTCAGCCCTATCACAAGCCTTGAAAAGACCTTTTTGATCTTGAGTGAGCTGAAACAAGTGTTGATTGGAAAATATAGTAAAACCTATGGGTGAAATCATGCATTGTGTTCTTCCTAGTGAGAGTGAGCATTGCATCTGATTTCGAAGCCTTAATCTGTAAACCATTTTGTGATTATGGAATCATTCTTGTAAACCATTCTGTGATTATGGAATCATTCTTTCTGTGAGGACATTCGAACACTTTGGTTGAGCTTGAACTTGCATTTGAAGCAAGTATTATGAGCATGAGGTTCTTTGATATTGGTGAGTCACAACTTCAATCTTTGAGTCCACATTTGAAATTGGCATAAGTAAATTGAGTCTTGTTGTGTGCATTCATGATTGAGTCTTGTGTAGCACTGTTCGAGACACCCTTTTTGAATGACTGAACTTGAGTTTGCTTGAGGACAAGCAAAAGTTTAAGTTGGGGTGTTGATGAGTCCACAAATTGAACTCATTTAGGGCTATATTTTAGTAGAAATTATGTCCGCAAATGCTTATTTTATTTGAATATATAATGAAAACACTTAAGTTTCAAGTATCTGAAGTTTGAAGGAAAGCATGGACACTACGTCGCAAAAAGGAATGAAAAGGCTGAAAAGAACGAAAAAATAAAGGCTTGAGGATCGCCGAGTTCACTTGGCTAGTAGCCGAGGGGTCTTACTTTGCCTTTTGTTCCAGTGTGCTGAGCCCAGAAAGGAAAGATCAAGTCGGCGGAAAAAAGGAGCATTCAGCGCATCACTGAGAAGTTCCGTGAGGCAGCACGATGTCGCCTAATGACCCAAAACACGTCAATGTTGAAGGATGGTGCAAGACAGTGATGAACTACACCAAAGGGTGAATCGTCGAGTTGATCGGCAATTCCAACTAATATCGCCAAATGGTCCGCTGCAGCACAGATTTTTTCAAAACTATAAAATACTCGTTAAGAGTTGTAGCATAGTATCAGATTTTTAGTGTAGTACTAATAATATAAATTTTAGTACATTTTATTTCTTCTCTGAGTTTGAGAGGGTTTTCAAAACTTGTAGAAGAAGAGGGTTTCATCTCCAAGGATTTGGACTTGGGTCTCTTGACGTCTTTATTCTTGGCCTGTAAGAAAACTTAAATCTTCATACCCATTTGAATGCAAGCTCATTTATGTATAAATTTCTATCTCTTTATGTGTGGCAAAAAACCCCCAATTATTAGGGTGTGATTTTGTGAATATGGGTTAGATTAGTTCTTGGGTCTTGCTTGTTCATAGTCTATTCATAGTTTAAATGTGACTTCGTTTAGTGGTTGTGGATGAACTTAATGAGGTTGTAGTTGCAAATATAATCTCATATATCTGTGTTCGGCTTGCTCGAGAGAGAGGTTGTAAAACTAAGACCACTAAATTGATGGCCAGTGCGAGTGGGTCGACATGAGGTTCAGTTCGAGAGAGTGAACCCTAGTCCCATGTCCACACACTCAGCTTGAGAGAGTGAGTGGGTTATGGCAGAGGTTTTTCTTCGTGCGGTAAGTGGGTTTCCGAGAGGAACCCGCTTGAAACGGGGTAAGTTTCTCGAGAGAGAGCTTATCCTCTTTAAAGTCTAACCTAGTCACAAATACTCAATGAATTTACTATCAAAAGCATGTACCCAATGATTTAGTCTATCCCTTATTCCTGTCACATCCCAAGAATCCCCTCTCATTACTTAGATTTCTTTGTTGTTTTTGCTTACCAGAGACAAAACCCCAGTTGTTAATTGACACTCTTGTGTCCCCTTTGATTTACAACTTTTTTAATCGTTAATGTCTGTAGCTACGACTAGTTAGAACTAATTTTATTTTTCTATTAATTTTCAAAACCACTCCCTTTGAACTCGACCCCAACCTTTGGTTGGGTTATTATACTATTGCACAATCGTAGACACTTGCATCGGAAGTTGTGTCATTAATTACACAAACATAAGATATCAATGTCATTCAAGAGTGTACATAGAATATTGCAGATGACTACCACAATATGATCAAGAGAACTTCATTAGAGGACATGAAAAGTTAGCTGGCTCCTCTCCTTTCAGATGATGCTCCTAGGTGGATTAAGGTCGGAGTGCCCATAGAGAAGAAGGATCTAAATGTCGTGGCAAGTTATTGGTTTGGGTTTATTAGCAGCACGATCATGTCATCCCAGAATGAGTCTATCATTTACCACACGAAGGCAACCTGTACTGGCTCTATCATTGTTGAAAAGCTCCTCAATTTGGGTATGATCATTGGACAAGAGATGGCCATGAGGGCCAGGTAGCATCATACATCACTTCCTTTTCCGGTATTGGTCACTAAGGTGTGCAGATGAGCCCGAGATCCATGTGATGAGAAGACATACGTGAAAGTGATTTTCACGTCCTCGGCTGACATCCGACGTATTGAGGCCGAGTACTTGAAGGATGAGGCTAAGAAGAAGAAGGCAGCCTCGGTGGATACATCTCCGACTGTTGACACTGAGACACTACCTACAGAGGCAATATTGTCTACTCCGTCCACTGGCCCTTCAGGTATTTCTAGTACTGCCCCTTCTATGAGTCCGAGTTCTTCTACCGCCCCCTGACTTCTAGGTCTATTTCTAGTTCTGCTGCTTCCCAACCTTCACTCACCCATGCCACGATACTACAGATGGGGCATCTAGCCCATTTTGCTGATGTGTGTCAGTACCTGGGATGATTGAGAGAGCTCTCACCACTATTGTGACACCTCTTAGAGAGTCTATTGATGCCCTCACAACAAGGATAGATGTGTAAGAGAGAGGTTAGGGAGCCACTCATGACGTGATGACCTTAAAGGCCGCAATTGTTGAGTTCATAAAGGATGTGGACCAGCTAAAGTCCACTGATATGTCGATGATTTTTTAGACCGTTGAGATCTTTGATAACCTGGGCACAAATATTCCAACCTATTGTGATATTCCTCCAGCTACCACCGGAGATGAGGTTATAGTTGATGATGTAGCTATAGAGTCTGAGGCTGAGACTAATGAGGAGCAACTCAGTGCTCAAGAGGAGACTACTTATGAGGGCCTGACTAAGGTTGAGGAGGCTATGGTGCATTTAGCCATCCATACTTCGTTGAGAGAGACTTCCATAGCGGGCTCTAGTGGATCAAGTGTTGCTGTTACCCTAGGAACTGATGCCCAATACCAGAGTGTGACACCAGGCATTGATACCCCAATAGATGGACCTGCTGACTAGACAGGATCATTCTTTACCTCCCTCTCTCTTGTTGTTCTTGATTTTTTGTGGTTTTAGTTGCATTTGAGGACAACTGCTTTTCTTTGTGGTTGGGGTGAAGTATTTCCATACCTAACTCTTGTGATTACATTTTGTGTATATATATTGGGATTTGTGTTTTAAACTGTGTTTTGATTCTATCTTGTGGATATTTGAGCTTATGGCTTCTTATTTCGATTGGAAATGGCTTTTGACCCATTTAGAAAAATTTGTGCGACCTCTTTTGTGTGTGATTGTGGTTGTTCTTATGCAAATTTGAGTATCGATTATGATCAATATCAATGACTTGAATAGTGCTCCTAAGTGAACGAAATGAATGTGCGGCTATGATGAGGCCAAATGAAGTTGCATAGACAATATGTGAACTGTTTGCATCTCGTTGTGACTAGCCGGTTAACGAATGAATCTCTTGTGATGAACATTGCACACTAGCTAGAAAGTGTGGAGTCTCGTTTGATATTGGTGACATTGCCTTGTGTGATGAGCTTACCTTGAACATTGTGTGATGACACCTAGAATTAGCCCCGTTGGTAAGGTTGACTAGGTGATGCAAGCTCTTGAAATGATCTTAGGCAATAAATTCAAAGAGTGAAACAATATACCTGTTTTTGTGGCCAACCTTGTGAGATGTATGCACCTTGCTTGAAACCTTATGAGCCTTATCCTTTTTTTGGAAGAAACTTGAACAATTGTGACCCCTCTTTATCCATTCACCCATAACTCTCATGAAGTGTGGTTTATTTGAATAGCCAACTTAGGCCAAAAGCCCAAGTTGGGGGCGTGGTGAAAAGAGAAGGCAAATCTAGAAGTGTGAAAAATTCCCCTTTAAGCAATGGTCTTGAAAAAGATGGAACCCCTCCATGTAAAAAAAAAAGAAAGAAAAGAAGAAAACAAAAGAAAAAGAATGAAAAAGTTGTGAAATAAAGTAGTCAAAGTTGCAAAATAAATAGGGTATTCGGTAGTCCATTTGAAGTTGAAAAATGGGGTGAATTATGAGCATGATCAAAATGTTGAAGAAAAGGAAGAAATTAATGTCCAGACAACATTTCACGAGGGTAGCAACCACTAATCCTAAATGAGCATACATTTACATTCAGCTCTGTTACAAGACTTGAAAAGACCTTTGTGATCTTGAGTGAGCTGAAGCGAATGTTGATTGGAAAATAAGGGCAAACCTATGGGTGAAGTCATGCATGTGTTCATCTCTTTGAGTGTGTGAGTTGTATGTGATTCCGGAACTATAAATTGTTGAGGAACTTTGTGTGAATAGAGAATCATTTTTGTTGTGAGGGCATTTGAGTACCTTTGTTGAGCTTGAACTAGCATTTGAAGCAAGTATTGTGAACTTGAGCATCTTTGATAATAGTGACTCACAACTTGATTCTTTGAGTGTACAATTGATCATTGCATGTGTAAGTTTAGTCTTGTTGTGTGCATTCATATTGAGTATTTTGTAGCACTATTTGAGTTGGGGTGTTGATGAGTCCGAGATTTGGACTTATTTAGAGCTTTAATTAGATAGATTTAGTTTCCTCAAATACTTAATTTACGTCGTTAACTAATATTTAATCCTTGATTTTCAGGTATATGGATTGAGGAACAAAACAAGGACACTAACATGCAAAAAGGAACAAAACAAACTGAAGAACTGAAGAAAGGCAAACCTAGTGATCGCCAAGAGAGTTTGGCCACTCGTCGAGTGGCTAGTTCCACTGCCTAAACTTCCAGTGTACCAGCCCTGAGGGAAGAAACCAAGTCGGCGACAGGAAGGAGCAGTCGGCAAATTTCCGAGCAGTTCCTCGAAGTAGTGATAGATCGCACAAAGTTATAGAACCCAAGGATGCTGAGTGCCAAAGCGAAAAGGGGATGGAAGAGATCAAAAGGGTGGCTCGTCGAGTGGTTTGGCGAGCCCGACTTACTTCGCCAAATGTCCATTCGTAGCTTATTTATGGCGAATATAAATTAGATTTTGAACAATTTATTTTGAATATGAGAACTTATGATGAGCATCTAATCTAGTTTTAGAAGTTTCTTTATAGTTTTCCTTAGCTTTGAAGATTTGAAAAATTCAATTTGGAGAATTTGGAATTGGATTTCTAAGATTACACATATTGGAGCATTGTAAAGACAAAATCACTCTTACCCAGTTGATGGATAATCGATTCGGTAATGGTTTTTTATCCTTTTATGATGTTTAGCTAATACCCCAATTCTTGGAGTGTGATCATGTGATTATGGGCTGAAATATTTTATGGGTATTGCTAATTGCTAGTTTAAATGCTCTTTAAAAGCGAGTTGAATCATTAATTGTAGTTTAATTTAAGAATTGTAGTTGCAAATGCAGTTCTATATTTGTGTTCTTGGCTTGCTCGAGAGAGAGAGATTTTAGAACTAAGATTATTGATTAATGGTTTGTAGGTATTGGGTTGACCTGGGTTTAGCTCTAGAGAGTGAATCCTAAACCCAATACCACACATTTAGCTTGAGAGAGTGAATGGATTAAGGTGTGGGTTGTTCTTCATTGTCATGCTTGTTGATGTTCGAAAGAAATCACATGATTCGGAATAGTTGTTCGAGAGAAAACTATCTCCCTTATAGTTCGCATCTTAGTTAAGAATAATAAAATTGAACAATTTAAGCAAATTATAGGCATAATTAAGGATTTGATTTGTCCAACACTAATACATGTCAACTATAAGTTGATAAAAGCAATTGCGTTAGAACTACATGATTCAGGAGTGCCTCATACCTTTTAATGGAGCAGTAGAATTCCTTACTTGGTCCGTTGTTTTCATTTACCAATGCAAAGAGTTATTTCCTTTTATTTAGAGATTCAAAAAGATGTCTTGTAACACCATAACTCAATTCCAAATGATAACTCTATTGTGGTAAATAAAATAATCTCTTCTCAATAATGTTATCTTAATTGGAAAAATCTGGCAAGAAGGGGTGTGAAAAAGTTATCCTACAAAAGTCATACATCTAAGTGAACACAAGTAAGTTGAAATTTTTGAGAAATGATGCCCAATCTTTGTAATGATTTTCATTGTGACTTAAACTTTGATATGGAGATAACAATTCTTTGATGCAAGATTCTTGGGATGTTATTAGAGAGCCTCACCTGCTTGATAATACCCTATAATCAGATTCAACAGAATATATTTAATTAAATCGAGACGTCAGTTAAGAGAACTTTTAGCTCGCTCTACATAAGTTATGTCGTAATTAAGTTATCCGACATAAGTTGTGTAGTATATTTAAGACATAGTTCGCTAGACATAAGTTCATAAAATATTTTTCTCACTCAACATAGTAGGAATTAAGTTATGCAGTACAACATACCTTATTATACCTTTTAGGAGATAAACTGTTGTTTCAAAAATTGAACTTTTGCCTCACTTAACATGAGTTCTGCAGGAATTAGGTTTTTTTACAGTACGACATAACTTGTTATGCCTTTTGCGACATAATTTATGCGTTTTGAAATTGAAATGACCTCCATACAAGTGCCAAAATCTCGGTTCATGATTTGATGGGTTAATGTCACGCCCCGAGCCTACACCATGGACGTGGCCGGCACTCGAGAACCATTGTTGGCCCCAAGCAAACCCTTCACTTGGCTTAACTGTTAGTGGAATACTTACTCAACATAAAATGTACTGAAATACACTCTTAACTGAGTTGTCTCAATATAGAAACTCATAATGTTTTAGAAATAAACTTTCAACTAGCCAAAGTGGCAACATAAGTCTCAACATGAACAACTAAAAATGAACAAGACTCATTAACTAATATTGTCAAACTATCTATGAAGCCTCTAATACTATGATGGATTACAAGACCCCCAATCATCCTAACAAAACTGAATAACAAACATAATAAAGGGATCCTCCGGAAACAAGGAGGCTCACCAAATGACTCTGGAACTCGACTGGATCAACGAAGCACTGGATGCTGATCCTGATTACATGTATCTGCATCATAAAATGATGCAGGTCAAATTGCGGCAGTGCATTGAATGTATGTGGATGTGAGTGGGAATCTAAATCAAGACATAAGCTTGAACTGGAACGGAAAGAAATACTTACCTTGTCTCTACTCAACTCAACTCATTTCAATATAAAGCAGTGAGAAAGATGCAATATAAATAAAGCTTTTAAAACAATAGATATCAACAGAATGTATTGAAAAATACAATAATAACTCTGTTTTGTATATAAAAATACAAGTAACTCTGTGGGATATTCTCTAACCGACAACCATCACTCTGAGCTATGTGATGATACAACGTCTAACCTACGCTGCCAGAACTATCCTATACTTTGTCGGGGTATAGAACCTACTGCGAAGTGGATCCGCTAGTATATGCTAAAAATCATTAAGGAATCATCTAAAAAGTATGATCCTTTCTACCCACGTTGGTTACATGGTTTATGGAGACTTTGAGTTATCTGAATTTGTCCCCATATCGGTGCGCAATACTAATCCCAAAATATAACTAGATCATATGTTTAAAATCATAACTCTTTATATGGTTTGCGATTATTACTCAAATATCTCTCTTAAAAGAGATGGTACTAAAATTACTCATGGAAACACTTTTGGAAATCGGTGTTTCCTCTCATCTTAAATATGAAAATATTTACTCTTGGGAATACTTAGTTCCCATATATAATTTTAAAGAAAATGAAATCAACTTTACTCTTCCTCAAACTTAATGCTTATGTTTTAAAACAAGTTTAAAACGATTGTGAAAGACTTTTTGAAAGACTCGAAGAACTCTCAAAACTTAACTCTTAACTCTACCTTGAATTAGAATTATGCATTCAAGGTTAAGATTTATTATAGGTAGGATATCGTGATGATTAAATGAGTTTTAGATAGTTAATAATTGGAAATGGTTGAAATGTACTATTTGGGAGCAAGTCCGCGATGCGGAGATGAATTATAATATTTGGTCGCGAAATAAAACAATGGAGTCTGCATTCTCTCGGCGATGCAGAGAGGAAAGCTTATTTCACTTTTGAGAAACAGGTCCGCGACATGGACCTAGTACTTTATTTTCTACCCGATCTTTTATTACTCATTTTTCGACCCTAATTCGCGTAGAATCGAATGGTTTCTTTTCCAATCACTTAGATTCGAATACTCAACTTATGTAAACAATAATATACTCCAAACCACCCTCAATTAACTAACTTTTATCTCAAGAACTCATTCAATCCATCCTAATTCAAGAACGGAAACAGTACTTTCAAGAATCAATCAAGAACTCAAATTCTTCAACTTTAAGAATGAAACTGTCACGCCCCGAGACTACCCCCTGGACACAACACGGGACCTAGGATCACGAGAGACCCCAAGCTAACCCTGCTTGCATAATCATGAGCATACTAAAGATAAACTGAGAAATAAAACTGTGCGGAAGCTAAATAATATGAAAGTCTAAAATTATAAGGAATACCCATATACTAAATCTGAATATATGAAAACTGTGAGTATGAGTACAAATGAGAAATCAAACTCTAACACTATAGGTGAATCTAACTATGTCTGAAATAAAGCCTCTACTGACTAGAAATGTTGGGACATGCCCCTGCTAGATCTAGCAAAACTAAAAGTAAAACTAAAAGCGATAAAGATAGTCATGTCACTAGTCCTCGAATAATGAGGACTCGCCACTGATACTGTTGAACTGAAGAACAGGAATCGATCTATGCGTGATTTGACTGCTGAGGACTTGAACCAACATCACGAGAAGATGTAGCGCAGAGTATGTGTCAGTACTTGAAAGGTACTGAGCATGAAGGATAGAGTAAAACTGAATAATGACATAACTGAAAATAATCATATATCTGAACGATGACATGAGGTAAGAATGATACAACTGAGAATATTGAACATGAAATATTGAATGCAATGACCAAGTCTATAACATACTGAGACTGATTACTGAACTATACTAATAACATGGACAATGCAATAGAGTCTTACTGAAGTGTAAAGGGGCTACTAATAACCGACATAAAACCACATGAGCTAAATGTGGAGTCCGATGGGACTTAGGGGTGCCTAACCCTAGTCCACTCGGTATTAAGCTTCCCATATGATTAAGTAATTTACCACATTATAACTGAAATATTGTAGTACTGGATAGCTCAAAACTGACATGTAAACTGAGAATGCAACATTTTTATACTGATAATAATGCATTCAAAATCTGAGGCATATGTATACATAACTGAATTTACTTACCTAGCATGTGTAATTCATGAACTAAAGGAACAACATAACTAGGGTTCTAAGTTTATGCATGAACCTGGGCAAAGAAATACTACAACAATATAATAGGATTTGGATCATTCTAACAACCGAAACCCAATAATTCTAACATTCAAGAAACCCTAATTCTAGAAAATAATAAGGGAATCAAGAATCTGACTGAAAACTAGGGACCTAATGGGTGGAAGGAACCCACTAGTGAAATTCCACATACCTAGTGATGAATTCAAAGGAGAAATCCTTCGATTTTGGAACCTTGTTGGGTTCTTGAACTATGGTTTGGTCGCCTCTTTCGTCTTTCTAAGCTCTAAGTCTCTACGTTTTAATTAATGATTTTATCTAGGTAAGTTCTAGTTATGTTTCTAAGCATAAATTGATCAAAACCACATAGTTTAGGGATTAAAAGACATAGTTTAGGGGTCCAACAAATAAGGAAAAGACCAAAAGACCCCTGGCTTAAAAGTTGTCAGGGTCACCGACGAACGGAATTGACGGACCTTCGATTGACTGACGGTCTATGCTGGTAAACCGTCAGTCGTGACTGTAGGCTGAAGGCTGGAGGTCTGACCTACGGTCTGTAGGTCCTGGCGTGGCTTGACCCTTAGCCAATTTTTCTAAGGCTTCTGGGAGGAGGGTCGCAGGTGCGAACCACGAACCTGTAGGACTGACTGTGGGTCATCCTATGGTCCGTGGATGGTGCCCGTGGGTACCACCTGCAACACCTGAAAGCTGTAATCTGGTCTGTTCTTGTATACGGGGTGTTGCATTATCTCCCCCATAGAAACATTCGTCCTTGAATGAATACTAAACTAGCTGAAACAGAGGGAGAGGGCTGCAATCCCTAGCACTAAAATACTGAAAATTATTTATGATAGAACTAAGTTCCAAGAACATGCAATTATGCTGAAAATGCAAGTGCAAATTGAAGGAACATGATACTAAGACTGAATTTATGCATGACTGACTAAAAAACTGAAGAGGAACTATTACCTCAAGATGGAATGGAATCGGAAGGAAAGACGTGACGATACTTGGCTTTCATGGCGGCTTCTGCTTCCCAAGTATCTCCCTCTACAGACTGACTCCTCCACAAAACCATGACTAAAGTGACTCCTTTGTTTCTCAACCTTCGAACCTGACGATCAAGGATTTCAACTGGTTCCTCTTCGTAAGTGAGACTATCCTTCACAACCACACTTTCCAAAGGCACAATAGACGTTGGGTCACCTACGCACTTCTTCGAAAACAAAATGTGAAAAACCAGATGCACTGCTGCTAGTCTTGTTGGCAACTCTAATTCATAAGCCACTTTACTAACCCTTTTCAAGAATTTGTAAGGGCCTATATATCTAGGACTGAGCCTCCCTTTCTTTCCAAATCACATCAACCCTTTCATAGGCGACACTTTCAAGAAAACACAATCATTAACTTGGAACTCTAGTTCCCTTGTCCTTACATCTGCATAGGATCTCTGGCGACTCTAGGCTGTCTTAAGTATATCTCTAATGAGTTGCACTTTCTCCATAGCATCATGAACTGAATCTGGCCCTATCAAGGCTGCTTCACCTACTTCAAATCAACCAACGGGAGATCTACATCTATGCCCATACAAGGCCTCATAAGGGGCCATCTGAATGCTGGAATGGTAATTATTCTTGTAGGCGAACTCTATAAGAAGAAAGCGATCATCCCAACTACACTTCAAATATATCACAAAAGCTCTCAACATGTCCTCTAAGGTCTGAATGGTACACTCTGCTTGACCATCCGTCTGCGAATGAAATGCTGTGATAAGGTTAACTTGAGTACCAAGACCTTTCTAAAACGACTTCCAGAAATGAGAGGTAAACCGAGGACCTCTATTTGAGATGATAGACCAAGGAACCCCATGCAACCTAACTAACTAATTAATTTAAAGCTTGGCATAGTCATCCGCAGAATCTGTAGTCTTGATAGCCAAAAAGCATACAGACTTAGTAACTCTATCAACAATCACCCAAAATGAGTCATGTTGTCTGCGAGTACGAGGTAAACCTATGATGAAATCCATGTTGATCACTTCCCACTTCCAAGTAGGAATGTCGATATCTTGAGTGATACCTCCTGGTTTCTGATGTTCTACCTTGACTTGCTGACAGTTGGGGCATTTAGCCACAAAATATGCTATATCTCTTTTCATACCATTCCACCAAAACAATTCCCGTAGATCACGGTACATCTTAATAGCGCCTGGATGGATAAAATATCTGGAGTTATGGGCTTCTGCAAGAATCTGTTGTTTCAACTCGCCCACCTCAGAAACACACAGTCGACCCTGGTAGCGAAGCACTACATCGCCCCCTTGGGAGAAAACCTCAACTCTCTGCTGATGAACTGCACCCTTTAGCTGATGCCATATTGGATCACTGTCTTACTTTTTCTTAACCTCCACTACCAATGAAGATTCTGCCCCATTGTGAACTTTTACACCACCATCTGATATGCTCATAAGGCGAACTCCTAAGCGAGCAAGCCTGTGAACATCTTTTGCTAGCTCCTTTCTTTCTTACTCAACATGTGCTAAACTACCCATAGAACGTCTGCTAAGAGAATATGCTACTACATTGGCCTTACCAGGATGGTAATGCACACTCATATCATAATCTTTAAGTAATTCAAGCCATCTCCACTGGCGAAGATTCGACTCTTTTTGGGTGAACACATACTGAAGGCTCTTATGGTATATGAACACATCAGCATGAACACTATACAAGTAATGTCTCTAAATCTTATGTGCAAACACCACTGCTTCTTGCTCGAGGTCATGAGTCGGATAGTTCTTCTCATGCAACTTAAGTTGTCTTGAAGCATATGATATAACCTTACCTCGTTGCATCAACAGACAACCTAGGCCGACTCTTGATGCACTACATTAGATAACATAACCGTGTGAACCCTCTGGTAGAGTCAAAACAGGAGTTGTAATCAACCTAGTTTTCAATTCTACGAAGCTTTTCTCACAATTATCTGACCACTGAAACTTGACTTTCTTCTGTGTCAACTTAGTCAATGGAGAGGCTATGGATGAAAACCCTTACACGAACCTTCTGTAATAACCCGCTAGACCCAAGAAACTTCTGATATCTGTAGGAGAGGTAGGTTTGGGCCATTGTTTCACTGTTGTTATCTTCTGAGAATCCACTCGGATCCCTTCGCTAGACACAATGTGACCAAGGAAAGCAACGAATTGCAAGCAAACCTCAAATTTTCTAAACTTAGCGAATAACTGGTGATCTTTGAGAGTTTGCAGAACAACCCTCAAATGATTCGCATGTTCTTCCTCATTCCTAGAATAAATGAGGATATCATCAATAAAAACGATAACGAACAAGTCCAAATACTACTTGAACACTCTGTTCATCAGATCCATGAAAGTTGCACGAGCATTGGTTAGTCAAAATGAAATAGCTAAAAATTCATAATGACCATACCGAGTTCTTAAGGCTGTCTTCGGAATGTCACTATCTCTAACTTTGAGTTGATGATAACCCGATCTGAGGTCTATCTTTGAGAAATAACTAGCACCCTAAAGTTGGTCAAACAAGTCATCAATCATGGGGATGGGATACTTATTCTTGATTGTGACCTTGTTCAACTGCCTATAGTCAATGCACATTCTGACAGAACCATCTTTCTTCTTCGTAAACAATACTGGTGCACCCCATGGGGAAATACTAGGGCTGATGAAGCCTTTATCTAGAAGGTCTTTCAACTGCTCTTTCAATTCCTTAAGCTCAGTTGGAGCCATTATGTAAGGAGGAATAGAAATAGGATGGGTATGTGGAAGGAGATCAATTCCAAAGTCAATTTCCCTTTTAGGAGGAACTCCGAGAAGATCTTCTAGAAACACTTCTTGGAACTCATTGACTACTGGAACTGACTCAAGAGTTCGGGTTTCTGAGCTTGAATCCTTAACCCAAACTAGATGAAAGAGATGCCCCTTAGAAATCATCTTTCTGGTCTTAAGGTAAGAAATGAATCGACCCATAGGAGCTAAGCTACAACCCTTCCATTCTAAGATTGGTTCGTCTGGAAACTGGAAACGAACATCCTAGTTCTACAATTGACTGAGGCATTACAGGAATGTAACCAATCCATGCCTAGAATGATATCAAAATCTACCAATTCTAACTCTTCAAGATCTGCTGAGGTGACTTTCTGGGAGACTGTCACAGGGAATTTTTGTATACCCGTCTAGCTATGACTGGGTCACCGACTAGAGTAGAGACTGAGAAAGGTTCTGAGAGAATTTCTGGACTAACACTAAATTTGACTACTATGTAAGAAGTTACAAAAAACAAAGTAGCCCCTGTATCTAACAATGCATAAACATCAAGATCAAAGACTCGTAACGTACCAGTGACTACATCAAGAGAATCTTCGTGATCCTGGAGAGCCTGAAGAGCATACGACCTATTTTGGCGCTGACCACCACTTATACCAGATGAGTTACCCTGCTGATTCGGGCAATCGGCTAGTGCTGCTAAAGTTCTGGGTTGAGTTGTACCATTATTACCTCCTTGACCCTAATTAAAAGGACAATCCTTCAACCTGTGACCAGACTGACCACACCTAAAGCATCATTCCTTTCCAGCAAGACACTCGCTCAGATGGTTCTTACCACACTTGAGGCAAGTTGGGTAGGTTCTGGTGCCTGAAACACTACCTTGAGTCTTAGAGCCTAACACCCTACCTTTCTGATCATTACGGAACTTGGAGGATAGAACACTAGCTAATGAAGGTGCTAGAGTTGAAGGTTTCTGCTGATACTACGAGTGATTTCCACCACCCAATTTTTTTTTAGAATAATCATAGTTACATGTCCTAGCTTTTTTATTCTCCTCAGCCTGCTTCCTAAGCTTATCAGCCTCAACCCACTGAGCATGAGTCATAATCCTAGAGATGTTCATATCCTTGAGAAACATGGCATTCCTAAACTCTATCTTCACTAGATTGGATACCCCATACATGAACTTATTCATTTGAGCCCTGGAGTCAACAACCGTGTAAGGAGCATACCAGGAGAGTTGGGCGAACCTGAGTCCATACTATTGGACCATCATAGAACCCTGCCTCAAATTCATACAATCTTGAGCCTTTGCCTCTCTCAACTCTTTTGGGAAAAACCTGTCCAGAAAGGTCTCACTAAAGCAATCCCAAGTGATAGGAGCTGCATATGTACCCTTGTTCTCCTTCCACTAAGTATACCAGATATGAGCTACATCCTTAAGCTGGTAAGATGCCAATTCAACCCAATCATTTCCAGTTACCTGTATCACTCCAAAGATATTCTTGACCCCATCAATGAAGCTTTGGGGATCCTCACCAATCTGTGATCCTAAGAACTCTAGCGGATTCAACCTAATGAAATCAGAACTCTAGCTGTAGCTGACCAAACATTAGCATTTGTCGAAATTGAAGCCTGCTAATTGTTCTGGTTGGTCACACTATGAGCCAACAACTGGATAGCGTTTCAAAATTTTGCATTCGAAACTTCTTGATCTAGGACTTTAGGAGCTGCACTTTCATTCCTAGAATTCACATCTTCCCATAGGCTCTATGAGGAGGCATGATCTGAAAGTACCTAACGAAGGATTAGGACAAGAAGTTGGATCATACCTCACGCACGATAAGAGTAGAAATAAAATGAAGTTTTCCAATAAAATACTTTGTAGCCTCTCTCTCATTAGATGTGGTGCACTTCACCCCTATGAAAAAGACTCTACTTAGTGCGGCTTTTCAGACATCCTAAGAGTCCTAAACCTAGTGCTCTGATACCAAGTTTGTCAAGCCCCAAGGCTACCCCCTGGACGCAACAAGGGACATAGGATCATGAGTGACCCCAAGCTAACCCTGCTAGCATAATCATGAGCATACTAAAGATAAAATGAGCATTAAAACTATGTGGAAGCTAAATCATATGAAAGTCTAAAATGATGGGGAATGCCCATATACTAAATCTGAATATATAAAAATTGTGCGTTTAAGTATAAATGAGAAATCAAACTCTAACACTATAGCTTATTCTAACTATGTCTGAAATAAAGCCTCTACTAACTAGAAATGCTGGGAATGCCCCTGCTAGATCTAGTAAAACTGAAACTAAAACTAAAAGCGATAAAGATAGTCATGTCACAAGTCCTCGAAAAATGAGGACTCACCACTGATACTGCTGAACTAAAGATCGGGAACTGATTTATGTGTGATCTGACTGCTAAGGACTTGAACCTACATCATGAAAAGATGTAGCACAGAGTATGTGTTTGTACTTGAAAGGTACTGAGCATACAGGATAGAGTAAACCTGAATAATAACATATCTGAAAATAAACATATATCTAAATGATGACATGAGGTAAGCATGATACAACTGAGAATACTGAACATGAAATACTAAATGCAATGACCAAGTCTATAACATGCTGAAACTGAATACTGAACTATACTGATAGCATGGTCAATGCAATAGAGTCTGACTGAACTGTAAGGGGGCTACTAATAACCTACATAAAACCATATGAGCTAAGTGTGGAGTCTGATGTATATGCCCCATCAAGAGGACCCAATATACCAGGCCAAAGGTATAGAGGCATGTTGGCATGATAACTAAAATGATGCCCACAGAGGGGGGGTTACAACCTATGGGGCACATAGTTTCTGGTACTTAGGGGTGTCTGACCCTAATCTACTCGGTATTAAGATTCCCATATGATTAAGTAATTTAACACATTATAATTGAAATACTATAGTACTGGATAGCTCAAAATTGACATTCAAACTGAGAATGCAATATTTGTTTACTGATAATAATACATTCAAAATCTGAGGCATGTATATACATAACTGAATTTATAGACCTAGCATATGTAATTCATGAACTAAAGGAACTACATAACTAGGGTTCTGATTTTATGCATGAACATGGCCAAAGCAATACTATAACGATATAATATGATATAGATCATTCTAATTGTTGAAACCTAAAAATTCTAACATTCAAGAAACCCTAATTCTAGATAATAATAAGGGAATCAAGAATCTAACTGAAAACTAGGGACCTAATGGGTGAAAGGAATCCACTAGTGAAATCCCACATACCTGTTGATGAATTCCACGAATAAATCTTTTGATTTTGGGGCTCGAACTAATGGAACTTTGCNCTAATTCTAGATAATAATAAGGGAATCAAGAATCTAACTGAAAACTAGGGACCTAATGGGTGAAAGGAATCCACTAGTGAAATCCCACATACCCGTTGATGAATTCCACGAATAAATCTTTTGATTTTGGGGCTGGAACTAATGGAACTTTGCCACGTCCTTGAACTAGGGTTTGGTCACCTCTTTCTTCTTTCTAAGCTCTAAGTTTCTTAGTTTTGATTAATGATTTGACTTAGGAAATTTCTAGTTATGTTTCTAAGTTTAAACTGATCAAAAACACGTAGTTTAAGGGTAAATGGTGTAGTTTATTGGTCCAATGAATAAGGAAAAGACCAAAAGACCCCTGGCTTAAAAGTTCTCAGGGTCACCGATGGACGGGACCAACAGACCATCGAGCAACTGACGGTTCGTGCAGGTCAACTGTCAGTCATGACTGGACGTTGATTACTGGGGGTCTGACCTACGGCCCTGGACCATGGACCATGGTCTGTCCTACGGTCTGTAGGTCCTGATGTGGCTTCATCCTTAGCCAATTTTTTTGAGGCTTCTAGGAAGAGGGTTGCAGGTGCGAACCACGGACCTGCAGGACGGACCGTGGGTCCTCATACGGTCCATGGATAGTGCCCTTGGGTGCCACCAGAAACACATGAAAGCTACAATCTGGTCTATTCTAGTATACGGGGTGTTACATTATCTCCCCCTTGGAAACATTCATCGTCAGATTAAGACTAAACTAGCTGAAACAGAGTGAGAGGGCTCCAATCCCTACCACTAAAATACTAAAATTGATTTCTGAGTGAACTAACTTCCAAGAACATGCAAATACGTTGAAAATGCAAGTGAAAACTGAAGGAACATGATACTAAGACTGAATTTACGTATGAATGACTGAAAAACTGAAGAGGAACTATTACCTCAAGCTGGAATGGAATCGGAAGGAAAGAGGTGAGGATACTTGGCTTTCATGGCTGCTTTTTCTTTCCAAGTTGCTCCATCTATGGACTGACTCCTCCACAAAACCTTGACTGAAGCGACCTCTTTGTTTCTCAACCTTCGAACCTGACGATCAAGGATTTCAACTAGTACCTCTTCGTAAGTGATACTATCCTTCCTAGCCACACTTTCCAAAGGCACAATAGACGTTGGGTCACCCACACACTTCTTCAACAACGAAATCTGAAAAATCGGATGCATTGTTGTTAGTCCTGTTGGCAACTCTAACTCATAAGCCACTTTACCAACCCTTTCAAGATCTTGTAAGGGCCTACATATCTAGGACTGAGCTTCTCTTTCTTGTCAAAGCTCATCACCCCTTTCATAGATGACACTTCCAAGAAAACCCAATCATTATTTTTGAGCATCTAGTTCCCTTCTCCTTACATCTGTATAGGATTTATGGCGACTCTGGGATGTCTTAAGTCTATCTCTAATGAGTTGCACTTTCTCCATAGCATAATGAACTGAATCTGGCCCTATTAAGGCTTCTTCACCTACTTCAAACTAACCAACGGGAAATCTACATCTACGCCCATACAATGCCTCATAAGGGGCCATGTGAATGTTGGAATGGTAAATATTGTTGTAGGTGAACTCTATAAGAGAAAGGTGATCATCCCAACTACCCTTGAAATTGATCATGCAAGCTCTCAACATGTCCTCTAAGGCTTGAATGGTACGCGCTGCCTCACCATCCGTCTGCGGATGAAATGTTGTTCTAAGGTTAACCTGAGTACCAAGACCTTTCTAAAACAACTTCCAGAAATGAGAGGTAAACTCTGGACCTCTATCTGAGATGATAGACCAAGGAACCCCATGCAACCTAACTATCTCATTAATGTAAATCTTGGTGTAGTCCTCCGCCGAATTTGTAGTCTTGACAGCCAAAAAGCGTGCACACTTAGTAACTCTATCAACAATCAGCAAAATAGAGTCATGATGTCTGCGAGTATGAGGTAAACCTATGATGAAATCCTTGTTCATCACTACCCACTTCCAAGTAGGAATGTCGATCTCTTGAGTCATACCTATTGGTTTCTGATGTTCTACCTTGACTTGCTAACAATTGGTGCATTTAGCCACAAAACTTGCTATATTCCTTTTCATACCATTCCACCAAAAGACTTCCCGAAGATCATTATACATCTTAGTGGCACCTGGATGGATAGAATATCTAGAGTTATGGGTTTCTGCAAGAATCTATTGTTTCAACTCGCCCACCTCAGGAACGCATAATCGACCTTGGTAACGAACCACACCAACTCCCCCTTGGGAGAAAACCTCAACTCTCTACTGATGGACTGCACCCTTTAGCTGAAGCAATATCGGATCACTATCTTACTTTTCCTTAACCCCCACTACCAATGAAGATTTTGCCTCATTCTGAACTATTACACCACCATTTGATTTGCTCATAAGGCGAACTCCTGAGTGAGCGAGCATGTGAACATCTTTTGCTAGCTCCTTTCTTTCTTCCTCAACATGTTCTACACTACCCATAGATAGTCTGCTAAGAGCATCTGCTACTACATTGGAATAACCAGGATGATAATGCACACTCATATCATAATCCTTGAGGAATTCAAGCCATCTCCTCTGGCAAAGTTTCAACTCTTTTTGGATGAACACATACTAAAGGCTCTTATGGTCTATGAACACATCTATGTGAACACCATACAAGTAATGTCTTCAAATCGTAAGTTCAAACACCACTGCTTATAGATCGAGGTCATGAGTCGGATAGTCTTTCTTATGCACATTATGTTGTCTAGAAACATATGTTATAACCTTACCTCATTGCATCAACACACAACCTAGACCGACTCTAGAAGCATCACAGTAGATATCATAACCATTTGAACCCTCTAGTAGAGTCCAAACAAGAGCTGTAGTCAACCTAGGTTTCAATTTTGTGAAGCTTTTCTCACAATCATCTGACCACTGAAACTTGACTTTCTTCTGTGTCAACTTAGTCAGTGGAGAGGCTATGGATGAAAACCCTTCCACGAACCTTCAATAATAACCCGCTAAACCCAATAAACTTCTGATATATGTAGGAGAGGTAGGTCTGTGCCATTGTTTCACTGTTGCCATCTTCTGAGAATCTACTCAGATCCCTTCGCTAGACATAATGTGACGAAGTAAAGCATGATTGGCGTGTGGGTGAATGAATCCAATACTATGAGAAACTCACATACCTCTTAGGGATTAAACCCTTGGCGAAAATCCTCAAGAAAATCTCAAGTACATGACGAACGCTTGAATCTTCTCCTCTTTTCTCCTCTTCTTGAACTCCTCTCAAAACCCTAGGGTATTTATGATTTTTAAAACTGAACCAAATCAAATTAGACCCCTAAATATTACAAATTTTCGAATTAAATATGATAGGGTAGGGAAAAGACCAAAATACCCCTCATATTTTCGGGTAACTTTCTTTAACTGGAGAACCCAACTTCAAATGGGCATATCTTCCTCATATGAGCTCGAAAATTAGCAAACTATGTGGAGTTAGAAAGAGGATTCCAATACCTTTCATTTGATATCTTATGGGTCACCTAACTCATCATCTACCGAAAGTTATGGTTGTTTGAAGTTGACCCAAAACTCACAACTTAAGCATAACTTGCAATCTTTCAAATTTTGCTATTTCCAATTTAGTTCTTTATATTTTTAGCTCTTTCAAATAGCGAGGCGTTATAGTTAATTTGTCCGCCCTTAAATGGTCTCTTAAAGCTCCTTCAAACGGCGGGGTGGTTAAAAACCTCAATTCTCATAGAGCTATGTACTTTGTTATTATCTAAAATTTAGAAATCTATGGAGGTCTTTTTTTCCTCATTTGTTATATATTACTAAGCTTATTTATTTCAAATGTTTCATTTTTCTTTACATCACATTTTCACTTTGGACATTAAAATTTCAAGTATGATCCATTATTTTACTAAAATACCTTTTGAAATTATTCATTTTCATTAATTAATTCCATAAGTTACTACATCACTTATAACTTATAACTACGTTGTTGGTAGCATTACTTTCTTTTATTAAGTCACCACATTAGTTATAATTGTTCAATTCCAAATGAGGAAAAACTTATCTCACTTAAATATGTATATATGTAAGGTATATTTTAGTCTTAAAAAAAATAATTTTCTGCTTCTGCTTTTTTAAAAAGCATAATTGTTTAGCTTCTTACCAACAGCAGAAAAAACTTCTTCTGCTCCATTTAAAAGCAGTTTTAAGAATTTGTCAAACGCTTAATTTTTCAAAATAAGTACTTTTCTTCAAAAAGAAACAATTTTGGCCTCAACAACAATGCCAAACAAATTCTTAATGGTTATAATCAAAATTAGGTCACTGATGTATTGTAATCTGTACATACCTACATAACTAAAACTTGTATAACTTAAACTTGTATAACTAAAACATGTATAATTAATACCTTCATAACTAATACGTGTATAACTAAATCTTGTATAACTAAATTCTACATAACTAATACATGCATAACTAAATCATGCATAACTAATACATGTATCACTAATAATTACATAACTAATACCCACATTACTAATACTTGTAAATCTCTATCCAGCTACCAAACGACCCTTAAGTGTGAACTGAATATTTGATAAGTATTATTGACATTGTAAATTTTCATTGGCATTGATTATCTGATTTTAACTTCTTCTTTTTTATCTGAAATAAGTTATATTATTTTGTGATAGTAAATCATCTTATTCTTCTTTCGTAAAAAACTCATATGACCAGACCCACTAGAATGTCATAATTGAAGCATTTTTCTTCATTGACTGCCGAATATAAAATCCAAAACAAGGTTGGAATCAAATCAAAATTAATTTGGTGAGAAATATATCAATGGTAGGTTATCCCACTAGTAATCTTTATTTCAAGGGATGGAGGTGTTAACATGTAAAGTAAAAGTAATTTCCCCTTAAACATACAATAGGAGCATTATCATCAATTTCTCCTTTCTCCGACGTTTGAGGTTCTATGTTCTCATGAGATTGATGTCGGTGGCGTGACATTGTAGATAGCTCCAGTTGTTTAGATTTTACTGGTGCGGTATGAAGTATGTAACTGTAAAGCAATTTATAGACGGATAATAATCGAATTAGATAAAAGGAGTCATATATAATGTGAATTCTTTTTCGTTATATGATTAGGTCTTCGAAAAGGTAATTTCTTTAAGCTGAAGGATTGGAATAGAAGACACATTTATCCTTTAGATTTGTATTGTTATTTAATTCCAAATGATTAATGTGTTACTACATTTTACTTTTCATTATTTGTTAAACAAGTAACAAAAAATTCACTACAAGAAAAAAAAAATTTAGAGAAAGAAAATCTAGTCGTTAAAAATCTATAATGACCAGACAAAAATTGATCGTCCCAGATCGTTACAAGCTCTGTCGTTAAAGGTTAACAATCGGATAGAAAATTCAAACGTTAAGTATCATTTAGCAAGAAGAATTAATCTGGTCGTTAAACTTGCTTAAAATGACCAAATTCCCCTTCGTTGATGTTAATTGGTCTTTAATACCTTGAAGTAAAAACAACAAAATTTAGTGGTTATAAGTACTTTTAGCAGTCAAAATTCCTTCGTTGATTACAATACTTTTAACAACCAAAATTTCCTTTCACAAATTTTGATTGAAATAATTACATATATAATTTTTTATTTTCTTTCAACAGTTCCAATAAAGTAGTATCATTTCATTTTCTTTTCACATACAGTCAAGATTTTATATAAAATTGTATTGTTAACAAAGAATTGAAACATCATATTAATTTAAATTACTGAAAAACATATGTTTTCAACCCAATATCTAAAAAATATGAATGTTCGACATAATATCTTAAAAACATACATGTTCGACATCTATCAATTCCTTAAAATTTGAGAAAATGAATTTGTAGAATAGGTACAAACAAACGTCTTTGCACCAACTATAAGAATATAACATTCTCTTCATCTAACTCCACAATTCTTCAACATCATGTTCTTTAATCTTCAAGTTTTTCATTTGTTAAAAGAAAATTTTCAAGTCAATTAGTAACAATACATTGGATAACTAATAACTTAGTTATAGAACATAAATCAATAATTTTATCATTGTTACAACAAAAGTATGGAGTAATTTCAATGTATATGATCCAAAGAAGACAATGATTTAAATACATGTAAAGAAAAGACTAAGGTAACTGAATATCTAAATCCCTAAGAATCGGCTAGAATATTATATACAAGGAAACATATAACTTTATGATTCTCTAACACTCCCCCTCAATCTGGAAGATAAATATTGATCATGCTCAGCTTGTTGCAAAGGTAATCAACTCGAGTTCCATTCAACGCTTTTGTAAACAAATCAGCTAGTTGCTCTCCTATCGTCACGTAGCCAGTGGAAATCAGATTTTCCTGAATCTTCTCATGAATAAAATGACAACCAAATTCAATATGTTTAGTTCTTTCATGATACACCAGATTTGAGGCAGTATGAAGAGAAACTTGATTATCACACCAAAGTTTAGTTGGTGTATGATGCTTTCACAATTTCACTTAAGAGATGATGTATCCACATAATTTCACATGTGGATTGGGACATATCTTTATACTCGGATTCTACACTGGATCGAGATATAACATCTTGCTTCTTACTCCTCTAGATATTTGATTCCCTCTAACAAAGACACAATTGCCTATTGTAGATCTTCTATCAATTTAGGATCTAGCCCAATCAGCATCAACAAAACACTCCACACGAGTATGACCATGACTTTTATACAATATGCCAAGTTCGGAGCTCCTTTTAAGTAACATAGAATATGCTCCACAGCTTCCCAATGTTTGACTGTAGGTGCGGACATGAACTGACTAACAACACTTACCGCAAAAGCAATATCTAAACTAGTCACAGTCAAGTAATTTAACTTCCCAACCAACCTTCTATATCTTTCTGGATCATTAAAAGGATCACCATAATATTTCATAAGATATACATTGGGTACCATTAGAGTATTGCAGGGTTTAGCTGCCAACTTTCCAGTGTTTTCAAGCAGGTCAAGAATATACTTTCTCTAAGACAAAAAAAATCCCTTCTTGCTTTTGTTCACTTCTACTCCCAAGAAGTATTTCAACTGGCCCTAGTCCTTTGTATGAAATCTAGTATGCATAAAAGACTTAATGGAAGAAATCCCTGCATAATCACTTCTTGTGATAACAATGTCATCAACATATACAACAAGAAGGATAAGACAGTTGTTGATTGTCAATAGAAGACTGAGTGATCACATTTGCTCATTTTTAGCCCAATATCCTGAACTACCTCACTGAACTTGCCAAATCTAGCCTGGGGACTTTGTTTCAAGCCATATAAGGACGTTTTCAAATAACACATTTTCCCATACTCCCCTTGAGCAACAAAACCAGGTCGTTGCTCCATATATACTTTCTTCTGAAGATCAACATGAAGGATTGCATTCTTAATATCTAACTGATGTACATGCCAATTCTCAGAAGCAGCTAGAGAAATGAACAAGCGAACAAAAGTGAGTTTGGCAACCGGAGAGAAAGTGCCTTAATAATCTACCCCATAGGTTTGACCATATCCTTTAGCCACAAGTCTAGCCTTAAGTCTTGGTATAGACCCATCTGGATTAACTTTAACTGTGAAGACCCAATTACATCCCATTAATTTCTTTCCCTTGGGTAAATCCACCAAATCCCATGTGTGATTTTCCTCTAAGGCATGTATTTCATTAAGCATTGCATCAGACCATCAAGGATGATTCAAAGCCTCTTTCACTATTTTGGTTACAGATATAGAGTCTAGAGAGGCAATCAAACATCTAGACGCAGAGTATAAGCCATCATAAGAAATATAAATTAGCAATAGAATATGTGGATTTGCAACTACGAGTACCTTTGCGAAGAGCAATAGGGAGGTCAAGATTTTATGCAGGATTTAGTGGCAAATGGATTGTTATAGGACATGTATCATTGGTCTCTCGCCTCCTCTAGTAAACTCGAACAACTAGTAGTCTTACTACCGCCGATGGAGTAGAAACTGGTGGGACAATAGTCGATTGATCCTCAATGGGAGATAGAGAGACAACATTTCATTCTTTCGTCAAACCACGGGTAACTTGATAGACTAACCACTCATCTTCCTCCTCCTAACTTGTAGAAATTGGAGGTTGTCACAACCTAAGGGTACCCTCTAGATGTAACATGGGGTATAGAACCCTGAAGGACTCCATACAAGCCATTTAGCTCTCATAACATAAGAAATAGAACAACAAAAGTAAAATGAAGTCCAAGTTCAAAACCTTTTATAAAAGCAAAGTGGAAGTCTAATACACTTCTCTCATCATAGCCATCTAATACAATAGAATGAAATCGGGCCTAGCCCATACATCATGTTCAAAAGAGAAATACAAGAAATGGAATTAAACAATAAACTCCATCCTCGAAGTATGAGGACTCACCAAAGCTCAGAAATCTCGAACTTAACCACTAGCCACGAAGCTGAGTACCCTGACTGTCGGACCATACATTTGGGAAAATATAGGCAAGAGTATGTGTTAGTACAAATAATGTATGAAGTATGATAGTCATGCATAAAACATTTAAATCATGGACATTTCATTTCATGACATGCAATTGACCAAACTAAACATGATATAAAAATTAGAAAACATAAGTCATAAATCCTGGTCAATGCAAGCTAACTTCATCTTTAAAACCTTTGAACTCATATGTGATACTTCTTGAAGTAACCTCAGTTCATTATTACTTGTGGGGAATTATCCTTAACCGACATAGAGAGCATGTGAGCTATAACATGATCCCCCGGTGTCTCCCACACCGAAAAGGGTTGTCCTACTTGCCAAGGTAGAACCATGAACTTCTAGCTTAAGTGGATACACTAGCTAATCAACCTATGGGGGAACATAGATAAGTGATAAGAAGATTGCTACTAGAAATTCGACCTCTACTAATGGGGGATCTTCCATATCATGAGATTGCTTATAGAAACCCAACCTCTACTATGGGAGAGCTTCCATCTCATCGTCAATATCCACTCGGTGCTAAGCATAAATACCATGGAGTAGTCATTTCTTACTTGACTTCATTATTCATGGAAATGTGCCCTAGGACAACCAAACCAAGCTTGTTCATTAGGATAGGTCTTACTCTTTGATTCAATAAGGTGAGAAAGCCTTTCAACCTAAGAATCCTTTCTATGTGAGAAAACCATTCACATCATGCTATTATGTGTTTATGAGAATATCCTTTCACAACACAACATTATCATTGGTACTTTACTCTCAAAACACCCTTAAAACATTTGCATAGAATTCATAAGAAAATGCATAAGTCTATAATTTACCTTTTGAGGATAAAACCCCACTTTCAATCATCAGCACTTAAAAAACATGGGTTGAAGAAAAACCTAACTCAATTCGGTAATTCTAATCTTTGAAATTGAGGGGTTTGAGACTATGGATGGAAGGAATCCATGGATGAAAACTATCATACCTTGAATTTAAAATCTATCCTTCAATGGAGCAATTGAGACCTTGACTTGAAACCCTAGGTTGAATCTTCTTCTTCAAGTTTCTAGAGAGAGAAGTAATTGGAGAGGAGATTTTGGCTTTTCTTTTGTGAATTTGGAAAAATGAAGTAAATGGGTTAATTTGGGGTTGAAAAAGCTTATATAGGGGTCTTAGTGAAGGGTAAAACGACATAGTATAGAAACTAATTAAATAGGAAAAGACCCAACTGCCCCTAACAATAAGTGTCAGGTGACCACCAACGGACCCCAGTCGGCGGACCGTGGTCTGAACCACGGCCCGTCCTGGTGGACCGTAGTTGGTCATCAGAAACAGCAATTTTTGGCAAGTGAACCACGGACCCGACCACGGATTGTGGTTTGGCCTACGGTCTGTAGGTCTAGCCATGGTCCTGTACCTCAACACCACTCTTAAGCAGGGCCATCCACGGACCATACTTACGGTCTGTGGTCCCTAAAATTTGATCTTTTTCCCTTTGTCGGATACGGGGCGTTACAATATCTCCCCCTTGGGATCATTCATCCTCAATTGAGATTCAAACTGGTTCTGAAAGAGTAGGAGAGGAACTAACAACTCAACCTACAATGCAATGCATACAACGAAGGTGGAACTATCAACTCCAAGCTAGGACGTTCTCAAAACATCGTAAGAGGGGTGAAACTAACTCTATCAAACCATTATGCAAGCAATGCACATAAACAAGGGGGAAACATCAATTCCAAGCTAATCATACTCAAATGCATTATAAGGAAGTAGGAACAACATCTAGCAACCCAATATGCATGAAATTTAAAAATTTCTTATGTTCAAGGAGGAACTACCTTCTCTAAGCTAAAAGAATGCTCAACACAATCTCATGGAGCCCATATGCAATTTACTCTCAAAAAGCATAGCTAAAGCATGTTCATCAATTCATCTCATGAAGTCTATAGACAACTCATACTCAATGCATAACAACATGAGGTAAATCAATCATATAACTCATTTTCTTTCAAAACATAAGTTTTCATGAACAAGCATCACATAAGGAAATCATGGAAACATATAAAACACATGACTCCCAATAAAAGGACAAATCAAGAGGAACTCATTAGCTCAAGCTAGAATAGGAGTAGAAGGAAAGAGATGAGGATATTGGGACATCATATCAGCCTCGGCCTCGGCCTCCCAAGTAGCACCCTCAACTAACTGATTACTCCACAACACTTTAACAGAAATTATTTCCTTGTTTCTTAACTTCTTGACTTTCTGGTCTAGAATCTCAATCGAAACTTCCTCATAAGAAATACTTTCATCAAATCCCAACCCTTATAGGGGAACTATGGATGTCGGATCTCTAACATATTTCTTAAGCATAGAGACATGGAAAACAAGATGCACTGTTGCCAACTCATTCGGCAAGTCTAACTCATAAGCAGCATTACCAACACGCCTCAAAATCTGATATGGGCTTACATATCGGGGACTAAGCTTCCCCTTTTACCAAATCTCATTACACCCTTCATGGGTGAGATTTTCAAGTAAACGCAATCATTAACATCAAACTCTAGATCCCTTCTTCTCACATCGGCATAGGACTTTTGTCGACTTTGAGCCGTTTTCAACTTTTCCCTTATAAGCCAAACTTTCTCCATTGATTCTTGTATCAATTAGGGGCCTATTAGGTCAACTTCATCCATCTGAAACCATCCTATATGATACCTACACCTCCTACCATATAAGGCCTCAAATGGAGCCATATTGATACTCAAGTGATAACAGTTATTGTAAGCAAACTCAATCAATGGCAAATGGTCGTCCCAATTACCCTTAAAATCGATAACACAATACCTTAACATATATTCCAAAGTTTAGATAGTACGCTCCGCTTTCCCATCGATTTGGGGATGAAAAGTCGTGCTAAGCTTAACTTTCATTCCAAGACCCTTTTGGAATGACTTTCAAAACTGAGAAGTGAATTGGGTAGTACGATCAAAAATAATGGACAAAGGCACTCCATGCAACTTTACCATCTCTCTCAAGTACAAGTTGGCATAGTCCTCCACTGAGTAGGAAACCTTAGCGCGAAGGAAATGAGCCAATTTCGTCATCTGATGTACTATCACCCAATTAGAATTATTTTGTCGCTGCGTGCAAAGCAAACCAACTATAAAGACATATGCAAGTCTTCCCACTTCCAAGTAGGAATGCTAATGTCTTGGGAAAAACCTCCTAGTTTCTGATGCTCAACCTTCACTTGTTGGCAATTTGGAAACTTAGCCACAAATCTTGCAATATCTTTCTTCATCCCATTCTACTAATAGACCTCTCATAAATTATGGTACATCATGGTGGCTCCCGGGTGAATAGAATACTATGAACTGCGAGTTTCTGTTAAAATATATTCCCTCAAATCATCCACCTTTGGAACACATAATGACCTTAGTATCTAACTACCCCATCTCCCTCTTGGGAGAAAGCCTCAATGGATTTCTTAAGCACCGTTTCTTTCAATTATACCAAAATTGCATCAAGACCTTGCTTGGCTTTCACCTCTTCCACAAAAGATGATTTGGAACCATTGTGAACCATAACACAACCCTTGGTGGAGTGCACTAGTTGAACACCTAATCGAGCCAATATATGAACATCTCGAACCAACTCTTTCTTTTCTTCTTCTATATGAGCAACACTACCCATAGATAACCGACTAAGAGCATCTTCTACCACATTGCCTTTACCGGGGTGATAAAGAACACTCATGTTGTAATCATTCAATAACTCCAGCCACCTTCGTTGGCGAAGATTCAAATCTTTTTGTTTAAACGCATATTGCAATTTCTTGTAATTGGTAAACACATATACATGTACTCCATACAAATAGTGTCTCCAAGTCTTTAAGACAAAAACGATCGCCGCTAATTCCAGGTCGTGAGTAGGATAATTCTTTTCATAGATAAGTTGTCATGAGGCATAGGCAATAAATTTCCCATTTTGCATAAGCACACACCATTTCCCAATTCTCGAGGCATCAGAATAAACCACAAAACCATCCGTCCCTTCCAGTAAGGTCAACACCGGAGCGGAAGTAAGTCTATCTTTCAACTCTTGAAAACTCTTTTCACACGCTTTAGACCATATGAATTTAGCCTTCGTTTGAGTCAAAGTCGCCAGATGAGAGGCAATTGAAGATAATCCCTCAACAAACCTTCTATAGTAACAGGCTAAACCCAAGAAACTTCTAATATTCAAGGGAGTTAGAGGTTTAGCTCTTGACCGCATCCGTCTTCTTAGGATCTACCTCAATACCCTTACTAGAAATAATATGACCAAGGAAATCTAAGGACCCTAACCAAAATTCACATTTGCTAAACTTTACAAAGAGTTGTTGGTTCTTAAGAATTTGCAACACGATCCTCAAATGATCAATTTGTTCATCCTTACATCTTAAGTAAATCAAAATATCATCAATGAACAAAATCACAAACATGTCAAGGTATTGTCTAAACACTCTACTCATCAAATCCATAAACTCCACTTGAGCATTAAACAACCCAAATGACACTACCAAAAACTCATAATGACCATATCGATTTCAAAAAGCTGTCTTCGGAATGTCATCATCTTTCACCCTCAGTTGGTGATAACTAGATCAGATATCAATCTTAGAGAAATAACTTTCCCTTGAAGTTGGTCAAACAAATCATCTATACTTGGAAGAGGATACTTATTATTAATGGTCACCTTGTTCAACTATCGATAATCGATACACATACAAAGAGAACTATCTTTCTTTCTAACGAACAAAACTGTAGCACCCCATGGAGAGAGACTCCAACGGATGAAACCCTTATCTAACAAATCTTTCAACTCCTTAAGTTATGTCGGAGCCATACGATAAGGAGGAATAGATATAGGTTGTGTATCTTGGAAAAGTTCAATAACGATGTATATTTCCCACTTGAGAGAAATACCAGGTAAGTCATCTGAAAGCACTTCCGGAAACTAATTAGTAACGGAGACCTGCTCGAGAGAAGGGGTTTCAAAATATACATCCCTCACCCTTACTAGATGGTAAAAGCAACCCATAGAAATCATCTTTTTAGCTTTAAGATAGGAGACAAACTGACCCTTAGGCATAGAATTTCCCCCCTTCTACTCTAGGATAGACTCATTTAGGAACTGAAACTTGACTACACGAGTTCTACAATAGATAGAACCATAACATGAGTGCAACCAATCCATACCCAAGATAACATCAAAATATAGCATATCTAGCTCTACCAAGTCAAAAGGAGTAACTCTATGGGACAAGGAAACGGGACACTTTCTATAGACCTTCTTAGCCACAATAAAATCACCAACAGGAGTAGAGACATAAAAAGGATCTAACAACACACTTGGAAGAACATCAAACCTCATAGCCACAAATGGCATCACAAAAGAAAAGGTAGAACCAGGATCAAGTAAAGCATATACATCAAGCCGGAAAACATTCAACATACCGGTAACCACATCGGGAGAACTCTCTTGTTCACCTCTAGTCTAAAGTGCATAGAAACGGTTTTGCTTAGGAGCATTGGAACCCGCACTACTAGTAGTAGCTTGCTTGCCCTCTCTTCCTTTAGCCGTAAGCATTAGGCAATCCCTCACTTTGTCACCACTCTTACCACAACCAAAGCAACCATCCGTGTCGACTAGGCACGTAGCCTCGTGCTTCCTTCCACACTTAGTACATTTAGACCTAGGCAATGAAGATCCACTACCATTATTCCTTTGAGGCTTAGGGTTAAACACCCTATCTTGGTTGAACTTAGGAGGAGCATTGGAGGAACCTTAACCGGAAAAGCTTTGTCGAAATCTAGGATGACATTGTCCATCAGACCTTGCATTTGTGAAATTTCCATCACCGATCTTAGCCCTTTTTGCCTCCCTAGACTTTTCATTGAGTTTCTTCTCTTTAATGTATTGTGCATGTACCATGAGATAAGAGATGTACATGTCATTAATGAGCATAGAGGTATGACACTTTTTGACCACCATTTTGGACACACCCGAAACAAACTTACTCATCTTAGACATTGAATCAGCAACTATTAAAAGAGCACACTTAGACAATTAAGTGAACTTTAAAGAATATTCCCTCACATTCATACTTCCTTATGAAAGGTTAATGAACTCAAGCACCTTGGCTTCCCTCATCTCAAGGGGAAAGAACCTATCAAGAAAAACAGCCTTAAGCTTCTCCCAATCAAGAGCACCTGCATCTTTCGGTCTCCCTTCTTTCCATTGGTTATACCATATTTGAGCCACACCCTTTAGTTGATAAGAGGTCAATTCCGTCTTTTCCAAGGGTGTAAATCCCATGATCATCAAAACCTTATAGACCTCATCAATAAGCTCTTGAGGATCTTCCTCAACTTTGGAACCATGAAACAAGTCCCTCACTCTTGAAGCTGTCGTGCCCACATTTGGGTTCACAGGAACCGCAACCTCCCTATTGGCTTGGGTCATCATGGCTTAAGCCTACACTTTCCCTAAACTTCTCATTCGACACTTGCGCAGCTAAAGGATCAACCGGAACTTAAGGAGCTTCGGGAGGAGCTTCTTGTTCCACATTCTCCGTCACATTCCTTCTAGTATAATCTCTGCCTGAAGCCATATCATGAAGAACATAGGGTAAGGATTAGGAGAGAGACCTTATAGAGTTAAACTCTATCGCAAGACTTAAGAGTAATGAAAGAAGTGGAGTTTCCTAATCATTTAGTAGCCTCTCATTGATAAATGTGATGCACTTTGCACTCATGCACAAGACTCTACTAGACGTGGCTTATAAGGCATCCTAGAACCATTCTATACCTTGCGCTCTAATTACCATGTTTGTTACAATCTAGGGTACCCCCTAGATGTAACATGGCATATAGAACCCCGAATGACTCCATACAAGCATTTAGCTCTCATAACATATGAAATAGAACAATAAGAGTAAAATAATAATCGAAGTTCAAATCCTTTAATAAAACCAAAGCGGAAGTCTAATTCACTTATCTCATCATAGCCATCGAATAAAATAGAATGAAATTGAGCCTAGCCCATACATTATGTTCAAAAGAGAAATACAAGAAATGGAACTAAACAATAAACTCCGTCCTCGAAGCATGAGGACTCACCAAAACTCAAAAATCTCAAACTCAACCACTAGCCACGAAATTGAGTACCCTCACTGTCTGACCCTACATTTAGGGAAATATAGGGAAGAGTATAAGTTAGTACAAATAATGCACAAAGTATGAAAGCCTTAAATCATGCAAAAAGGGGACATTTCATTTCATGACATGCAATTGACCAAGCTAAAAATGATATAAAAGACTTAGAAAACATAACTAATAAATCTTGGTCAAGGAAAGCTAACTTCATCTTTAAAACCTTTGAACTCATATTCAATATTTCTTGAAGTAACCTTAGTTCATTATTACTTGTGCGGAATTAACTTGAACCAACATAGTGATCGTGTGAGCTATAACATGATCCCCACTGTCTCCCACATCGAAAAGGGTTGTCCTGCTTGCCAAGGTAGAACCATGAAATTCTAGCTTAAGTGGATCTTGTAGCTAATCAACTTATAGGGGAACATAGTTAAGGTATAAGAAGATTACTACTTGAAATCCGGCCTCTACTGACGTCTCTGACCCATTCAAAGAAGATCCTGAGACACGTAACAACACTCTTCCTGAATCAGGAGCTGCAAACTCCCAACGTTTCTCTAACAAATTTGAATCTGCTAACATAAAATGACTTGTAAAAATGTCCGCCACTTGATTCTCTGATTTGCAATAGAATAAAACCACTTCACCGTTTTTCTGCACTTCCCTCAAGAAATAAAACTTGATGTTGAAGTGCTTGGTCCTTCCATGAAACACGGGATCCTTGGATATGGCTATAGCATCTTGATTATTCACAAGGATCTCAATGGTCTCTGCTTGCTCCAGCTGCAAATCGATCAAAATTTTCCTAAGCCATAGTGCTTGATTAACAGTGATTGTTGTTGCGATGAATTCTGCTTCAGCTGTTGATTGTGCTACTATTTCCTGTTTCTTTGAGCACCACAAGAAACACCATGATCCAAAAGTGAAACAATAACCAGACGTGCTTTTCATATCACCTGTTGACCCGCCCCAATCACTATCAGAATATCCACGGAGTTTGAAATTCTGACTTTTGCTAAATCTAATGCCATAGGTTAGAGTTCCCTTAAGATACCTAACTACTCTTTTGGTGGCCATCATCTGTAACTCACTTGAACAATTTAAAAACCTGGATAAAACACTCACAGGAAACAAGATGTCAAGCCTTGTTGTTGTGAGATACATCAAGCATCCAATTAAGCTTCGATATACTCTTTCATCAACTAGTTCAGCTCCATCATCCCTTTTTAGCTTTTATTTTAGATTCATTGGAGTACTCACACTCTTGCATTCTTCCATTCTAAATCTTTTTAGAATCTCCTTCATGTATTTCTTTTGACAAACAAAAAATTCATTCTGAGTTTGCTTGATCTCCATTCCCAGAAAATAAGTCATCTCGCCAAGATCAGTCATCTCAAAGACTTTCATCATTTCCTCCTTGAATTCTTCAATCAGCCCTATATTATTTCCTGTCACAAGTAAATCGTCGACATACAGAGAAATAATAATAATGTTAGAGTAAAATTTCTTGACATAAAGAGTCGATTCACTTAAGCTTTTTTCAAAGCCTAAGCCTAGAAAATGATTATCCATTCGGCTGTACCAAGCTCTAGGAGCTTGCTTTAGTCCGTATAGAGCTTTCTTTAACAGATAAACCATATCTTCATGTCCTGGTACGCTAAACCCTTCTGGCTGCTCAACATATATTTCTTCCTGTAGTAGACCATTCAAGAAAGCAGACTTCACGTCCATTTGAAAAATCTTCCAATTTTTCTGTGCCGCAATGGCCAAAATCATCTGAATTGTATCCAATCTAGCTACTGGGCAAAAGTATCAGAAAAATCTACTCCTGAAACTTGTGCATAGCCTTTCACCACCAATCTAGCTTTGTGCTTGTTTACCAAACCATCTGGATTTAACTTTGTTTGAAAAATCCATTTAACTCCAATCACTTTTCTATCTTGGGGTCTTTCCACAAGCTTCCAAGTTTGGTTCTTTTCTATCATGTTCAGCTCCTCCTTCATTGCATTTGTCCAATTTTGATCCATTTTTGCTTCCTCATATCCTACAGGTTCAAAAACAACAACATTGCATCTTTGATAGAGAGTGACATTGTTCCCCTAATAGGTTGATCATCCACCAAGTCATCATAATCAAGTTGTGAATTATGGTTTTTAACTCGGGACTCGTCATTCCATTCCCATTGCTCATCTTCAAGGAATTGAATGTCTCTACTTACCATAATCTTGTTTGTTTGAGGTTGAAAGATCCTATAAGCTTTAGAAAATAAGATATAGCCAATGAAGATTCCCAAATCTACCTTCTTATCTAGCTTGTCTCTCTTAACCTATGGAACATAAGAAAAACATAGACATCCAAATATCTTGAGGTTTTTCAAAACAGGTTTGACACCATACCATGCTTCAAATGGAGTCTTTCCTTCCACTGCCCGCGTAGGCAGTCTATTCAGCAAGAAAACAGTAATGTTTGTTGCTTCAGCCCAAAACTTTTTTGGTAGATTCTTCTCATGCAACAATCATCTCGACATCTCCATGATTGTTCTATTTTTTCTCTCACTCACTCCATTTTGTTGTGGAGAATAAGGGATAGTAAGATGGTGCTCAATTCCATCTTCTTCACAAAAAGAATTGAACATATCTGAGGTATATTCACTTCCATTATCTAACCTAATGACCTGAATCTTGCAGCCACTCTGATTTTCTATCCATCTTTTGAACTTCATGAAAATTCCAGCAGCTTCGGACTTAAACTTCATAAAGTAAATCCAACACATTCTTGTTAGATCATCAATGAAAATAATATAATACCTGCTGCCATTGAGTGATGGAGTTCTTTGTGGACCACAAAGATCGGTGTGAGTGAGTTGCAACTTTTCTGTAGCTCTCCAAGTGGAACTTTTAAATAGAAGTCTAGTATGTTTGCCAAGCACACAAGCCTTACAACTTGAGGGGTTCTCCTCTAAGTTTGGTAAACCATTTACCATTTTGCTCCTTTGCATAAACAATAAAGCTTTATGATGAAAGTTCCCCAACCTTTTGTGCCACGTTTTTGCTACAGTGAGCTAGCTTGGAAAAGCTATGTGTTCCTCGTTCAATAGACTCAAGGAAAAACTTTTTCCCTGTATTTTAATTCTGAATATTTCCTGACCACTAGGATCACTGATCAGGCATGCTTTATCTTCAAATAATAATTTGAATCCATTTTCTAGGAGTTGCCCAACACTTAATAAATTCTGATCAATTTCAGGAACAAATAAAACTTCATAAATAAGTTTTGTGCCTTTGTAACTTTCAATTGCTACAGTCCCCTTTCCTTTCGCTGGGAGGTATTCTCCATTTCCGATCCTAACTCTTGATTTAGCTGATCTACAAGTTCTCTGAAAATCTTCTCATCACTGGTCATGTGGTTTGTACAACCACTGACAACAAGCCAACTTTCACTTGAATTTTTTCTTGTGAAACAGGTTGCTCATCTTCTTGTTTGTCTGTAATCTGTGCATCATTTGGTTGTTGTAGTCCCTTCTCTTTGCAAATAATCTCAGCATGACCGAGCTTGTGACACTTTCTGCATTTCATATCAGGTTTACTCCAACACTTGAAGTGTGGATGATTTTTCCTCCCACAATGTTGGCAGGAAGGATATTTGCCTTCTCTGTTGTTGCTAGTTGCAGTAACACCATTTCTCGTTGTTGTTGCTTCGTAGTTTCCATGATTCCCTTTCTTTCCTTTTCCTTTGTTTCCCCTGGCACTTGAACCGAACTGCAACTTGGCTTGCAAGGCTCCCTCAATGTATCCCTCATGCCTCATCAATCTTCGTTGTTCTTGTGCCTGCAGTGCACTCAATAACTCTGCCAAGCTAAGCTTAGACAGATCTTTAGTATTTTCCAATGAAGCAATAGTTGCCTCATATCTCTTAGGTAAAGTTACAAGTATTTTTTGAACTATTCTATTATTAGTAAGTTCATTTCCAACTATCCTTACCTTACTGGCAATCCCAAGCAACCTAACAGAATAATCCTTAATGGTTTCTGATTCCTTCTATGCTGCATCTCGAATTCTCTAACCAAGTCCAATACTTTCATTCCTTTAATTCTTTCACCTCCCTCGTACTCTTTCTTGAGAAAATCCCAAATTGCTTTGGCTGAGTTACATGTCATTATTCTATTGAAAATGGTGGCAGAAACTACAGCAAAGGGACAAGATTTAGCTTTGGATTTTCCTGTCTTCTTTTCCTTGTGGGTTCTAATCTGAGCCATAGTTGGATTCCCTAGCAGAGGATGCACTTCGTAGTCTTCCTCGACTGCCTCCCAGAAATCACTAGCCTTCAAATAAACTTGTATTTTCACTGCCAGGCTTGATAGTTTTATCCATCAAAAATTGGTGGAGCCATAGCAGAAAAAGAGCATGCATTCTCCATTGTTTTAATGGTGTTTTGCAGAGAATATTTTATGGATAAATACTCAGAAAAGAACCTCGCAAGTCTCACACAAGTCCCTTAAGAAGTAGGGCTCTGATACCAATCTTATTAATTGAAATCTGAAGAATAAATTTTTATTGAACTTCAAGCTGATTAAATAAATAGAGGAGCAGTACAACTAACACAGAACATAGACTGCTAACATGCCTATAAAATAGGAACAACTATAACTAGTTAATAGGATAATGAATAAAAGAAAACTAATCTCCTAATAATCAGCTGAAGTCTCTGACCCATTCAAAGCAGATTCTGAGATACGTAACAACAAAAATGCATAATTCCATAATTTACTTCTTGAGGTTCAAAATCCACTTTCAATCATCAACACTTAGAAAAAATGGATTAGATATGGATTTCATCATAAATACATGTGAAGCTTGCAATACATGCTTAATTTCATAAAACTCTTCCTTGAAGATCAAAATCCCACATCATATAATTCATAACTTGAAAACATGGGGATTACATGGGTTCATGGGAAATCATCATAAAATCATAGTGTTTAATTAGTTCATGCTTAAGAGATCATAATTCAATCATTTAAATCAATAATGCAACGAATCCATGACAATTGAAGAAAACCCTAACTCAAATAGGGAATTCTAATCTTTGAAATTGAGGAATTTGGGAACTCCATGGATGGAAAGAACCCATGGATGAGAGTTATCATACCTTGAATCCAAAATCCATCCCTCAATGAACGAATTGAGACCTTAACTTGAAACCGTAGGTTGAATCTTCTTCTTCTTTAAGGTTCTAGAGAGAGAAATATTTGGAGAGGAGATTTGATTTTTCTTTTGTGAATTTGGAAGAATGAAATGAATGGCTTAATTTGGGGGTTGAAAAAGCTTATATAGGGGTCTTAGTGAAGGTTAAAATGATGTAGTATAAAAACTAATAAATTAGGAAAAGACCCAACTGCCCTTAACAATAATTGCCAGGTGACCACAGACGGACCCCAGTCAACGGACCGTGGTCTGACCCACCGCCCGTCCTGGTGGACCGTGGTTGGTCAACAGAAACAACAATTTCTGGCCAGTGAACCATGGACCCTGACCACGGACCGTGGTCAGGCCTATGGTCCGTAGGTCTAGCCGTGGTCCTGGACCTCAACACAACCCTTAAGTAGGGCCATCCACGGACCACACCTACGGTTCGTGCTCCCATCCACGGGTCGTGGGTAGCCCTCATGGCTGGCACCTGCAATTTCCAAAAAAATTGATCCTTTTCCCTTTTTCAGATATGGGGTGTTACAGAAGTGCATAGAAGAATGGTGTACACTCGAAAAATTCCACCTCAGTTCAAATATCTGTCAAGTTAAGTGGAATAACACTGATACCCCTTTTGGACGCGACAATAACCTAGGAAAACACACTTCAATGCCTTGGGATCCAACTTGGTAAAAAATGGTCGAACATAACACGTGCATCTAAATACATTAGGTTCAACCGAAAAAAGTGACTTGTTTGGAAAGAGAACACTATAAGGCATATTACTAGCAAGCACAATAGACGGCATGCAATTAATAAGAAAGCAAACCGTAGAGACTACATCAGCCCAAAACTATTTAGGAACCTTCATTTGGAATATAAGTGTTTGAGCTGTCTCAAGTAAATGTCTATTCTTTCTCTCAGCAACTCCATTTTTAGAGGGTGTATCAACACAAGAAGATTGATAAAGAATACCATGTTGTCTCACATATGACTGAAATATTTTTGACACATTTTTCTTAGCATTGTCATTTCTTAGAATACTAACTGAAGCATTGAATTGAGTTTTGACTTCAGCACAAAATGCACAAAAGTGAGTAAATACTTATGAGTGACTCTTCATAAAGTAAACCCAAGTCATCCGAGAGAAATCATCCACAAAAGTAATAACTTATGCCCAGTTTTAGAAATGATAGGACATGATCCCCAAACATCATAATGAATTAACTCAAAAGTTGACCCAGCCCGTTATTTTACCCTTGGTTTAATGATGTGCAATGATGGTTTGCAAATCGACATGATTCATATTCCAATGAAGAAATATTCTAAAACTGAGGACATAACTTCTTTAATAAAAGTAGAGAAGGATGTCCCAATCAACAATGTGCATCATATGAAAACACGACACTAGAGCAAACAACAACTTGAGACTCCTACTCATCAAGGATGTAAAGATCATCAGATACATGTCATTTACCAATAACCTAATTTTGTCTTAAGATCACGAAATAGGCAATGATCAGGAAAGAATGAAATATAACAATTAAGGTCTCTGGTAAGTTTACTAACAAAGATCAAATTAAAAGCCAATTTTGGTATACTTAACACAGATGACAGAGTAATAGAGGAGGTTGGCTTAACAGTTCCAAATCCAACACTAGTACAAGTAGACCCATCAGCTATAGTGACTGGAGAGGGAGCTCTGTGTGATTGAAAGCTAGAAAAAATACTAGAATTACCAGTCATGTGATTTGTGGCACCTGAATCAATTACCCATTTATTTTAAGAGGTGATAAGACATGTTTCATCTAGCTTAGCAAATGATGTAGCTGAAGTGAATTTCTTTAATGATTCTAGATATTGAGATAATTTTACAAACTCATGTGTCGAAATTGAAATCATTTTATCAAAAGATGAACTATCAGTAGCAGCAAAACTCATTCTCTTATTGGACATTCTACTTCTGCAGTAGCAACAACACTAATCCCCAACAAATATTTTCCAAACGAAACAAATTCAGTAATGGAACTTCTTCAAAGAAAACAAATAGAACATGTACGTAATAAAAGTCAAATGTAGATCTTTGACCAATGGAACAAAACTTGGTGCTTTCACAATACCTGCCCAAAACTTCAAGCAAACACAAACTGCACATTAAAGATGGAAGCACCAGATAACAATTTATAGAACTCCAGAAGTAGGCTGGAAGAAAGAGTGAGGCAATAACCAGATTCTTTTAGCCAGAAACAAGTGTTTTCTTCTCAGATGGTGGTCTGTTCGACAAGCACCAATAGATCTTGACCGAAAATAACAATAAATGTTGGAAAAAGATGATCGACAGAAAGAAAAATCGATCACAAATATACCACTTGCCGTCACGCACTTGCTGGAAAAGTGTGAACTAAATGGAGTCACCGGAACGTGAGACTCACGAGGTTAATTTTAATGAAAGAGTTACCAGATAATCACTATTAACTTCTAGCTAAGAAACAGTGCCTCCCGGCTATGGAGATGACTCAACTTCGACTAGGCAACGCTAACTCAGCCGAAGCTATAAACTTGGCTCTAATACCATGTTACAACAAAAGTATTGAGTAATTTCAATGTATATTATCCAAAGAAGACAATGATTTAAATATAGGTAAAGAAAAGACTAACTAAGGTAACTAACTATCTAAATCCCTAAGAATCAGCTAGAATATTATATATAAGAAACATATAACTTTGTGATTCTCTAATAATCATTAACAAAGTAGCAAAAGGTTATTTGCTTCACATGGAAAGTACTCTAAGAAGCATGTTTGACTCAAGATAATCACAACTGAAGGAAAATGCACATTGTCAACAGATGCTATATGTCTAGATGATATATAGAAACCAACAGTCACCTACTAAAATTGTGATGCACATTGTTAGACGAAGGAAAATACACATTGTCAACTGATTCTAATAGCAACAGTATTAGTGATGCCACCACCATCACCGATGAAATACCAGCATTTGTGTCGCATTGGTAGGAAATAACAGAGTCTTTGTGATGTTGGTGTTATAGTTGTCAAGAAGTGTGAACTTAGAGAGTACTTGAGAATTGTCTATCAAGGTAGTTTTGTGGTCATGTATAAGTCCCTAGCTAGTTTGTAAATCATTTAGGATTGAAATTTCTTTTTTGTCATAGGTTTGACGGGATCAGATAGACATGTAATTTTTCTTATTTCTCTAGGCTAATTGATGACTATTTTTGTTTAAAGAATAGTGTTCCTAATGATTTTAAACAAAAGAAAACAATTAAAGGAATCAGAGTTTGAAGCCATTAATATGTTGGTTTTGACTTGTCATGTCCTTCTTTTAAGTCCTCTCGTTATTATGTGTACCAGTGAGAACAACCATTTCTCTGAATATTACTAACTAACTTATACAAACGAAGTAAAAATAGTATCATATTGTTCCACCATGATCACGGTTAGAGAGTAAAGAGATCATACATCTAGTGAACAAGCACACAAAGTGTTAAATAAAAGATTATACCCAAAGAAAGTTATCGAAAAACTACAAAAAATTTCCAATAGTATCATCATTGATTCCTCAGTTCCTGAAAGATAGTTTTTAAGAGGATAACAACAACAACTATACCACAATCTCAAATTAATTGGGGTTGGCCATTTAAACCCTTTATAACTATATTCCACTTTATTAGAACATGATTCATTCAAATATTGTGATGTACAACCATCATTCATGTCTTTGTTCTAAGTGACCTCTTTCGAAATGACATTTCTATTGCAATAAGCGAAAGGAAACCTAACACATCGACGATGGTACCATCATAGATAAGTTGGCAGCACAACTATTAATCAATTCCTTAAGTATGATGAATCTGTTGAAGCCAAAGATAATGAAGGAGCTCTCTCCAGCAGCCTAGAGTTAATAAGCACCTCTGGTCCAAGAGAAGATATTCAAGATTGACTAATTCTTTTCGATTATCCTATATTAAAATATCTTGCATCACTTGTAAAGCCTTAAGATTTTAATCAAGTGAGGAACACCAAAAGTTTGGTGATCGTGTGCCAACAAAACCTTGAGTCCAACAACCATCTTTTTTTTTAATAAATTACATCCATGAATGGATGTGCATCTTATTTCTTCCAGAAAAAACTTACATCTTGATGCACCATTGAGTTCAAAGGAACTCAACAAAAGTTGCTAGTTCTTTGACTAGCAATATGTACAAAAGTAAACTTAACCAACAAAGAAGTTGGCCTTGACATATTTAATTCTCATGCTAGGTAATTAAGCTTTATCCAGGTGATAAGCTCCTTTGGAACTGTTGGGGATCTGCTATCAGTTTTGAAGGATATGGCTTCCCTCATTTATGGCACCAAATTTGGCTAGTCTATCTGCCACTTGGTTAGCCTCTCTAAAGCAATGTTCAATACTACAATTCATATTGTTGATGATCTGCACAATATCTTCGATTATAGTCTTGAGTTTAAGATTGTTGGTGCCTCTATTCTTTATCATATCCACAATTATCATAGAGTCTAGCTCAATTATTCAATTAGTCAACCCATTCTGAGCACACAACTCTATCCCATACTTAGCCGCTTTTGCCTCTTCTTTGTTATTGATGTCACAGTCCACTTTGCCGCAAATGCCATAATCATGTTGCCATATTCATTCCTAAATATGCCACCAATGCCAGCTCCATTTTTGGAGAAACTCCTATCAGTGTTGAGTTTCACCTTTCCTATGGTTGGTTTAATCCATTTGATTATCTTCCATTCGGTAGTATGTCTAAGATGCTCCACTATTTCGCTGAAATTTTTCTAGGAGTCTGCCATCTCAAATGTTGGAAAAGCTAACTTGATAGCCATCTTGAGGTTCAACCAGATATTTTTGTCCATTCCTCTATACCAAAACATCTTTTGTGTACCATATTTACAAGAACTCCTTTGTCTCCATTTCTCCCATTAGATTAAAATAGGAACTAGGTGTAAGGTCATTTTGTGGATGCTTACATTTGCTCTGGTCGACCACCATTTTCTGAGAATTCATTTGACGCTCCAATTTGTCTAAGTACATATACTTAGGGGTACCCCAAAAGTGTTCCACATATGTCTAGCTATGTTGTTGTCTATAAAAAGGTGTTGCCCAGTTTCCTTTTGTTTTTGTGCACAACAAACACAAAGACACTCCCTGTCAGTCCCAAACTTGCATAGAGTATCATCGAAATGAAGTTTTCTATGGATGATTCTCCATGCAAGGAAATAAATTTTAAAAGGAAGTTTAGGATGTCATACTTGACTGGTGGTGAAATCCTCTTCTTTGTGCGTTCTAATAATGTTCCACGCCGACTTGGTAGAATATATGCCTTCTGTCTCAAGCTCCCACATAGCCATGTCTTTCTTGGGGCACTTACCAATATGGATATTAGCTACGATACTAACCATTTGATCAGGAAGAAATTCAGCAAGCTTATTCATATCCCAACACCCTTCTTGAATGAATTCACTAACTTTTGTTTTAGAATAAATGGACTGGTTAGTGAAAATCTTAGCTAAAGCACCCTTTCCAGTCCAATTATCCCACCAAAAATTGCACCCTCCATCATTGATCTTCCAGACAATGTGTTCTTCAACCTTGTGTTTGATTTGCATACATTTCCTCCAAGTATTGGATTGAGGAGCATTAATAGCTTTAGCAATAGGGCCTACTCTGGTACAATATTTAGCCATAACAAACGAGGCCCAAAGAGATTGTTGGGTCCTCAGGTTCCACCATCTCTTGTATGCAAAGCATTCCCTGATGTCTACAAGAGTTTTAGTACCTATATCTCCCACATCCTTGGTGTTACATAATTTATCCCACGCACTCCAATGGTATTTGTTTTTGTCTTCCTGAGTCCCCCAAAAAAAGATAGCGATGAACTTTTCAACGAGAGTGAGAGTAGTTTTGAGGAGATTGAGAGCTGCGAGAGTATATGTAGGGATAGCTTGGATGACACTTTTGATAAGTAAAACCTTCCACCATAGGATAAATGTTTAGCATGCCACCCAGAAAGTTTGGTGGTGATTTTGTTAACTAAATCATTAAAGTAACAGATTTTCCTCTTTTCGATACAGATGGGGGACCCCAGATATGTAAAAGGAAATTGCTTGTGTCTAAAACTTGTTTTATCAGATCCTATTGATCCTAGAGGGTGAGATTTTACTGGAAGTGCAGAAAAAACTCTTCTCCTGATTAACCTTTTGCCCGGAGCTTTATTCATATAGCCTCACCTATTTCATGACAACTTTAATAGACTTTCTTTTGCCAGCAGTGAAAATGTTAGGACTCTTAGAGAAGGATTAAGTCACAGGACGATGAACACAAAAATCTAAATCAATTGACTTTGACTTTCCTTTGTCTTTGTTCGAATTCCTAGATCAACCTATTTTTGTGTATAACTTCAGCTCATTGAAGGGAGACGGAAACCTTAGAGTTCAATGGAAGAGAGAACTTCTATCTCTTGCTTTTTACTAAAATATGACTTACTGAACTTCGATCTCTTGCTTGTTCCTCGTATTCCTCCTCATCTCTTATCAGCTCATTGTTGATAGTTTCAACATCAACATTTTCTATATTCACAGTTTCCTTGTTCTTGTTCTTTCGCTTTGCTTGAGGTCTACCAGCTTGAGTATTTTGTTCTACATCTTCAGCATTCTGGTAGTTAGCATTCGTGGCCTTACCATTATCTTTGGCATTGCTTGTTTCTCCTTGTTCCGCTCTCTTAGCTTTAGTATTTTCCCTTTTTGCCTCCATGATCCTCTTTCTCTCCAAGATCCAACAATCATTCATATTTTGTCCCAATTTTTTGCAGTGTTTGCAAGATTTTGGGATATTTTCATATTCCACCTTCTGGGTAAAACCAGTTAGTGGAGAGCCTTCATGTTCGAGCCCCACCCAAACCTTGTTTAGCCTTGGTTTGAGTAGGTCGACTTCTACCCTCACCTTTGCCATGCTGGGTCTTGTCTTACTTTCTATTGTAGCGTCAAGGGATAGAGGCGTCCCAATGGGGATAAGAAGTTGTGTAACATATTGCCAGTTGTGCTTATGAAAGGGTAATTCAGGTAAGAGAACCCATACCGGAACGATGGGGATGCCCTCCTCTGGCTTGAAGTCGGGGGTCCATTTTTGCATCCACATTTGCAATCCCTCTATTTCAATCATTCTTCTATACCAAACATTATGAAAGTCTTCATCATTCGAGCAGTCGATGAACACATTATAGTTGTCGTAAACCCCAAATTTGACAGAGCCTTTGAGCGCTACCAATTCCTTGAATTTTGATCTAATTTTGTCAATTTGGGGACTAGGTTTCAAAAAATTTCCAACAATGGTTCTCCTACAGTCTTGTGCCATGATTCTGTAATAGTCCGCAGCTTCGAAGATTACTGCTGGAACACCGTTGTGAGTTGTTTGCCTTGCCATCACTTTTTCACGTTTTTGGGCAGATGGAATTGTTGTCGACGACGTCACAGAGACGAGAGGCATATGAAATTTTCTCTTGTACTGAGTCGTTTGGTGGTCCAGTCCCTTTAGGAGTTTCTAGTTTCCCCCTCAGTCCCACCAGACCTTGTCTGTCCGGTGGTTCCATGACGGAACAGGGAGGAGAGAGAGTGTAGAACTAGTCGTTAATAGCCGTTGTGAACTTTTGTCCAACAACCATCTATTTTACATGGTTATATGATGTTAGAATTTTAGGTTTACGGGCACATATCACAGGTTTAAACAACTAAAATAAACGCAGAACATACAATTTTATACACTTTAGTAAAACAAATCAACAAAATAAAGAAACAGAAAAATCGAAGAAGCTAGGCAAAATAATCAAAGAAAGCAGAAGTGTGATTCTTACAAAGTCGAGGAGGTTGAACACACTCAAGATCAATCATCACAACAGCACGAACTGAAACCTGAAAGAGAGAAATTAGAATTAACAGTTTGATTAGAAGGAGATGATATCTTACTACATAAAGAGTGATAAACATACTCCACAAGTCTGCTGCTTCTAAATAGGGTATAAAAAGGTGGTTGTGTGAGGGTGTATAGCATCTTATGCACAAGGTTAGATCCTAACCCACTCTTTTGCTGATTAAAAATATAGCATTTTGAATTTGTGTGGACTATTGGATTGATATTCTCTTATTATTAGTGTGAAAATTTAAGCTTGTCGTGACCAAAATAACAAGCTTAAATACGAAATTTTTAACTATGCAGTTCACATAAAAAAACTATATCATATTATAAGGTAAAATTACACTTTTGAAGGATAATGCAAATTTGTTCCTAGAAAGTATAAATTAACAAATTTATTAAATAATAACAATTATTGCATCTCATTTTGCAGTATATCAACACATCAATAGATACAACATGCCAACGTGCCACACCAAAAAAACTACTGGAAAAAACCTAGATGGTTCATAAAGCATAAACAAAATGGAGCTTTTCACAAAAAAAATTCATATTCAAATTAAACGACATAAACTTACTTTGAAGAGAAGAAAACTCTAACAAAATGTCCACATATTATTACTCCCAACAAAGATCAGTAAAAATCAAGTGAGGATTGAAGTAAGAAGAAAAGTTGGTTGAGTTCTTCAATAAAAAAGAAAGATGTTGATTTCCGTTTTAATAGGCTTGAACAGAGACCTAAAGCTTAATTTCTTTTCACAAACCTGAATATCAGGAGATGTAGACCGCCCTGATTTTTCTCCAACCATGATCAGTTCATAATTCTATGGATTTGTGGGTCTCTCTAGTTTAACGGTCGAGTATCTAACTCCCGTATTGGAAAGGGTGCAGAAATGGGTGTGGTTGAGAGAGTACAAGTCATGGGTGTCAAATGGGTATACATAAACTCAACTAGGAGTATCTACATTTCCTCATGTTTTCTATAATCAAGCACAATGTTTAAAAATAGACATTAAATTTATTTTCATGAGGATTAAACAAGAAATACTAGAACAAAAATATAAAAATAATTTATATAATAACAAATTCATCCAAACGAAATCAATGCTCAACCATCACTCGCAGTCGCAGCATACTTGTAAGGAAAAGCCATCATATTTTTAGGCTTCTTTGCTTTTTCATCTCCTCAACATAATGGCTCTTCACTTGCTGCAACCGTGGCAATGCAGGTACGTTTTCTTTATTTGTTGCCATGTTTCCATATGTAAATATAATATAATATTCAATTTAATCTATTAATCTGTCTTCTTGATTTTCTTCTATAATTTTTATATTTAATTCATTTTAGTTTCAAACTTTTTCATCTCACACCAATTTAATCATACAAACAAAATACACTATATAGCACAATTCATAAAATTCATACTAAAAAAGGACAAGTAATAATGCTAAATGAGAAACAAATAATTATTTAAAAAATATATATTTTTGGACTCACATCAACACCTCACACTTAAATTTTTGCTCTTCTTCGAGCTAGCATTAAAGCTCCTCTCAAAAAAATCATACTAGTAATGCCACCATTTTGGTTGATACAAACAATTAGGCCATCCACAAATTTTTAACATCAAATACACTTCTCAATCATTATGGAAGATATACAAATAAACAACAAATCTCTCACCTCCTAACCTCAAGGAAGGACACTGAACCTATCAAATTTCAGCTTGCTCACCTACTTTCATCAAAGAAAGCTAGTAAAACCACGTATCTATCATGAAACAGGTGTCCTCACAAGAAGAAATAGTCAACATACTCAATTTAAAAGAGTGAATATAAATTAAGGACTTAGCATCAAAGAACAACTCTCACACTCACAAATAAAATTCACATGTATGCACAAAGAACCATAGGTTTGCTCATTATGTACATCTCCACTAATTAAGCATGCTTGAATAGAATCAAATAGGACTTTGATAGGTTTTAATGAAGGCTTGGGGACGGGTAGAAAAACAATATAATAGTGACTTGCACTTCCCTAAGCACTTTGCACTTCTAGACTTCATCACCCATTATTTATATTTTTTTATTTTCAGTCCTCTCTTCAACAATTATTTCACAAGAAATTCTCGTTATCTCAAGAATGCTTCAATTATGTTTTTTTTTTCTCTTTTTTTTTTCTTTTTCATGCCACATTCTTTTAAAGGAGGATTTTGACATCACTTTGTAGCTATCATTGATTACTTTTTTTACTGAACCGTTCATTTTCTTCAGATTTAACACTTATAATAAGTCTATGCTACAATACTCAAGGAAGCAAAGTGCCAAAATTAGGGATTCAACAAAAGAGTCGAGGAAAAAATAAGGCTATCAGCAAAAGGTCATAGGCTCAAGAGGCTAACTAGTGATATAATGTCTGAAAAGGCTAAAATTTACAAAAACAAATCAAAGAAAGTCTTTTATCATCTTCTAAACAAAGAAACAATTTTATTCCGCTTCAATAACATGCAGTGCAAATTCTAGACAAAGATGCAAAATATGAAATAAATTCTCCAATTCAATAGTCCACGCATAATCTCAAAGCATAATCCGCAATCACAATATAAGCATATGGCATGGGTTCCTAGGAAATTCATCAAAAACATACAATACAACTCAATTCATGCATAATAAGATCATATAGATTGAATATAGCCACAAACAATTGAATCCATTAAAAAACATGCAAAATCCTAGAATTTGGATTTAAATCATAAAGGAGGTTCGAAAAAATCTTTGGAACTCAATGGATGAAAGAAAATCATACCTTGATAAATCACAGGTCTTGAGTTTGCAAGAGAAAAGTTGAAGTTTGAAGAACCCTAAAATTTCCTTTGAGAGCCTTGGCGAGATTTTCGAGAGAAAACCTTGAGAGCTGTTGTGAGTTTTTGGTGAATGGAAAGGAATGGGTAGATTTCTAAGAGTAAAATCGGTTATAAGATTTAGTTATATGGTCAAAATGTCATTGTTTAGGAGTTAAAATAGTGGAAAAAACCCAAATGACCATAACTTAAAATATACCTGAAGTGACCTACAATCCGTAGAAACTTCTACGGACCGTTCTGATCTTTTGTAGAGCAAGTACTGGAGGTCTAAAATTCAATCAATTTCCACTAACGGTTCCTACAGTCCGTATATTTCCTACGGGCCGTAGACACCAACCGTAGAACCTAAAGTCAACTAGAATTTTCACTGAGTGTGGAACCCCTCATACGGGCTGTAGAACCTTCTACAAATATCTTGATGGTCCGTAGTAAAACTTCAGAGACTTCAAAACTCTAAATTCCAAGACCATTTCCTACGACTATCTTCTACGGACTGTAGGACCTTATACGGTCCGTAGGTGTCTTCCGTACAACCTGCACCATTGCCAAAAATGCAATTTTCCCTTCCTCGTCAACTTACCATTTTCAGGGGTGTTACAAACCCAAAATCTAAGTTCACGATGACATACACCCTAAACCTAACCCGGTGTGTAAGCTAAAGAATCCAACTCAAGAATCATCTCAAATGTTCCAGAAAAAACACTACAAGAAATTAAATTTATTGTGACGACCTTCACTGGCGACCACTTTAATTGCCACAATCTATTAGTGTTTAGTGGCGACTCATAAATGTTGCCACAACAAGTGGAACCTTTAGTGGCGACCCTTATTGTTGTTACAGAAAGTAGGATATTTAGCAGCGATTTTGGTGAGATCACCACTAATTATATTTTAAATATTTATTTTTCAAAAATAAAAATTGGGTTGAAACGACATTTGTGGCGACCGATAAATAATTGCTACAATAAATATATTGGGGCGACTCATGTCGCCATTACTTTTGCTTAAATTTTTGGAAAACAAATACCGTAGTAATTTTAACTTAAAAAGGAAATGTTTTCTTCCATTTATTTATATCTCTCACTTACCAAAATTACTTCTCCCTGATACCCCAAAACCCTAGAGGTGTGAGGGCCACTGAAAAGCCCTATTTTCCCAAATCCAATTTACCAAATCCATTGTTCCTCTTTCCTAAAACCCTTCCTGCTAGTCGTGCGTGTCATTCAAACCCCCTTATCTCAAATCGACGTTGTTTAAGAAGACTTCAAATTGTCGAGAAGTGGCATATGTTGTTTCCTTGGTTTCCTCTCAGATTCGTAACTTGGTAAAGATTTTTTTGCTTTTGCATTTTTACTTTCTACTTGATATGACATCGTTCTTCCTTATTTATGGTTGTGTCAAAATTTAATTTGATTTTTGGAGTGTTTTCTCATTAAATTTTGGTTATTGTTTTAGTAGTCAATATTTTGTGTAGATTTCCTTTTCAAATCTGGTAATGGTGTAAAATTGAATAGAAAAGCCAGATCCTTTGAATACGTTTGAGAATTTCGCTCATAGACTCTAGGTTTAATGACAATTTTCAGCATCTACAAGTTAAGAGGTCTGTTTGTTTTGACAATTTTCAGCATCTATATTTAATGACAATTTTCAGCATCTATGAGAATTTCATAGATTGAAAAAATTAGAGCTTATTCTGATTCAATTGGCGTTTTGAGGTTTTCTTGATGTATTTTGATTGAAAAGATTAGAGCTTTTTGTGGTTCAATTGGTGTTTGAAAAGTTTTATGCTTAGTTGAGGTTTTTTATTTTCAATTTCCTCCTATTAGAGAAAAAAGATTCAAGAGTTAAGGTAGAATTACTGCAGTTTTTGTACATTTTAGTTATACAGACTTATATTGCAAAGTCTCTTTGGATTGAGCGTCTTTGTTGGTGAAATGGTGATACTTGTGTGACTTTTTGGTTATAAAATAAACTCGAATGACTTTTTGAGATAAAATGTCGTTAGTTGAGTGGCCATCTGATAAATTTACTTGTAATATCGCAAATTTTCATACAAGATATATCCGGTTAAGATCCTCGATTTCTAATCGTTTTCCTTCTTGGCATTTGTTTCTTAGGCACTAGAAATTAAGAAGACTACATCAAGCAACAAGATATGACGTTACACTGTATGCGCAAGTGAAGTTGTGACGTTCGTCATAAAAAAGCCAAAAATCAAGACAATCATTTTGGAATGTGGTTGGTAAGGAATTCAATTTGCTATTTGATTGATCCACTCAATTTATTTTTCCATTTTTGTTTCTTTCCAATTTCTGATTGTAGCTATATAACAAAGAAGACAGCATATTCAAGACATCACATTATGGTAATGTGGACATGTTAAAATTAAAAGTCAGGGAAATTCAAGAACATAAAGAGTATAGTAAATATATTGGTTCAGTTTGTTTGTGTCTGTTGCTATCTTATTATTTATAGATGTAGTTCAACCTACACTTATTATATGTCAATTCTCAAAGTTCCTTGAAATGTATTTTTTTTTTCATTATTTTAATGCATCTTATATAGCACAATTCAAGGCTAAAACAGTAATAGCTTATGTTCTCTGTTCCTCACTATACGGCATAAACATTTCATTAGACTAATTCATCAATAGATGCATGACACAACATGTCAAATCTTTATCAGCATAATTAGCAATTTTTCTACTAAACTTGTATATGCTTTTTCAATATGACATAAGGGAGAAGATTAAGTACATAAATATCACATTATTGGATAAAGCTATTATATTGCTTATCATTGTACTAATGCAAAGATTGTCTAAGGCCTTATAAAATTAAGTACCATGTTTGTTTTCTTTATCCATTTTATTTTACTGCCTTCCAACATCTTGGAGTACTATTTATTATATTTACATTTAAAAGTATACATTGTATATTATATTTTCACTTAAAAGTCTTTTGTGTTGTATCTCTTAATATTAGCATGTAAGAATCTTTTTATCAGTTGTAATGTATCACTTTGGTGTCATAAATTTGCTCCACATTGCTTTGGCTAATGCTTTTTTGTATTGGGTTAATGTGTTTTTATTCGTTTCTTACATTAAACTTTTGCCAACTTGTAGAAAAGTAGCGACTGATTTTTCAAATTTCAGAATTTCTCAAGCTTGTTCCATTTCTTCTGCAATTAGGATTTGGTAAGTCTAAATTCATTTTCTTACTTATTGGTTGGTGACATGATTTCAATCTTGGGGATCATTATATTGTAGATTATCATTTGCTGTCCCTTTTGCATTTGTCTTTTCATAGTGTTGGCATGGTATATCTCTGTTACCACTTTGACATACTTCAACTATCACCCACTAGTCAAATAACTGCTTAACTGTGTAATCTTTAGATGTGCTACAATATCTTGTGTTTTGATATGCGATACATTGTTCTCCTTTTGTGTTTATACCCCTTTCTCCATTTTCTTAAAAGAACACAATGTTTATTTTTAACAGATGGTTTCAAAGTGAATCTTTGTTTTTTTTTCTTAACAGGGACAAGGTTCTTTGATGATGGAGAAGTGTTGATAAGGAGCTTGAAGATATTATGATTTTTTGTAGTTGAGAAATATTTTTGACGTTGCTTCCATAATAAAAAAAAAATGGACAAGTATAATATTATATTATTGCAGCAATTAATAGTACAAAAAATATATTAGTTTTTTTTAAAGAGAAGTTCTTATTTGTGGCGACTTATTGTCGCCTCTAAAAGTATATTTTCTATTGTGGCGGGTTAATGTCGCCTCTGGTACTTTTCAGTGGCGATTTTTGTCGTTGCTAAGGAAGTTTATTTAGTGGCGACCCTCTTGGCTTACCCATTGACTATTTGTTTTTGTTGCGATAGTAAAAACATATTGTGGCGGCAGAAGCTGTCACAAAAAGAACGTTTTGTGGCGACTTCTGTTTGTCGCCACAAATAACCTTTTGTTTCGGCTGTAACACCAACGACCCTTCAGTTGCCACTAAATGTGTTTTTGTGGCGACTTTTGGGTTTTTTGTGGCGATATTTGCTGCCACTAAAAAACTTATTTCTTGTAGTGAAAGGTAAATACGCATATGATACTTTTAGAATGAAGTCGAGTCATAAATGAAGAAAAACCAAAATACAACATAGAATTACCAAAACTTGGTATCATAAGTTTTAAAGAGCAATCTAACACAATATTTGAATACAAAATACAACACTCATCTTTGAAATATACATACATGTAGAAATGAAAGATGAAGTTGTGGTGAGATCCTCGTTCGGGCCTTTATTCAAGCTTCATCTTTCATTTCTTTCTTCACATATTTCAAATACAAGTGTGGTATGTTGGATTTAGATATTGTGTTTGATTTCTCTTTAATAGTTATGATACCAGGTTTTGAGATTCTTTGTTGTATCTCGATTCCTCTTTGTTTATGACATTACTTCGTTCTAAAATTCTCATATTTGTGTTAACATTCATTTTCACAACATTTGAGATAATTAGTTGGATTTTTTGGCTTATACACTGGGTTGAATTTGGAGTGGGTGCCATCATGACCTCGATTTTTGGGTCATGACAATTAGTATATTTTCATGTTTTTTTGTAAGTAATACATGTGCATTTCGTAGTTGGGCGTCGATAGATATTACAAGTATATTGTTTTAAGTTGATTTTCAATTTCACTTTTATTTATTTATTTATTTATCAGGACATAGAAAACAAAAATGAGAATAAACACATGTGATGACATATTGGACAAGATAGTGATTCGTGCAACAAAGATTCTGATACAAATAGCCAAAGGTAGTTCATTCTCATTCAAATTTGGATAAAGGTTAAAGGGATCAAGAGATATGAAGAGTCTCAATACAATTCACCCATTCCAAAAGGTAATAAGACCTTATTTTTGAAGAGAAGAAGATATAATGTACAAAACACCGGACAAGGCTTTCTCATAAATAGTCATTGATGGTCAGAATTTTGTTGTTGTTCCACTAAAAGTTGTAGTGGCAAACCATTAAAAACTACTTTTCATCATCATATTCTTAAGTGCAATAGACCATCTCATTTCACTATCCTTTGTTTGAAAAGAGATGTAGCTACTAGATTGTCCAGAGGTGTTCGAACTAGAGTTGATATATGTGATTTGGTAATGAACTTACAATTTATCATTGAAGACATTTCTGATTTACAAATTAATAAAGTTGTAAATCGAGCGTTGGACCATTTACACTATGAAAATGATTTGTCTGTAAAATATGAGAAATGATGAAATCTGTGGACTTATTTACATAGAGATAGATAGGGATGGAATATGTCAAAAAAATCCCACAGATGCCATCCCTTTTCATTTTTTACACATGGATCATTGTCACATTGCGAACGATCTAATGCTCGACTAATAACTTTTTTATTTTGGAAATCAGAAATGTGCTCAATAAGGAACTATGAGTTCCTTACCAAAACACAGATATCCACTTTGGTTCCAACACATCTAGGCAATCTAATAGTTGCATCTATTACAAAACAAAGAGCATGTAAATGAGGCGGTCGATTGCGATTAAGAAAATGGTGATCACGAACTTTTGTTAATGATTTGGCACTACACATTTTTAGTTTAGCAACAAAAAATATTTGACCGTCAACGGTTGTATATGAGAAAGACATGTCAGGTACTGTGTACCTTAGAGCTTATTCTTTATGAAAACAAGCTCTTATTTTCTTACAGCAGTGGCTGATCGTTCTAGATTCTTCACAACTCTTTATTCCTTCAACCCTTTAAAAAAGTTAACACATTACTTCATATCGAAGTTTCATACGACAACCAATTTTTGGGAAGTATCTCATGTCTTTCTTTTAGGTAGTAAGCAAAGGCATAAGATAGTTACATAAGAGATTTTATCAAATACCCCAAGCCTCATAATATATTTTTCAATATGCAACAACAACGACAATAAATTTAATGTAATCTCACTAAGTAGGGTCTGGAGAGAGTAGAATGTACGCAGACCTTAACACTACCTTAGAGGTTGAAATATTATTTCTGATAGACCCTCCACTCAAGAAAAAATATTCCAAGTAGAATAGGGAGAAATAACATAAATGAAGATAGTCATGGAAAAATACTACAATAGTCATAACAAGCTCCAATGATAATCAAAGCGTTACCAAAATCAAAGGAAAAAGACACTACAAGAGTAATACTACATAGTAAAGAGGAATGATACTAATAATAGTAACGAGGAATGAGAAAGACAAGACTCAACTAACTAACTAACCTCCTATCCCAATATATGTCCTCCATAACCTCTATCTAAGGTCATCTCCTTGATATGATGAAGCTGCTTCAAGTTACGTCTAATTATCTCTCCCTAATACTTCTTCAGCCTATCCTTACCTCTCTTAAAACCATCCATATCCAACCTCTCAAACCTTTGTACTAGAGAATCTATACATCTCTTCTACATACACCCGAACAATCATAGTCTCAATTCCCACATGTTATCCTTTATTAGGGCCAGTCCTATCTTTTTCCGAATATCTTCATTCCTAAGTCGGACACTTCTTGTATGCAAACAGATACATCTCAACATCCTTATCATTTCAACTCTCGTATATTATGAATGTGGAAGTTCTGTACTAGACAACACTCCAATCCATACAACATGGCCGGTCCAAATACCGTTGTAGAACTTGCCTCTAAGTTTTGGTGGAACCTTCTTATCAAATAGAACTCCACACGTAAGCCTCCACTTCATCCACCTTGCACCTATACAATGTGACATCATCGTCAATCTACCCATTCACTGGATAACAGACTCAAGATACTTGAAACTTCCTATTTTTTGAAAGACATGAGTATTAAGCCTCACTTTATACCAACATTAGGTGTTATGTCACTGAACTTGCACTCCAAGTATTCATTCTTGGTTCTATTCAATTTGAACCCTTTAGGCTCTAAGGCCAACCTCCAACTTAGCACTAACTCTGCCTGGAGTCTGGTCAAATAAGACTATATCATCCACAAATAACATACACCAAGGCACCTCACCTTAGCTAGGTATGTCACGTCAATTCGTCCATCACCTATGAAAATAAAAATGGGCTAGATCAACTCCGTCACAACTGAAAAGTACTCTGAGTGACCTCCCACAGTTATTACCCGGGTGTTGGCTCTATCATACATATCCTAGATCACCGAATGTACCTAACAGGTACACCTTTATCCTCTAATCATCTCCATTGAACATCTCTAGGGACTTCGTCATAAGCCTTTTTTATATCAATGAACATCATATGAAGGTCCTTCTTTCTCTCCCTAAACTGCTCTAGTAGTCTCCTTACAAAGTGAATGGCTTTAGAGCACCATAACATGAATCCAAACTGGTTCACGAAAATGAAATTAAACAACCTTGTAAGCCAATCCAACCCTACTTTGCCTACATTCTTTAGAAATTCCACCAGCATCCCATATGGTTCGATCACTATTCCTTAGGCGCCTTATGGATAAAACCCTAAAACTCCTCAACCTTAATAAACCTATAACACCCAAAAATGCGATGCCTGTATGAGTTCTCCAATTTTCTCCCCTCCCCGTTCAAGGGTTTATGAAAGTATGACTGCCACCTTTGTCTAATGAGTGTATCTTCCATAAAAAAAACATTTTCTTCCTCATACATGCATTCAAAAGTTGTTATCTTAGCTGTCATAATCGTTAACTTCGCCTCTTTCTATCCCACTTTATATATTTCCCCTTTTTTTTTCTACTTTTCCCCCTAATCCTTAATTTCCACTAAACTCACAAAAGTTATCTTCTTAGCCTCCACCTTCCTTTGGAATTCTCCATACCACCACCACTCCCCTTGAATCCACTATGATCTACCTTTCGAGACCTTTTACATCTCTCTGGCTTCATCCCTAATGCAACTAGCATTCTTATCCTACATACTATTTGCATCACTACTACGTCTCATGCCATCATTACTAACAACTTTTCCCCCATCTCGTGGGAATTGTCCATTGTTAAGCTACTCCATTTTACCCTAGGTCGGGCATCCATAACTCTCTTCGCTCGCTTATCTTTAAATCTCTACATCCATCACCAAAAGTTTATGTTGGGCCGTAAGGTTCTCATTCAGGACAACCTTGCAGCTTATACAAAGAACTTTATTAATTCTTCCTGAGGAGAAATAGTCATTTTGAGTCTTAGCCACAATACTAAGAAAGATTACCAAGTGATCATCCTTCTTTGAGAATCTCAAATTGACAACTACCAACCCAAAAGCTCTTGCAAAATCCAAAAATGAGACATTTTTTTAATTATACTGCGACACTCATTTTCCGCAAGTGAGTTGTATAGTAAGGTCATCCAAACACCACCAGAATGGAAATAATTGAGAAAGAAAGCAGAAAGGAGAAAAGAGAATAGAGAAAACTCTACAAAAATTAAGATGATTATTCAGTTGGCTACTAAACTATCTATTAATACATTATTCATTTGTCTACTAAACTTTATATTCAATACATTGCAACTGTAATTGTTTTTATTAATAAGATATTGAAGATCAAGCATTAAAACCATTATCAGAACAAACCTTCTGCAAAAAAAATTGTGCATGATCTACTTGCTAACTTAAGAAGATATGATCTTTAAAGTGAATAGAATGTCCTCTTTCTACCTTAGACAATTTATATCAGAATCTTTGTTGCATAAATTACTCTCTTGTACGGTATGTCATCAGATGTATTTTTGTCAAATTATTGCATTCTCGTCTTCGTTTACTATATGTATTGATAAATAAATAAAATTAATGCAATTTTCATACAACCTATTATACAAATATCGTACAGTTTGACTGCAACTTTGAACTTTAACTAATCGGGACTGAAATTTTGTACACAACTAAATCAAATAAAACCCTATATAGCCCCTAATTATACATTCGAACTCCTCTTGTTATTTCAGTTCTTTTGAGATGTCACCCACTCAAAATGACCTACGTTTGTAAATCCTGAATTATATCATCCCTACAGAAAATCATTTGGTTCCGTCTGAAAGCATAGAAGAAAAATGTAAGAATGTTAAAAAATATGTGGACCACGTTAATCACTTACTAACACATATAAAAGATTAAGAAGTTTATCATTCGTATCTAATCTTTCAAATATACTTGAAGGAGGAAATATACTTTCTTAAGAAGTTACATTCTTGAGGAGAAATGAAGGCGAAGAAGATCTTAATTGTAAAATTTAGTTATGATTTATAAATAAACATCACAAGAAAGTGAGATTAAGATGCATACCTACTAAGTCATCTTGTTTATCAATACAGAATCCATCTTATTTATCAATGCGAAAGCGTGTTTCAGACATGTGGAACATTCAACTTTGTCTTCCTCTCATTTCTTCTCCTATAACTAGCAATTGTATGCAGCAGTTTTTGTGATGCTAAGGAGATGAGAGGAAACCTAGCCATATTTTTACAGGCACCAATCCTTGACCTAATGGGCCTCCCCATAATAGGCTTATAGGTCTTTAAAAGGGTCTACACTATTGCCAGCCTATATCAAATACATGAAGTTATTTAGGCCCAAGAAGGAATCCAATAGATACGCGGTCTAAGTCATGTTTAATCTGTTTGATAAACCTCAATTGTTAAGTTAATCTTAGTCAATATTTGGTAGAACTTCCAAAATTCTTCCACTTTGTGCAATCATTAACTTAATCTTAAAATTTGGGATAAGGCATATGTATTCCCCAAACTATGATCGAAATCTCAGCGACACATCTTAACTTAATTCGAGTCCTATTACCCACCTAAACTCATTTTTGCTAACGTGGTATCTTCAACGAGATAAAGTTGATTGTGTCACTACATAAAAAAATGATCTTTAGCGATAATTAGTTAACGACAAGAGCGTAACTACCGTGAAAAATATATTTTTAGCAATATTTAACACTCTTTATAAATGTCCATAAAGCCTATAGAGACACTGGATCCAATGGAAATTAACTAATGCCGGTAAAGGCTTTATCACTCTTTGTTAATGTGTATATTTATAGCTACTAAAAACTATTTTTGTTGTAGTGTGTATAACACGCGCCGTCACGTGTGTAAATATTTTTAATTTTTAATTCTTTTATTTTATTCTTTTAAATTTTTCTAAAAAAAATTAAATTATTGTTTTTAGAAAAAATTTCTTATTTTCTTTATCTTGTATTAAAGTAGTGATAATGCATAAGTACCTCTTAGACTATGACCGAAATCTCATAGACACACCTAAACTTAACTAGGGTCCTATTACCCCCCTAAATAATTTAAAATGGAATAAATACACCACAAACGCTGACATGACATAGAGAGTGTGCACACTCTCTTGAAGGCAAGTGATGAATGCACAAATTGGACACGTGTCTTTTTTTATTGATAATTTTATAATTAGTTAGTACACATAATTATATTTATTGATAAAAAAATTTATATATATATATATATATAATCATTTTTATTTCTTTCTTTGTAAAATTTTTATTTTAACTTCTTTTCACTTTAAACTTTTTTTAATTAATTTATTATCTTTTCATTTTAATTATTTTTAGAAAATTATGTGTATTTTTTAAAAAAAAATAATTGAAAAGTGTCTTTTCAGTTTGACATTTTAATTTTTTTTTATGTTTTATTTGATTTTCCTCACTTATTTTGATATCCGTTCAAAATTAACTTATTTTAAATACCAGACATTTGAAATCAAATCAAAACGAAAGACAAGGAAAATCAAATCAATAGAAAAAAATTGATACAAGGTAAACAAAATGTGTATTAACTTAATTTAAATACAAGATAAAAAAACTAAGAATATTTAACAAAAAGATTAAGATTAAAAAATTAAGAATTTTTTTTTAAATTTTTTTTTATAAATAATTTCTAATTAAAAAATAAAACTAATAATATTTACACACATGGTGGGCGAGTGTGTACAAACACCATCAACTTGGGTGGTTGAAGGTGCCACATCAGCACATATGGTGCACAAAAATGCAAAAAAAATAAATGAGTTCAGGGGGTAATAGGATCTTAATTAAGTTTAGGTGTGTCTCTGAGAATTCGGTCATAGTCTAGGGATACTTATGCCTTATCCCATTAAACTAAGTTAATACACATAATTTTTTTTAAAAAGCATCCCTATATTTAAACTCTTTTTGTTTTTTTTTCATTTTTTCTTACTTCATTCATTGTTTTTTCTCTTTCTTTTTTAATGGAATAATTACATAATTAAGCTAACATCTAGTAGTTGATTATGCTCCATAACTATAGTTAACTTATTTATAAATAATGGTTATGGTTAAGGAAAATGGCTATAACTCAGCCCCACATTCTGTATTAAAACATGTAGGTTTCATCTTTCCCTTTTATACAAATAAAAACTTTTTCTCTCTTATCCCACCATCAATTTATCTCCTAAAATCATTCACTTTCCCTTAAATCACTCAACCACATTAAAATTTAAAATTTGAACATTTCATTTCATCCTTCTTGATCGTGCAAAATCAATTACATATAACTTTTATTTAGTTTTTTTTGTATGACCTTCATTAGTTGTTTTTTATTTGTATATTTTATTTCAATTTTTCCCTAATTTCTTATTTGTTCAGTAAAAATCTTGAATACCTCAGTAAAACCACTATTCACAATCAATCCGAACAATCTCCATTTAAGAGTATTATGAACGATGAACTATGATCATGTGTTTGATAAGGGATTTTATGAATGTTTAGGAAATGATGAAGTTATGTTTTAAGGATGCTTTTAAGTTAAGTATCAATGAGTTGTGAAAGGTTTTCTCACAATTTGAAAGGTAAGCATGGTTTGGATGCTTAGGAAGGTGATACGCTCAAATTACACCTCCTTACAGAAGTATAAGCGATCGTTATCAAGTAAAGAACCCAACTTGGAGGTTGGGATCGATCCCACGAGGAAAATGGTTAGGACTTTACTTTAACTAACAATTATGTTCAATTAGTCAAATTATTTCCAGAAACAGGTAATAAAAAGGGGGGTTGTGCTTGTGTGAAACAAATAGTAAGAACTTAATAAGTAATCAATAATCAAACGCAACTTTGATTGTTATCAAGATAAGAGAAATAACTAGGGTATACGTGTTCCCCACAATCTCATAACGCAGTAATCCTAGTAATAGCAATCCTTTTCTAGTGTATTACATGCAAAGTGATAAGTTAGGTATCTCTAAATCCTTGGACCGGCATCTAGAGAATTTCACCCCGCACCTTGATCCGGCTACGTGTGTATAATTTACTAACCCTTACCTTTACCACATATTAGACATCATAATCGATGTTTGGCTTAGTTATTACTTCGCACCAATCGACACTAGCCAATTACACAGTATCACACTAAATCTATGTTGATAATTCTTTTCTTGTTAGTTACCTCCTTGGTCCGGCAAGTAGTAACAAGGCGAGTTCTAACGTTGGCCACCGTTAAAAAGACTTCTAAACGAAAGAATTATCAATACATGCAACACACTATTCAAGAATTACTTATTTACTATTCATACTTTGTTAATCAATCATGGTTCCCACAACCCTAGTTGTGGATTTAGTTACTCATATTGGCAAGAACACAATTCATAATTGTAGATGAAGAAATCATGAACTTACGTAAAGAGAATGATCAACCCAGAAGTTTAACTTGAATTGCAAAACCAAAATCTTCAAAACGAACTTGGGAAATCAATAATTGCTAAAGTTGCCAATTAATCTCCAAAGTTACAAAGTAAAACTAGAATAATAATGTCTAACCCCCCAAAACGAGGTTTACATGTCCTTTTTATAGAAAACAAATCCTAAATAAAAAAGGAAACAAATTAAGGAAAGTTTTGTTCAGGTACGCGTCTTCAATCCACGAGACCGACTTACGGACCGTCGATTGATCTACGGTCCGTAAGTCCCTTCCGTCACTCGGGACTTAGAAAATATTTCAGCTTCCAAAAATGAGCTTCTCTGAAGCAAACAACGGACCAGCAGTACGGACCGTAGATCGACCTATGGTCCGTCAATCCCCTCCATAACTCCATACTTAGAATCTTCAAAAATCAGGTACTGGACCCTCGCAGTCGCACTCTACGGATCAACAGTACGGTCCGTAGATCAATCTACGGACCGTCAATGGGCACCGTGGTTCCACACTTAGTCAGATTTCCCTGATTTGTCTTCAATACCATGCCTGCTGATCTACGGTCATAACCTACGGACCGTGAATGGACCTACGGTCCGTAGATCACCTCCGTGGATGCCTTTTTCTGCATTTCCTTCAGCTGTCTCTAAACTTTCGCGCCTGAACACCTTTCCTGCAAAGCATGATAAAAACACATAAAAACCAATATAAAAAGGTCCTAGACACACACAACTTGTAAGTGAAATGTATTAGAAATACCGTAAACTCACGGTATATCAACACCCTCAACTTAAATTCGTTGTTTGTCCTCAAGCGACGCACTACAACTCTAAACGACACTTGTATAGAAGCAAACATTTCTAAACTCAAACACTCACACGGCTCTCTACTTCCTCATTGTTCGGGTGCACATTCGTTCTCTTAGACTCGACAAGCCAACTCATGTGGATCACATCACGACACAGACCAACCAATTGACACACAACAGACACCTTCTCATTGTCACCCAGGTACCAACTTTCCAACGATGTAACTAGTGCCCTTACTTCAAACGAAATCCTCTTTTCGCAAAAATTTAATTTCATTCATGGTACAAGGATTTATTCAACGCTCACGCTCAGAAGTAATTTCAAATACAGTTAGTGCTTACTTCCATAAGCTTGCCCTTATTTTCACTGCTTAGACTCTTCAAACTAGACTCTAGGATCACCATAGGACTTTATTGGCTTGTAACGTAGGCTCAGGGTCAGGTGTGGTACATTAGGGTACTGTTTAGTGACTTTCTGCCCTCCTTGTCATTACACTAGGCTTTTAACCTCTTTTTGCCCTATTTTTGTCATATTATTGCTTTACCTTCTTTCCCTTAATTTTCTTCAACCACGGATGTGACTTTAGACTTAGTAGCTCATTTTGCTTTTATTTTATCGTTCCTTTTGCTTTTAACAAGTCACATCCTTTCCTCATGTTTTCCCTTTCTTTCTTTTTTTTCTTTTTTTTTATTTATTTATTTTCACACTCTTTTCATACCCATTTTTCTTTCAGTTTCCTCTTTCATAGCCACCCTCAACTTATGGATTTTCCGTTAGTTGAGGTGCACAATACCCGATGTCAGGTCAGGGCCAAGATTGAAGTTACTTTTTACATTAGCCACCCTCAACTTAGGCTTTTGGCCTAAGTCAAAGTGCACATGTCCAAGGAGGGACCGGGGCCAACATAGTAGATTATGGGATAGTGAGTTCGGGATTTTAGAAAGAAATGGTTTATTTTTTACTCAAAGTTGGATCAAAGGGAACAGTTATTTCATTTGGTTGAATCTTTCTAGGCATTTTGTGGATTTTTCAGAACAATGGCCTATGATCACTTCCTATCCTCTAGATTGAATTGTCTTAGCAGGACTAACCGGGCAAGTTCTAGTTTTGCACAAAACTATTTGAACAGTCAATGATTCTCACCCACTCTTGGCACATAGTTTCATTATCAGATTATCAGATAATCTGAAGGGTATCATTTTTCCTAAGCCATCATGTTTCATTCTGTATCATGCTTCTACACACACAATCCTAAGACATGTCGGTTCAACAAAAATTAAACAGTCTTTTGGGGGAAAAGAACACAGGCAAGAAAACCCCAAGAGAGGATTCATGAGTTGGGTTACTCAGACTTCACCCTATCACTCAAAATCCATTTACCCCACCCCCAACAAAAATAGATGCAATTGTCCACAATGCATACATAGACAGTAAAAGAGAATGGATTTGGGTGAAGCAAACCTGTGGCGCAAAGCGCCGGCGAATCATCAACAAGCAGGGGGGTCCAGTTTCTCGGAGCCCTCTGGAACATCAGTGGGGGCACCCTCAGTAGTGCCCACCTCAGAAGAGGAGCCTGGGACAGTGTCGGTGTGGTCTGGGATAATGGGGTCACCACCCTGTGCCTGCCCCACAGTGTCTGCAAGATCGGAACCCAATGGAGGTACCTCAATCTGGGGCTCTCTGCGAGGTGCTGCCACATTGGCCTCATCTCGAATAAGGTCGATGTCCAATGCCCCTGTAGGGTGGACTAACCTGTAGCAATGCCATATCGACACTCCAGAGTCCCTGCACAAATGAAAAATCAGACATGGGAAGGGGTAAGTAGTGGAGGTCCTGAAAGCTCTCTCGTGAATCTCTGCCAGCAGCATGCGGGCAAAGTCGATCTCTACTCCTGCTACCAATGCTGCAACCATCACCGCTCTGTCCTAAGTGACTTGATTGTCAGCTTTTGTAGGCGACACTCTGTTACGCACCAGCAGCCAGAAGAACTTGGCCACAAAATTTAACGTGGCCTTTCGGATGCCCAACCGTGGAGCAGCGACCCATTCCGCCCGCTCGCCATCTGCAGCAATGTACCTGGCCAGCCATAGTATCATAGCCTCTCGCCGCTCAGCATTCCTCTGAAAGGCGCCACTCTGCACGATGTCCCAGCGGTAATCAAACTCTGAAGTGTTAGGAGACCAAGAGTGGCCCGTGGTAGGACCATAGAGAAAACGGCTAATGGTGGCTGGGTCTTGAGCCATCCAGTCACACTTGTGAAGTTTGAACAGCCGGTGAATATCTGGAACAGTATGCAAGCTCCCCGTGAGGACTCTGCGCTCCTCTTGAATCAGTCGGGCCATCTTTTGTTTGTCATTTACCATCATAGCATCCCGATAGATCTGTCATTGACCCTCTACGCACCACCTATTCAGCTCATCGGCTACAGGAGTGGGCTCATCATTTCGTGGTGCAGGTATGGACTCTGAGCTAGTTGTCTCGTCAGATAAGGCTGCTTGGTCATTTTCTCCAGACCCTGTGGATGATTTGGCATTGGACCCTGTAGCATGGACAGACTCTAATTGTGAAGAGTGGGCAGACTGGGAGCCTGAGGTATGGGTAGACTCGGACCCGGACATAGGTCCCTCTGAACTGGAAGCAGCTCTAGTTGGTGACTTGATCAGTGTGTGCTCCTCATCAGACTGGGAGACAGTGACTACGTCGGGGAGCACCTTCCGGTGGGTGCTTCTGGGTGCAGCGCGAGAAGCCCTAGGGTTGAGAGGCACATATGCTGGGTCAGAGTCGTTGTCGATGTCCTCATCAATCAACCAGAAACTAGGGGCAATAGATTTGGACTTGCCCCATTTTGAGTAGGTGACCATCTTCTTGGGTGCCATCGTACCTGCGGGAACGATATTAGTGCCAGAATTAACCATATGCAGCAGAAGAAACTTTTAGAATCGGTAACGACCCTAAACTAAGTCCACAAAAAAAAATTGACAGATGCTACAGTGGTCATCCACGGAGGAGACCTACGGTCCGTGGATCTCTTCCGTGGATCAGGGGGCCTGACATATAGGTCGCAGATGGAAACCACGGAAATGCAGAACGGTCCGTAAATGGACCTACAGACCGTTGTCCACCTCCGTGGTTTTACACTTAATGATAATTTTCAGGTGCATCCAATTACGAACCCCATCTACGGTCCGTAGATGGGGTATCGTGGAAGCCATCAGTGCCAGGTATCATACATTTTTGGCCTTTTATTTCAACATTACCACAACCTCATCATGCATTTACAAATTTAAATTATGCTAGTTCGTCATTCTTAAGATTATGAACGATTATTATACCCAACAATTTAGACTAGATGTGGAACCCTAAGTCGAAACTAGCATATAGTATTTACGAGCACATACACTAATGTTATACAATCACCATCTATCGTTCCAAGGGCATTGTAATATTCAAGTTTATCATGCACTTTCATTTAACAATTACCCAAGGTCAAGACCCAACTCCCGACTCTTTATATTCAATCTATGAATCGAAATTCAAAGTGAAGGTAAAGTCTATTACCTTACAAGCAACAAGGACTGGGGTGATTGCATAATGATACTATGCTTAGCAAGACCAAGGAGTCACCTCTTCGTTACTGACCAAACACCGGACCCTTTTTGTTAGATTATGGGATGGGTTGTTTTTGTTATGGAAGGGATTTTGGGAATTTATGGAGGAAAGGATATTATATGGTAGTTATGGAGTGATTTGGGGAGTTTAAAGAGTGGGTGAAACGGTTGTGGGAGTAATGGAGGGAATGGAAAAGGTTTGAAACATGGGGGCTTTTAAGTAATGGGGGTCCGGGTCGGGTCAAACAACTTTTTAGGGTTTGGACTCACGAGACCCCGTCTACAGTCCGTGAGTCGATCTACGGTCCGTAGATAGGAACCGTAGATCACTATTATACTTGCACAAATTTAGGGACTTACCTGGGATCTACGGATACCATTGACGGTCCGTGGATCAATCGACGGGCCGTCGATGGGATCCGTAGACCTCTGCACCAGACCATTTTCTGCAGATTCATTGTGTGGTGTACCTGCACATGTAGCAACCAATAAGCTATTATTTTTTTACATTTTCTGGACACTTTTTAGACATGGACCCTATATTAATTCTTGCCAACACTAAGAACTAAAACACTAAAGCACCTACCTACATTGATACAAAGACGCAAGTAATCAAAGAAAGCTAAACTACTAAACGGAAAACAGAACCCTATCGTTGGCCAGATTGTACATCTTGGGTTGCCTCCCAAGCAGCGCTTGATTTAACGTCACGGCACGACGCAGGTGTCTTGATTACTCAGACTTCATCAAGATTGCAGGCCTCAATCACTTCTTGCACAGTTTCAGCATTTCCCAGATAGATCTTGATCCTTTGCCCGTTCACCACAAACCTTGTTCCATCCTTATTTTCAAGCTCAATCGCTCCATGCGAGAGCACTTTTATGAGCAAAAATGGCCCGGTCCACTTGGACTTGAGTTTGCCTGGAAATAGGCGCAACCTAGAGTTGAATAGCAGCACACGATCACCAACCACAAATTCTCGCTTTTCAATTTTTTGATCATGATACCTCTTCATCTTCTCTTTGTATAAGGCTGAACTTTCATAAGCTTTTAGGCGAAACTCATCAAGCACGTTCAAGTCATTCATCCTTTGATT
>NC_064287.1:12257995-12392047 GCF_019186545.1 Solanum stenotomum
CACTTTCTGAGATATCTCCACCTCTTGCTCTGTTGCTTTCTCAGCATCTGGTCTACCTTCTATCACATCATCTTCTTTTCTAATCTCAACTTCCTCCACAGACGGCATAGGTGGATCTATGGTTTGCTTACCTCCTCGAGTAGTAATTGCCATACAATGACCATCATTCTTTGGATTATGGATGGTGTTGCTAGGAAGAGTGCCAGGTTGACGCGGGTTCACTATAGTAGACAACTGCGTCATCTGCTGCTCTAGATGCTTTATTGACACTGCATGTGCATCAACCTTTTGACCAATACCAGATAAGTCATTTCTCATCTCCTTCACATTCTCATCAGTCGCATCATCTTCTACAGCATATCTTCGATACGCGTCATATTACCTCCAACTTTCCTAGCACCAGATTCCCGATTTTGAGGGGGAACATAGGGTCCAACCCGATCGTTTCTGTTGCCATAGTTGTTCCTGTTGTAGCTGTTGTCGCGATTGAAGTTCCCATCTCGGACATAGTGACCTCGCGATTGTATTTCCATAGTTCTGACCTTGGTTCCCTTGACCTTGGCTCCAATTATCCGTGTTGGATCCTTGGGCATTTGGTCGGAAACCCCCCGTCTGATCGTTCACCGCATAAGTGTCCTCTTCATAGTAACACTCCTCAACTGGTGGTGGAGGTCTAGTTAAGTAGCTTACAGCATTTACCTTTTTTGCTCCTCCACTCACATGCTTCAATACCAACCCCAACTCTGTCCTCATCTGAGCCATCTCCTCACGAATATCATCTGCAGAGTTAACAGTTGCATTATGAATGGCAAATGTGTTTCTCCCAGTATCTGACCTCCTAGTGCTCCACGCTTTATTGTTGCAAGGGATCCTCTCCAATTTTTCAGCAATCTGTGCATATGTACAATCACCATATGAACCTCCAGCAATAGTGTCAAGTACTGCTTTATTGCTATCATCCTGTCCTCGATAGAAATATTCCTTCAGTGACTCATCATCAATACGGTGGTTTGGGACACTTCTTACGAAAGCAGTAAATTTGTCCCACGAGCTACTCACAGACTCCCCAGGTAATGCCACAAAATTATTAACCCTGTCTTTGTGATTGAGCTTCTTAGACACTGGATAGTACTTTGCTTTAAACACCTCTGCTAGTTGGTCCCATGTGAAAATTGAGTTATAGCGCCTGCAGTGACAGAGGGAACACTCGTAATCCAGTGACATTCATATCCAAGTCTGGTCTACCTACACAACTTTTGCAAACCACCATTAGCTTGGCCAAGTGAGCATGTGGATCCTCCGATGGCGATCCTGAAAATAGGCCTCTTGTTGTAAGCATATGCATCAAACTACTAGTCACCACAAATGTGTGCCCTGGAGGTAGAGGAGGTAGGACAATGGGTCCATTAGAGTCTGCTATGTCAATGTTGCCCCAATAGTTGTCATGTTGTTGTGGGCCTGGTGGAACATGCACTCTCACTGCATCTCCCAATTGATTTTCCACTAGACCCCGATTTTCCCCACCAACTACTCTTGGCTGCTGTAACTCAACTGCTTCATCTAGATTTCCTCTGATAGGATGAACTAGAAGTCCTTGATTGTTCATTCTTCGCAAAGTTCTGTTCAACTCTGGATCGTACGGATTAAGTGGTTCGCCTTGGCTCCGTGCACTTGGCATACACTAGAGTCGGAACCTGAGAGAGACCAAAAAAAAAAAAAAATAAAATTAGGAAATATTTGACTAACGTTCAATATTGTAGTTAAAACTAAATCTAAAAGCCAGTTTCCCCGGCAGCGGCGCCAAAATTTGATACGCTCAAATTACACCTCCTTTCAGAAGCATAAGCGATCGTTATCAAGTAAAGAACCCAACTTGTAGGTTGGGATCGATCCCACGAGGAAAATGGTTTAGACTTTACTTTTAACCGACAACTATATTCGATTAGTCAAATTATTTCCAGAAACAGGTAATAAAAAGGGGGGTTTGTGCTTGTGTAAAACAAATAGTAATAAGTAATATTGTAATCAATAATTAAACTCAACTTTGGTTGTTATCAAGATAAGAGAAATAACTAGGGTATACGTGTTCCCCATAATCTCATAACGCAGTAATCCTAGTAATAGCAATCCTTTTCTAGTGTATTACATGCAAAGTGATAAGTTAGGTATCTCTAAATCCTTGGTCCGGCATCTAGAGAATTTCACCCCGCACCTTGGTCCGGCTACGTGTGTATAATTTACTAACCCTTACCTTTATCTCATATTAGACATCATAATTGATGTTTGGCTTAGTTATTACTTCGCACCAATCGACACTAGCCTATTAGATAGTATCACACTAAATCTATGTTGATAATTCTTTTCTTGTTAATTACCTCCTTGGTCCGGCAAGTAGTAACAAGACGAGTTCTAACGTTGGTCACCGTTAAAAAGACTTCTAAACGAAAGAATTATCAATACATGCAACACACTATTCAAGAATTACTTATTTACTATTCATACTTTGTTAATCAATCATGGTTCCCACAACCCTAGTTGTGGATTTAGTTACTCATATTGGCAAGAACACAATTCATAATTGTAGATGAAGAACTCAAGAACTTACGTAAACAGAATGATAAACCCAGAAATTTAACTTGAATTGCAAAACTAAAATCTTCAAAACGAATTTGGGAAATCAATAATTGCTAAAGTTGCCAATTAATCTCCAAAGTTACAAAGTAAAACTAGAATAATAATGTCTAACCCCAAAAAACGAGGTTTACATGTCCTTTTTATAGAAAACAAATCCTAAATAAAAAAGGAAACAAATTAAGAAAAGTTTTGTTCAGGTACGCGTCTTCAATCCACGAGACCGACTTACGGACCGTCGATTGATCTACGGTCCGTAAGTCCCTTCCGTCACTCGGGACTTAGAAAATATTTCAGCTTCAAAAAATCAGCTTCTCTGAAGCAAACGACGGACCAACAGTACGGACCGTAGATCGACCTACGGTCCGTCAATCCCCTCCGTAGCTCCATACTTAGAATCTTCAAAAATCAGGTACTGGAACCCTCGCAGTCGCACTCTACGGATCAACAGTACGGTCCGTAGATCAATCTACGGACCGTCAATGGGCGCCGTGGTTCCACACTTAGTCAGATTTCCCTGATTTGTCTTCAATACCATGCCTGCTGATCTACGGTCATAACCTACGGACCGTGAATAGACCGACAGTCCGTAGATCACCTCCGTGGATGCCTATTTCTGCATTTCCTTCAGCTGTCTCTAAACTTTCGCGCCTGAACACCTTTCCTGCAAAACATGATAAAAACACATAAAAACTAATATAAAAAGGCCCTAGACACACACAACTTGTAAGTGAAATGTATTAGAAATACCGTAAACTCACGGTATATCAGAAGGTAACTATCTACATGAACTACTTTGTGAAATTATGGTTTCCAAAGGATCTACTCTTATATGACCTTATGTTTTGGATTGGTATGTTGATTATTTCTCTTCCAAATGTTACGCCTTGATAATTGACTTTACATATTCTGTTGAGATTTTACTTAGCATCGAGCGGATTTTGAGATGGAGACTAAAATAGGGTAGTCTCTAGTAGCAATCTCAAGTCCCAAACTACGTGCCCTCGTAGGTTTTCTTAAGTGACCTAAGCTAGTGGACAAACTATCATAAATGATATGATACGGTGTTCTACCTTGCTAAGTAGACACTCCATTTTCGGTGTGGGAGTTACATCGGATTCCATGTTATAACTCACTTGGTCTATTGTCGGTTAAAGCTAATATCTCACAAAAGAAATATCATTTTATTAAAGCTTTACATTATAAATTTTTACTAATGCTTGACCTTGTCTCATGACTTTATGATTTTGCTTTCTAAGCATTTAAACGTTCTCCTTGGTCATGCATAATATGTTTTAAGCCTACTATGATATCATGCCTTCATTTATGCATATTTCCCCATACTTAGTACATTCAATGAGCTAATGCATACTTGTGCTTATATTGTTACATAATATAGGTTCTGACATTCTTTGATAACACTCAAATTACCCTCAAAACAAGTTAAAAAGGATAAGTAGTCATCATTAATAAAAATACCCAACTAAGAGTCTGAGTAGAAATCCATAGAATATTATTTATCGGCAATTAAAAAGACAAAGAATGAATAGTTACAAGTTTAAATCTAAACATGCAATATACAAGGTTATCAAATAAATAGCTATTTTGGTAACCAAACGATGGTTTCGGGCAAAGACACTATCAAGCAAGGGATATACGAGAATTAGGAAATTTAAGATTCAATTCACACTCAATGATCCATTGCAATTCAACACATGCTAACTCAATCATAGATATGCTAAATCATCATTAGTCAACACTAATCTCTTTTTGGTCTGAAAGTGCTATATCACAATATCTCCTTTCGGTCTCAATCGTGTTTAACAACCAACCAATCCAAGATCTTAATTTCAACCCCTATTTCTAGCAAGTTTAGCATGCAAAAAGTAGACCTAAATTATCTCCTTTCAGTCTCAAATTTGGGACTCAAAGCCAAATATAATTATTAACCTAATTCTCCACTTCACAAATTATCTTTCGAGTAACCCACAAAGATCGGAAGCTAGATCTGAGCATGCACTCTCAAATCACAAATTCAAACATGATAACTAGATTAAACTCATTTCATGAAATTAAGCATGAAATCAAGAAATAGGCTTTAAAGAGGGTTTTCATGAAGGATTGTGGGATAGCCTTCCACTCAGAATCCCAAAAGTAATAGAATGATAAATCAAATACACAAATAGCTTTGTCTATTTCTAGCACAAAGCTCCAATTTAATATACACAATTACACCCACAATTCTAGCAAAGTAAAGCAAGGGAATGAAGAAGGGAACAAGAGATTTTATTATTAAGCACACAATCTACAAACCCAAATGTGAATTGTGAAGCAACTTGCCTTCAAAGTCTCAACCCAAAATATGAACACTACCAATTAGGGTTCTTCCTTAGTATAAGCTAAAAGATGAACTATATCCTAAAAATCTTATCTATCAAATCTAAATTGAGCAATACTGCTCATGAATGTATAAAAGGTTTTTGGAATTAATTTGGTGAAATTCCCAATCTGTCCAGGTGCCAGGCGTTTTCTCTTCGCGGTCGTGACAACTAACTCTCACGGTCACATGAGTAGAGTCACTGGGTCACACAATTGCGACTTTTGACCACGAGATCTCGAAGTCTAACTTATTTGTCCAACGCAATCAGGTTCCCTATTTTATGCGGTCGCGATGAGTACTTTAGCTGCCAATTCAACTTTCCTACTTTTGACCTCTTTTTGCGTCAATACCACATGGTTTCTTCAAATGTCATCTAAATCAGCTCTACGTTTCATTTTCCTCCAAATATGAAGAAAACTAAATTAAAAGCACAAATTCTAAACTAAAATAAGCCAAAATAACTATGAAAAGAGCCTCAAATGAGTGAAAATCCACTTTTCATTAACACCTCCAACTTAGAAACTCTGCTTATCCTCAAGTACAGAAAATAAAAAAAATATAAGAGATTCTTATTTCAACACACACCACAAACCGATTTCACCTTTTTTCAATTAAGCACAAAGATAATAGCTTCGGTTGGTACTAACAAATAGTCCACATGCAAAATTTTCACAAAAGAAATCCCCTCATTCTCATGAAACATTTTCAAGAACCAAGAATCATTAAGTGACAACAACTCAAACTCAAGAAGTGGATCAATTCATTAGTTCTATCACATGCTCACTTGACTAAATTAGTAATTTTCAAAATCACTACTTTTTCAACTTACATGCCCTCACAAGAAAGAACTGTCCCAAAACCACACACGCACATATACAAGACAAGGGACAACGATGCAACACTCATACTCTGAAATGTCACACCATAAGCTTTTCCATATTTTCAATCAACATTGACTCAACTCCATTTGGTTAGAAATCTCAAAGGAATTTGTTAAGCTTGTAATAAAGGATTAGGGAAGGTTAGGATATCATATAGGTATAAGTGACTACACCCTCCTTGAACACTACACAACAACTCATCATTTCCAACTTTTTCCATTCTTCTTCACTTTTCAAACCCATGCACATTTTCACACTATTTTTCATTTTTGTTTTATTATTTTCACTCTATATGCCCACATGAAACCATTTTAAATTTTTGGAGGATTCAAGTCTCTTTTATTCACTTTCTGTCTTTATTTTTCAAACCTTTTTCTTTCTATACGACTTCTCCTCCATCCTTTAATCTATTCTTTTATATCAAACTCTCATGTGAAAAGAATCCCTTTAATGAGTTTCTCATAACACCCTCAACTTAGGATTTTAGCCTCAACTTTCATGACTTCAAGTTCAAGAAGGGAAGGGTTCAAAAGAAGGTTACTTTTTCAAAAAAGGAAGAGACTTGTAATGTGCTTGCCAATAAAAAGGATTAGGCTCAAAGGAGACAACTAAGGATATATTTAGTGCAAAAGTGAGAATTTTAGGCCAAGTAGACTTCAAGAACATCAAAGAAAACCTAAGATCATTGTTTAACCAAACTCAATCAAGACCAACATTTCAAGACCAGCCGAGCAATATCTAAGTGGCAAAAGTGAACAACTTTCATTATTCAACAACTCACCACACATGGAATACAAATCAATCAAGATGGTTGATTAACATTTCAAGGACACTTCATCCAATTCTAAGTGTCAACGATCGCTAGTCAGTATAAAACCCAACTAAATGAGTTGGGGTCGAATCTCACAAGGAGCGGTACGTGTTTGAGTTTTAATAGTAAAGTATGAATATGGTCAACTCGGTCATAGGAATAGATATTATCGAATAAAAGCATAATTCAAATCAGGGGGTGACACAAATGTCAAATAAGAGGGTTTTGGTTTTAATTATATCAACTACAGCAGCAGCAAACAATATGATATGACAATAATGAGACGGGTTCTTGGGATGTGATTCGATTATAGGCTAATATAGACAAATGGGTAATTGCATCTGTTAGAAAATAGCTAAATATTAGTGAGTAAGCTAAGCCATAGAGGAAATAAATTTTCTCTCGAACAATTTATCCCGAATCAAGTGGATTTCTCTCAAACATCAACAAGCAAGCAAAATAAGACCAGCCTACACCTTAGTCTATTCACTCTCTCGAGCTGAATATGTGGGATTGAGTTTAGGATTCACTCTCTCGAGTTGAACCCATGTAAATCCAATACCCACTGACCATCAATCAATAATATTGGTTTAAAATCTCTCTCTCGAGCAAGCCAAAAACACGAAGGTAGAACTGCATTTGCAACTACAATTCTTAAATTAAACCATAATTACTGATTGAACTCACTTCTAAACAGCATTTAAACTAATAATTAGCAATACCCATAAACTAAATCAGCCCATAATCACACCCCAAGAATTGGGGTTTCAGATAGACATCATAAAAAGATAAAAATTGTTGCCAAATTGTGTTTCCATCAACTGGATAAGATTAATTTCGTCCTTACAATGCTCCAAGTCGAAGAATCTCAAAGACTCACTTCCAATTTCTCGAAAGTGAAAAACTTCAATTCTCCAAAGCTTAGGAAAAGCTAGAGATAACTTTCTCAATATTCATAATTCAATGTCAAAACTTAGAACTGAAAATTCAATAATAATCTGATTACTAAACTAAATGTTAAAAAAAAGTATTTATAGTCGCCAAAAATATGTTGTGAAGGACCATTCAACGCAGTAAGTCGGGCTCGCCGATCAGCTCGGTGATCCGCCCTTTGGTCAATTCCATTGCCTTTTTGCTTTGGCCTTCAGTATCCTCAAGTTCTGTAACTTTGGGCGATCCAACACTGCATCGCGGAACCACTCGGCGACCCGCCAACTGCTCCTTTCTCTCGCCAACTTGGTTTTCTCCTTCAGGGCTTGGCACGCTAGAACTTTAGGCAATATAATAGCCATTCGGAGACTCACCAAAGGGACTCGGCGGTCACCAGACTTTCATTTCTTTGTTCTTTCAGCTCGCTTTGTTTCTTTTTTCAAACTAGTGTCCATGCTCTATTCCTCAATCCATATACCTAGAAATCAAGGCTTTTACATCAATTGTTTGCACTAAATAAGCATTTGAGGACATTAGATCATTGTAAATAAGCCCTAAATGAGTTCAAATCTCGGACTCATCAACACCTCCAACTTAAACTTTTGTTTGTCCTCAAGTAAAAATCAAGTTCAGCAGTTCAAAAACGATGCCCTGAACAGTGCTACAAAATACTCAATCATGAATGCACACAAAAAAACTCAACCTACTTATGCAAGGATCAATTGTGCACTCAAAGGTTCAAGTTGTGACTCACCATTACCAAAGATTCTCAAGTTCACAATACTTGCTTCAAATGCAAGTTCAAGCTCAACAAAGATGCTCAAATGCCCTCACACAAAGAATGATTCCATATTCACACAATATTCTTCAACGATTTAGAGCTCCGGAATCACATACAACTCTCACACTCACAAAGATGAACACAATGTAAGGTTTGCCCTTATTTTCCAACCAACAATTGTCGTAGCTTACTCAAGATCAAAAAGGTCTTTTCAAGTCTTGTAATGGGGCTGAGTGTAAAGGTATGGTCATTTAGGTTCAGTGGTTGCTTCCCTCATGAAATGTGGTATGAACATCACTTTCTATCCTTTTCTTCAATATTCACACTCATGCTCAAAATTCACCCTATTATTCATTTTTCATGGAACTTTGGACACCCCATTTCTTTTGCAACTTTCACACTTTATTTCTCAACTTTTTCGTTCTTTTTCATCTTTCTTTTCTTTTTTTTTCTTTTTTTTGTATGGAGGGGTTCCATTATTTTCAAAATCATAGATCAATTGCACTTCTTGATTTGCCTTCTCTTTTCACCACACCCCCAACTTAGGTTTTTGACCTAAGTTGGCTATTCAAACAAACCACATTTCATGAGGATTATAGGTGAATGGATAAAGAGAGGGTTACAATTGTATTAAGTTTCTTCCAAGAAAAGGCTAAGGCTCAAAGAGTGTTCAAGCAAAGTTCACACACTCACAAGGTTGGCCACAAAAGAAGTGTATTGTCAAAGTATTTCACTCTTTAAACTTTGTTGCCTAAGATCATTTCAAGAGTTTGCATCAACTTAGTCAACCGGACCAACGTGAAAAATTCTAGGAGTTATCACACATGGTTCACGGTAAGCTCATCACACATGGCATTAGAACCAATACCAAACAAGACTCCACACTTTCGCTAGTGTGGAATGTTCATCACAAGAGACTCATTTGATAACCAGCTAGTCACAGCGAGATTCAAAAAGTTCACACATTGTCTATGTAACTTCATTTGACCTCATCGTTGCCGCACATTCATTTCTATTAGATTAAGAGAACTATTCGAGTCATATGTATTGATCATAACTGATACTCAAATTTGCACAAGAATAGCCACATTCAAACACACAAGAGATGGCACAATTTTTTTTTAAAAGGGACCAAAAACCATTTGCAATAAAAATAAGGAGCAATAAGCTCAAACATTCACAAAATAGTGTCAAAACACAATTTACAGCACAAAACCCAATATATAGACAAAAGTAATAATCACAAGAGGTAGGTATGAAAATACCTCACCCCACCACAAACAATAAGTAATTTGTCCTCAAATGCAATAAAACAGTAAAAGTCAATAAAAATGACAGAGAGGGAGATAAAGAAACTCTTATCTATACAGTCGCTCCATCGAGTGGGGCATCAGTGCCCGGTGTAGCAGCAGCAGCACTCGAACCACTAAGGCCTGCCATGGACGTCTCGGTCAGCGATGTCTGAATCACTGACTGTACAATCGTCTCCTCCAGATTTAGCAGGTCTCTATAGATGCTTTCCTCTCGCACCTCAATCTGCTCCTCATCAGTCTCTACCTCTGAATCATCAACTACCACATCATCCATCGGCATATCTCCGGTGAAGACCGGAGGAATCTCAGAACTGGCTGGGGCATCCATATCATCTACTGCCTCCAATAATGAAATGAAGTCAGTGGACTTCAAGTAGTCCGCATCCTTCCTCAGCTCTGTGACCTCGGCTTTCAAAGTCGTCACCTCAAAAGACTCCCCATGTCGACGCTCACAAGTCACGATTCTCGTCGTCAAATCATCAATAGAAGTCTGAAAGGGGGTCAATGCAGCAAGGATAGCACTCTTGATCATCCATGGTACTGCAGCCTCCAATCAAGTCGTCCTCACATCCGCCAAATGGGCTAAGTGCCCCATCTTCAGGATCATAGCCTTAGTAATCCTGGCGGACTGGAAAGTGGCAAAAGTACCAGGATCTTGGAGGAAGAAGTGGGATCAGGTGCACCTGAAGGCCTGGAGGTCAGAGTAGGCAATGGTGACTCTGTAGGAATTGTCTCTACATCAATCCCCGGGGGTGTGTCCACCGGAGCTGCCTCCTACTGTTTGCCTCATCCCGAGTGTACTCGGCCTCTATATTTTGAGTGTCAGTGGAGGATAAAGAGTGACCTCAATATATCTCATTGCATCACGAAGAACTCCAACACGGTGACACAATTCCGTAATCAAAACTGGGAATGAAAGGGATGTCTGATGTTGTTTGGCCCTCATGGCCATCTCATGCTCAATAATCAACCCCAAGTTGAGCCGCTACTTTGTTATGATCGACCCCAGACAGGCTGCTTTTGCATGGCAATGAATGGACTCGTTCTGTGAAGGCATAATTGAGCTGTTGATAAACCCGAACTAATATCGTGTGACAATATTCAGATCCTTCTTCTTTATCTAGACTCCCGCCTCAATCCACCTTGCAGTGGTGTCAGAAATAAAGGGGGCAAGCCAACCTTTTAGGTCATCCATGGACTGAGTTGTCTCCAAGCCCTCATATTCATGCTCGAACCTTGTGGCTCTCTCAAGGACAGTGTTTATGTGATCGCTGCAACACCCAACTTCTTTTCCTCGAATCATGACCGACTTCACCGGTCTGAAGGCACTGGCCTTCTTCTTCCCCTGAGGAACCAGATCATCGTAAGAAGAATAGAACTCACGGACCCAGGTGGGGATATATGTGCCTCGGGGCCTGGTGAAGATATCGAATCTATGCCACCTGAGTGTGTCCAATAATAGAGGCTACTTGCCCTCTAAGCCCTCTATGGACAACAACTTCTCTTCAAGAATCGACCTCAGTCCCTCAGCTTTTAATCTATTGAGTAGCCGGGGAAGAGAAACCTATATTGGTGGTACTGGGGCCATAAGCGGTGCCAAAGTTGTCACTGTATCTGCTCTAGGAGGGGTGGCTGTTGGAGCTCTTGATTAGTCATGATGATACGTAGCACGGATCTCCGTTTGCCTGGACTGTAGTGGCTGGTCATCATCCGGCTCAGACAATATAGCTTGGGAGTCAAAGGAATCTCCCACGCTGTTGGAGTTGTGCTCCGAAACCTCAGTAATGGGCCTCTTGCCCTTGCCCTTGCCTCCCTTTGGAGGCTCTGTCCTTCCCTTTTTAGGAGGATTGGCTCCCCCTTCATTTATCACTATGCCCCGTGCTCTTTTACAGGGCGGCATGTCGAGGTTGGTTCTAGCTATATCTGCACAAACATCAAAAAGAGTTAGCGTCCTTTCAAAAAAAATTACAGATAAACAATTGCAGACAGACTCGCCGAACCGATTGGTGAGTCACCGAATCACTTTGGTGAGCTAGATCGGGCTCGCCGAAAGGATTGGCTAAAAAATTCTCAAAAAAATTGGCATGTCAATGATGGGAGGGGACTTTCGGCGAATCACCGACAGTATTCGGCGAGCACAGACCAACCCGCCAAAAGTTACAAGGTATTTTAAGGGTTAGGGGCACAAAAAGGGTGATCAAATAAAACTTTCGGCGAACTCAGGCTTCTCGCCGAAAGTTACAGAACCAAAACTCAAGATTAGCATGAAATTAAAGGCGATCTAGGGGTATTTGGTGAACCGCTGAATGGTTTGGTGAGCTCGACTCAGCTCGCTAAACTGCCCAACGTGCCTACTTCCAACCCCGACTTCCAAATTCAAGCCCGCATCCCCCAAAAGCAAAATCAAAACATACACAAACCATTAGACTTAGACCCATACTACCCATTCTCCCCAGGATACTCAGACTTCTCCCGATTTAGCCAAATTTGGCCATTTGACGACTTTAGCCCTTAAGAATGACGTCAACCGCTCCATCATTGGGCAAAATACGTCATTTGGTACAAATACGGGTTACTTAGACTTCACCTAACTAGACTCAACCACAATATAACACAACCCAATAATTTAGATCAATTTTAAGGCACGAAATTTTGGGAAATCAACAATTGGGCAAAATAGGCATGGATTCGAATTTAAAACAGGCAATCATGCACACATGCACGATTCAGAGAGGTCCAACATACATCTCTAAGATAAGAACAATTACAAATGAATAAAATCGCTAAATACTAGTTCTGGGTTCGGAAAACCAACCTTTAATGCCGAAAATAAACTTTAAAATGCAAAACGGCAAAGAATTCCAACTCCGAACACACAATCGACGACTAACAAGTAGTAAAAACACAAAAATAAAGGAAAAAAAGTGCGGGTGTGATTTTGGGAAGTTAGAAAGTGAGGGAATGTGAAAGAGTTTGAAAGTTTAAACCTTTGGCCTTTATAAACCGTCCAGTACTCGTCCATTCAGCGAGTGGGCATTTACCTCACTGAGTTTTAAAGGACCTCCAGGTAATGTGGGGGTCCAAACGATAGACTAAGTCTTGATCGCCGACATGTTCAGCAACACGCCGACTAGTCCATGGGGCCCGCCGAATTTTACAAACTCTGATCTTAGAATTTCTTGAGTCCAACGGTGATCCAGGTCAGTCTCGCCGACCTCTTCGACGATTCGCTGACTGTATATGTTTCTCGCCAACTTACACTTTTCAAACATATCCTACACTTCAACCTGCAATATCAACATACGATTATTCCTAAAACAAAAAGAAAGCAAATAAAGACTTGGGTTGCCTCCCAAGCAGCGCCTTAGTTAACGTCAGCATCCTTAAGTTCTGTAACTTTGTGCCATCCAACACTGCATCGCAAAACCACTTGGTGACCCGCCAACTTTTCATTTATCTCGCCAACTTGGTTTTCTCCTTCAGGGTTTGGCACACTAGAACTTTAGGTGATATAATGGTTATTCGGCGACTCACCAAAGGGACTTGGCGATCACTAGGATTTCAGTTCTTCCTTCTTTCAGCTCGCTTTGTTCCTTTTTGCAAACTAGTGTTCATGCTCTGTTCCTCAATCTATATACCTGGAAATCAAGGATTTTACATCAGTTATTTGCACAAAATAAGCATTTGAGGACACTAAATCATTTTCAATAAGCCCTAAATGAGTCCAAATCTCTCACTCATCAACGGTTCAAAATCTCACTTCCTTTTCACAATACAAGTGGCATTGAGCATTCAAAATGCTAAAGACTCAAAAGTCACCAAAAGATTTTCAAGAGTAGTGAAAAAATGGTTCAAAACATGCTCAACCTTTCAAATAGACGTGTATGATCAACACTATTCACTTGCAATACTATATTCCTTGTACCAACCAAGTCAAAACCTTCTAAAAATGAGGAATTTTTCCCTTAAGAAAGTCGTTAACCAATCCATCATCAGGAAACATTATGCATCTATTCAGGAACAACTACTCAGACTTCGCCACAATCAACACCAGTCAAACACTCACAAGCAATTGATGATTTACCCTTAAGAAAGTCGTCACTTTATCTATCATCGGGCATCATCAATCTATATCTCAATTATTTAGCACAAAAACAAAGAAGCTATAAACTATAAGAAACAAAATAAAACAAATCAAACCATAATAACATCTCAAAATCCTGACAAGGGCACATCATCCATAAATCAAAACAAAACTAACCCGACTAGGGCACATTCAGATGCAATACACAATCTAAAATAAGCCCGACAAGGGAGGCACCCCAACTGAAAATGTAATGGTGTCCTCCTAGTACCATAATAAAAAGACAATATGAGGGACTCCTTGCAAAGATCATCACTCATCGAAGAGGTTATCGGGATTAGAAAGTACAACATCATCAGCCTCATCACTCGAGCCACAGAATTTCTGAAGTGTACTCATCATCATATTCAAAAACTTTCTCTTCTTCTTTTAATATTCTTTCATCTTTGTTTGCCTCCTCGCCGCTTTTTCCATCATGTTTTTGAGAATATAATGATCTTGCACTAGAGTGGAAAGGGTATAAGTAGCACTACCTAAGGTTGAGGAGCTCTCTCCAGGCCTTGTAGGAAGACTCTAAGTAAACTCCTGAATCTACAAGGGAATCCGAGTATCCATCACATGTATTTGTTCTGGTAAGTGGACTAGTATCAGTGGTCCCCTTCATAGCAACTCAGCTGCAGGCGAAATATAGTTTGACCTAGGTGAAGTGGTGCCCTCGAAAAATGTGCCAAATGTTAGATCTTAACATCAATCTTTCTTTTCTTAGTCACATGCCCTGGTCCCTTCTTTTTAAGTTGATGGATAGGGCCTTCAGAACTCTTTTTACTATCTCTATCATGTCACTCCACCTAATCTGTCAGGCATAAATAAGTAATCAAAGAGGGATAAGAGAGACTTTTTTTTGCCTTCTAAGACAACCTCTAGAATGTATTTCATGATGATCTACCCAACATTAATAGGAATCCCCTCCATGATGTCACAAATCAACAGTGCCCTATCAAGAGACAAATTGATCTCATTCCCCAAAGGAATCACCCTACTACAGATGATTGAAAACCAAGTCTTTGCTTCATCTGTAAACTCTGAGGAGTCGATCCAATGGTTGTTCTCAATCCATTTAGGCCTATGTCCACCATGAAAGTGTGTCACAAACCACTCTTTTCCCGCTTCCATTTCGCTCGCCCTGTGAACTTCATTATCGGCATCGGGAAGACCATAGTAATTATTGATCCTTATGGGGTCAAAACAAACTATTTTTTCCTGTACCATAACTACCAGCTCAGAAACTTTGAAACAAATTTGTTACTTTTTTCTTGTTATTAATAGAGTGGTAGTATCTGTCCCTGTCATATAAAGTAGAGAGGGAGGATGGAAGAGAGAAGGAATAAGAGCAAAGGATTGACAAGTCTAATGGGAAAGAATAGCTGACACATTGACTGTTTCGATAGATGGAAAAAAGTCACCAAATAAGTTGATTTCAGTGTCATTGGCATAGAACTCTCGAACCACCGTGTAATTAACATTAATAGGCTCATCCGTAAAACACATCCATTATCTGGCCTTTAATCGCCTATAGAAGTCTGGAATGTGCTCTCAAAGATTATTCAAGAAAAGACCCCTCTCCCTAGTGATATTCTTTGTAAGGAGGCGGTCATGCAATTTGTGGCATTTAGCAGAGACAAACCACTCATGATCAAAGATTTCATCCCCCATAAGATCTTCTTCCATATGTCCTTCCACTAAGTTGACGTTGTTGGCCATTACTTTGCAAGTAGAGTATCTATACAAGATACACACATGTCAAACAAAAGCAAAGATACTTAAAGAAAAATATTATCAAGCAATTAGGCAAAAGAAATGAGTGAAAAAGGAATCGGGGGAACGGGGGTCATGAGATTTCTCAACACGATTGCGAGCCTCCACCTTTTATCTCTTTGCGATCGTGGGATTAGACATTGCAATTGCGGAGAATAGATTATCCCCCAGAAAATAACTCTCTCTTTGGCATTTCATCGAACACCCATTTTCCCCATTATCAGCTAACACCCAAACTACATCAAAAAGCAACCAAACAACTTCACGAATTTAATTTCCAAAACCATTCATGATTTTAGAAAAAAATAGGGCAAGAATCAACCCTTTTTGCAAACAAATTACCAATTTTAAAACATTGATCAAGGAAAGGAGGAGAAGTCATACTTAAGTGAAAAACAAAAGTTTGAAGGGAATTTTTGCCAAAGATGTGCAGAGCAATTGATTTTATAGAGAGGAAAGTTTTGGGGGCATTTTCGAGCTTTTAAGGTACGTGATCTTGAATTTAAACTACTGATTTTTTTAAATTCACGCGAGTTATCATTGTCGCGACCTCGCTCCTCGCGATTGCGACAACAGGCTTTTTTTACCTGTCATGGATGCGGCCTATGGCTCACGTGATCTCGACACCCAGATTTTGATGCATCACAATCGCAGTGATTATCTCTTGCAATTGCGATGAACACCTTGATGACAAACTTGCTAAAGCTACTGTTCATTTGGAAGATGGCAAGGTAGAAAGGGTGATCAGCCCAATCATTTTGGGTGAACCTGAATGTGCCGAAAGTGTTCCATCTCCTATTTTGAAGGTGTTTTCACCCCAAACCTCAATCCTAATAAATTTTACGCATTCAAACCTATTTAAAACATCACCACAACCTTTGGAATCATGAGGGTTAGTCAAAGACAAAAATTGTAAGCTATTCTAAAAATTAAAAACTTGAAATTAAACTATGAACTACATTTATTTGGATACCGATGGATTGTCTCCCATCAAGGGCACAATTTAACACAGTGCGACGCCGGGTACATCACCCTTTGTGTTACCATTTGAGGCAATGAACCTTTTCCTCAACTTTGGATTAATTTCTCTCCGAAGAGCATGGGGAGTACATGAGAGAATCAAGCATTGCGTCCGATCTCTCAACTTTGAAGGCTTGAATATTTTATCCAACTTCGCATCATTCTTCCATTTTTGAACCTTGGGAAAGAGTAAGAATCAGAGAGTAACTAGGCCAGTGAAGCATTTATTTTCAGGATTGTTGGCCTTGAAGTAAGTGACACTCTCGATTCCACATGAATTAAAGTTGTCAATAATAATATTTTGGGCTTTTTCTTACAACTTTAGTATCATTTCATTTATTCTGGCTTCTTGGATTATTACTCTTTTGGATTGGTTGAAAATCCCAAGATATCCTCAATGTCCACCACAACCACTTCTCCTCTCATATTAGCTTCCAAGGTTGCGATTTCAAACTCGAGTCAAACCATCTCATAGAACCTAACTAGGTGCAAGTCATGAATCTCCTCTTCACACTTTCCAGCCATAGGATAATGAGTAGTATGTACCTCATCTCTTGTTCCCACCATGGACCTAAGAGTTATGAGTTCAAACTCGAAATTGACTGCCTCATGGCACTGATTTAGGTGCATGTTGAGAAGTTTTTTCTTTTCTTGGCAAAGTTGGTGTAGGGCCATTTTTTCCCAATAGAGATTTTCATCCATGATCCTAAGCCTAAAGTGGCTTATCATATTCATTTCACGACAAGGCCATGGGTCAATATAGGGTATACCACTCCCAAACATTTGATATTCACAAAATACCATAGAAACATAATAAAAAAGTAAATACAACTATTCACAATCTAGATTGAAATAGGTAAACTATAAATTCTAAATCAATTCAATATGCCTAATTATTCCCCGATGGTGGTGCCATTTTTTAACACACAAATTAGCCTAAAAATAAGTTAAAAAAATAAGTGATCGTCGACAATAAAAATATCCAACTAAGCATCGGGGTCGAATCCCACAGAGAACAATTTGTCGACAATTGAAAAGACAAATAATGAATAGTTACAAGTTTGAATCTAAACATATAATATATAAGGTTATCAAATAAAGAGATATTTCGATAACCAAACTATGGTTTTGGGTAAAGACACTATCAAGCACGGGATATACGAGAATTGGGAAATTTGGGATTCAATCCACACTCAATGATCCATTGCAACTCAACACATGCTAACTCAATCATAGATAGGAAAGATCCTCATTAGTCAACACTAATCTCCTTTCAGTCTCAATGTATTATATCATAATATCTCCTTTCGGTCTCAATCGTATTCAACAACCAAGAAATCCAAGACCTTAGTCTAAACCCCTATTTCTAGTAAGTTTAGCATTCAACAAAGTAGACCTAAATTATCTACTTTCGGTCTCAAACTTAGGACTCAAAGCCAAATATGATTATTAACCTGATTCTCCACTCCACAAATTCTCTTTACGGCAACCCACAAAGATTGAAAGCTACATCCGAGCGTGCACTTTCAAATCATAAATTTAAATATGAAAACTAGATTAAAATTATTTCATGAAATTAAGTATGGAATCAATGATTCACAAAAGAAATAGAATAATGATCAAATACCCAAATAGTTTTGTCTATTTCAGGCACAAAGCCCCAATTCTATACACACAATTACACCCACAATTCTAGCAATGTAAACCAAGGAAATGAAGAAGGGGAACAATATATTTTACTATTAAGAACATAATCTTCAAACCCAAATATGAATTATGAGGCAACTTTCCCTCAAAGTCTCAACCCCAAATATGAACTAACAAGTAGGGTTCTTCCTTATTCCAAGCTAACAAATGAACTCTATCCTAAAATTCTGATCTATGGAATCTGAATTGAACAATGGTTGCTGATGAGTGTTAAAAAGTTTTTTGGAATTAATTTGGTGAAATTCCCAATCCGTCCAAGTGCCAAATGTTTTCTCTTCACAATCGCGACAACTAACTCTCGCAATCGCGATGAGTAGAGTCGTTAGGTCATGCAATCGCGACATCTTACCACGTGATCATGAAAACTTTCTTGTCCAATGCGATCGTGACCCCTATTTTACATGGTTGCAATGAGTACTTCAACTGCCAACTCAACTTTCTTTCTTTTGACCTCTTCTTGCCTCAATTCCACTTGGTTTCTTCAAATGTCATCTAAATCAACTCTCTAATTCATGTTACTACAAATATGAAGAAAACCACATTAAGAGGACCAATTTTAAACTAAAGCAAGCCAAAATAACTATGAAAAGATCCTCAAATGAGTGGAAATTAACCACTCATCATTCCTCCTCCCGTTCGTGTCTAGCTTGGATTGCTAATAACTATTGGGTTAGTGAGTCCTCATACTCTGAGGGCAAAGCTGTGAAGACCATTTATTGATTTTAGTGTTTACTCTTGAGATTTTGTATGTGGTGTTTGGGTTACATCTCAACCACTCTTATGTTATTTAAAATGGTTTGTCAAGACATAATTACCTTTCCATATTTATGTTCAACTATCTTTTAAAATATGATCCACCTTACTTAAACCAAACCAATGTGTGAGTTTTGGTTGAAGTTTATTGCTTTTCTTGGCCATATGTCTCCGGTGAAGGTATTCATGTTGATCATAAGAGGAACGAGGCGAATAAGAATGGGCTTAGACCTTTGTCCGCTTTAGACATAGGATGTTCTTGGGTTTGGCCGGTTATTATAGAAGGTTTGTGGAAGGATATTCCTTTATTGCTTTGCCTTTGACGACATTGAATCAAAAGAAGGTGAAATTCCTATGGTCGGAAGCTTGTGAGAAAAGTTTCCAAGAGTTGAAGGATAGAGTCACTTCAACCCCAATATTGACATTACCGGAATGTTTAGATGGTTTTGTGGTTTATTGGGATGCTTCACGGATTGGTCTTGGTTGTGTTTTGATGCTTATGCTTAAAGGAAATTAAAGGTGCATGAAAATAATTGGTCGACTCATGATTTGAAGTTAGCGGCAGTAGTGTTTGCCTTAAATATTTAGAGACATTACCTATATGGTGTTCATGTAGATATGTTTACGACCACAAGAGCTTGAAATATGTGTTTGCCCAAAAGGACTTAAATCCTCGCCAAAGAAGGTCACTTGAGTTATTGAAAGATTACGACATGAGTGTCCTCTATCATCCTAGTAAAGTGAATATGGTGGCAGATGCTCTTAGGTGACTATCAATGGGAAGTGTTGCTCTTGTTGATGATGGTAAGAAAGAGCTAGTTCGGGATGTTCATAGGGTGTTCGTTTAGCTTATTCTAATAAGGATGGTGTGATTGTTCAATATGGCTCAGAATCATCTCTTATATCATATGTAAAGGCTAAGCAAGATATTGATCCGATTATGATCAATTTGAAGAAGTCAGTTTCTGAAAAAACCATTAAGGCTTTCTCCCAAGGGGAAAATGGTGTCCTTCAATACCAAGGTCATTTATATGTTTCGAATGTTGATGAGTTGAGGAATAAGATTTTGCAGAAACTCACAGTTCTCGATATTCTATTCACTTGGGAGCCACCAAGATGTACCGTGATTTGTAGGAAGTCTATTGGTGGAATTTGATGAAGAAAGATACTGCAAAATTTGTGGCTGAATGTCCAAATTGTCAACAAGTTAAAGTTGAGCTCAAAAATTTGATGGTTGGCTTAAGATATTAGCATTCCTACTTGGAAGTGGGAATATTTGAATATGGACTTCATTAATGTTTTACCTCGTACTTGTCGTTAGTTTGACTCGATTTGGGTTATTATGAACCGAATGACGAAATCAACTCAATTTCTTCTCGTAAAGCATTTAGTTTCAAACGAGGAGTATGCTAAGATTTATATTCAAGAAATGGTAAGGTTGCATGTAGTGCCTTTATCCATCATCTCTTATCGTGGTACTCGGCTTACATCTCAATTTTGGAGGTCGTTTCAGAAAGGTTTTGGTACACAAGTAAAGCTTAGCACAACTTGTCATCCTCAAATCGATGGACAATCCAAGCGTACTATTCAGACCTTGGAAGACATGATGAGAGATTGTGTGGTTGATTTCAAGGGTGATTGGGATGACCATCTGCCTCTGATTGAGTTTGCTTATAATAATAACTATCATTCTAGCATTTGAGATGGCACTGTTTGAAGCTCTCTATGGTAGGAGGTGTAGATCACCTATTGGTTGGCTTAAAGCTCTCTATGGTAGGAGGTGTAGATATCCTTAACATTTGAAATAGTCACACAAACTTAAAAAAAGTGGATTATCTTTTACAAATTAACTAAAAAACTCTCCCAGAAACTAGTCTAAATAGGTACAAGAGTGACTAAGGAGATACAATGTACAAAAGAAAATATGACGCAACTTCTACCATAATGAAAGATGAGTAGAAGTTGTCAGATATCACCATCACTTTCACCTATGAAACATCACTAAATCTCGCAACCAAACTATGCCAAGTGGCATAGCTAGAATAGTATATGTAAAAACAAAACATACTAGTAGGTATCATCGGTCGACTCAAACCTACCACATAATAACATGCAGAATAATCAAAGAAACATGCAACCAGAGGACTGGATTAGGACCTCATATACTCTAACCCAATTCACATCACCTCTTCCACTGCCTACTCGAATATTTGAACATTCATCCCTCCTAAAACTCTCATACAAGATCATAGTCTAACTCTTCTATCACATAAAGATTCCCTCAAATACAAGGCTACTAACTCTTGTCACTCCTTACACACCCCCATTATACAACATATAAACAAGTAGCCCCGAACTTTCAGAATTTCCCAATCATCACACACAACATTTAACATGTCTTTTTAGTCCACACAAGGAGTAATCCTAGCCTTCAAACATACTAACCTGATCCTTCAGGGACCAACACACATAACTACACATGTATTAGCATGGTTCCCAATCTAATAAATTACACAACTATATGGGTGTGTGTGTGTAAGTGTTGCACCTGATCCCCTAATACTACACATACAAGGCAACACAACCACCAAGGATCCGAATCACGTGTGTATATTTATGAAACGCATGCATTGCATACAATTGACATTATCTTACCCTCCACATTATGCCTTTTAAACTTCCCTAATTAATCATGTATCATGTATGCATTACTAATGAATCGGTTAACAAGAACATATAACATATATAGGGAAACCACATTCATCACCTACCCGTGAGGCTTTCTCCCCCAAATGTTCCCTGATCACAGTCCGATTACGCACGACCATCTTCCCTAGAATGACACCAACAATATCATAAGCCAACCACAATTAATCAGTTTCACCATCAACCTAACCGCATGTAACCATAAGTTCAATCATTTAGACTCTATGTTTGAAGTCATATGCATGCGATCTCCGACAAGTACAAGATAGTATGCAATTGGAAATAGGTTTAACTATTGAGTTAAGAAACCTAGCCTACGTAGGCGGCAAGCAGCTATTGAAGAACTATGAATGCAACTTCTTGCTCGCTGGGGTAAATCTTGATGAACGTTGGACGGGAATCACTGGGTTCTAACCGTCCTTGCACTAGAAATTCTCCCCTCCATCGTATTCAAGCTTAGAGTGACTTGGGGAAATTTTTGGAGTAATCCTCGTCTATTTTATTCAGATAAAGTGAGAAGAAAAATAAAAGACATCATTTTATCTAGAACCTGATTTCATCAGTCCCGATATACCGGTTCTGCATGCGCTATAGCACAGCCGCCAAAGCGGGAGATATCCCGTTATGGCAGGCTGACATCAGCCTGGATCAATTTAAGCTTTAAGTAATTCTGTTGTGTGCTCCAAAATTTTAATTGGGCACTGAAATTTATGACTTTTTTGGAGCTTCACACGAGGTGAATTTAAATAACAACGGATCAAGTCGTTACAAAAATAGAGAAAAAAATTATGGTGTGGTCAAAAAACTTTTGCATGTTTAATATTTTTTATTAAATAAATATTGTTGGGATTTAATCAATATTGATTATTGAAAAAAGTATTTCTCACGAGTCATCTATTTTCATAATATTCATCTGGATGATTAATATCCTATTCATAATGATTAAAAATAGTATTTTAAAATAAATATTGCACAGAAAATTAATTTATTATAAAGGGCCTAAAAACATCCCCGGCCTATTGGTTATAACATTTTTCTAGCTCTTGAAGTGTACAAATCCCTGCCCTATAAATAGTTTAGGTATTTTTCTTTTGTTGCTATTTGGTTCATTTGAATTTTGAATTCTTTCTAGTTTTTTAACTAAAATAAAGAAGGATCTTACTGTCATGTCAAGAACTCTTGCGTGTTTAACACTTTTCTGAAAAATATTATTGTTGTGATTTAGCCTAAATTAATTATTAAAACTAGATATTCCTCACAAGTCATTTGTTTATATAATATTCATCTGATATCAGTAATATCCTATTCTAAATAATTGTTATAAAAAGTATCTAAACAATGTATAACACAAGAAATTACTACTCTATATATAGGGACTAGTAACATGCCAAGCTTAGCCATCATAACATTTTTTTGTCCTTGTAATGATCCAGAAGATCATTTTTGGAAATTTTCACAAAATTATTGTTTTACCCATCCCGATAGTTGTCCCAGTCATTTATATCAGTTTATGAAGTTGATTTGAGAATTTTTAACTATTCATTTAATTATAGTTAATTAATTGATGGATAAATTTTAGATAATTAATTTAGTTTGTGACTAATGAGCTAAGTCAATAATTTATTTAATATATATATTACTTGACCCATATAGATTAAAATAAGTTAAAAGGATTTATCACTTTTAGTACATAATTATTTTAGAAAAGAAAGGGAGGAAGAAATTACCTGAACAAAACGGCGTGGGAACAAACAAGTTCACGCTCTGGTAAGAGACTTACCTTTAGATCCATAATTAGTTATGAGTAATAATTTATATCTATATATATGAGAGAGTCGTAATACTTTAATAATAAAATTAGATGAATATGAATTGGTGGAGACAAACTTCCAACGACCATCATTGCCTAATGATGGCCGGTAATTGGATAAGAATGGCCCTTGGACGATTAGAAGAAAATAGAAGGAATGAATTGATAATTTTGTAATTTTGCAGCGATTAACTTCTTATCTCATTTTCTGTTTTGACTGTCCTTTTTTTCAGATCCTTCTTACAATTATCACATTATGATTCAAGTTTTGATAACTTGGTATAGGTAATTAAATAGTAGGTGTATTGTATTATATGAATATCATTAGAATAATGTTATTTGGAGAAATTATGACTTAATCCTAGGTTTGAGGTCTAGGAAATTGATTATATATTTGGGTGAGTTTGTGGGTTTAGACTAGACACATAGCAATATGAGTGTTGTTAGTTTCGAAAGCTTATTGTGATTATTTATTTGAATAAATTGCATTGATTTGGAAGCCCAACAAAAAGGAAATACTCAAGTCCCAAAGTGATTGTTCAATTGTTTGAGGCAAGTGAATTTATCAACCCTTGTTACGTGTATAGAATCGTGTATTTCCTTGTGGTATTGTTGGAGAGTAATGAGACTTGGTGATGGGTTGACTTGTCCATATTGAATAATTTTAATAATAAAAATACGGTAATAAAAGGCAATTTGATTAATTATTGGTGTGTGATATGTTGAGAATTGATTCATTGTTGATGTTGTATCACGATGGTGTTGTTGTGAATTGTGCATTGTTATGAAAATGGTCACCTCCTCATTATTTCTGTGAACATGTCATTTGCATTGGTTCTGAGACATAGTTGTGACAAGTATTATGTGAATTGAGAAAGAATAAGAAATTAAAGTGGATGTACCATATTGAGGGATGTGTCGTGCACCGCGATGGATATTATGATTCGAGGGACATGTCGCACGTTGCGATGAATTTTATTATGGATGGACGTGTGGCACGCCATGATGGATTTTATTATTGAGGATCGTGTCGCACGCCGCAATGGATGCATGGACATATATGTTCCTCATGGGTCTCGAACTGAGAGACAACGGATGTGTATCACTAAGTCAAACATGCATCACCATGCTTGGCATTGCATTTCATTGCATTGCGTATCTTTATCATTTATGAACTTGTGAGTGCCTTTCTGTGGAACTTGTGATTGATGAACTTGATCTCGTGTGTTGTTGATCTATAATTGTTGGAGTATTGTTATTGATATATATGATATGTATAATGTTGACTGCTAGGTTGTGCTAGTTTTATGCAGGTCGTAGTTGTGGAGGTTCGGTTAGGGTGGTAGGAGTACCTGTATTATTATTCTTAACTTGTGTTTAGGAGTTTGTTTGCTGAGTACTGTATGACTTGCTACTCACCCATTGCTTCTACACATGTGTAGGTTAAGAGCCCGAATCTTTGTGATACTCTCTATTTTCTTCTTATATGTGGCTTCCTGTGGAGGTTTCTGAAGTAATTGTTATTCATCTTAGCGGATCTTCTTACTCCTATTTATGATCTTGTTCTATTCTAGAAACAATGTCATTTGAAACTTGTATTTTCATTTCGAATCAATTGTAATACTTTAGAGGCTTGTATACGTGACAACTAGGTTTTGGGGGTATATTTAAGTTAATTATAAATTTCCACATTATTTTATAGTATTGGACTTTTATTCTCATTTTACTTCTGCAATTATTGTATTGATTGGGTTTTAGGCTGACTTGTCTTGATGGGATAAGACGAGTGTCATCATGTCCATTGTTTTGGGTTGTGACAAATGGTATAAGAGTACAGGTTCATAGGTCTCACGTGTTCATAAGCCAGGTCTAGTAGAGTTTCTAGGATTGTCGTGGAGACGTCCATTGCTTATCTTCAAGAGGATATGGTTACTTTTAGGAAAAATCTTCACTTCTTGAATCTCTATCGTGCATCCTTGGTCCAATCTGATTCCCTATCACTTCACTTCACTCTCTCACTTATAGTGATAACTCGTGTGTGGTTCTTCATGTGTAGCAATTTGTGTCGTGTGGGTTTGATGTTAGATCTTATAATAATGTAAAAGTGATAGACTTATGAAAAGGATATCTGGTCAAATTTGGAATGTTCAATGATTCGAAGGGATTCAGTAAGGTTAGTTACCCAATAGATGGAACAATACTTGTGCAGTTTAGGCAATATCTAGAGTGGAATGATTAAAGGTACAACTAGGCAATGAATAGTGTAACTTTGAAAACTACAATTAGTAAAGTGTCATCACATTTGATGAGAATGATGTTGCACCAATTGATGTCAGAATCTCTACTATGATTTCATAAATTGAGTGTATATCAAAAAGGTCATGATACGACTACTACAACGGTACCGATGCTTACTTGATTAGAGTTATGGAGTTACATTTGCTATCGACCTAACCTACGAAAGAATACATATAGCTTGGGGTAGATACATAACAGATTTGGTAATATATTACAACTATTCAATGGGTAGAAATGTGTGAGCTATTTGAGTACTATCTTCTCGGTAGATATGGTGCATTCTAGTGGTGGATCTAACGGACTTTCACGATGTAGTACTACTAGTATATGAAAACGGATACGTCGATTTATCAAGTGTGAATACTAACTTAAGGAGTTATCAGTTGTACCACATGCTCATATAATGAGATTCAATGTTGTATTCATATTTGAGAAACCAACAAGTTTGTTACTATGAACTCTTGGGTTAAAACATTGTTTAGAAGGATTTAGTGGTGGATTTTTGTTATGGTATTAATGCATTAGGTTGTGAAGTGTATCCCAAGGATTCTAAATGAGGACTAGTGATTTCATCATAAGCTCCAAAGTGACTGGATCAATACCGGAATGAAAAGCTTATGAATAAAGAAAATTTCCAATGAATTTACTAGAGTGAAGGCAATTAAGGATTTCACTAAGAAAGTGCATATAAAATTGAGTGAGTCCTTTGAATTTGGTTAGTATAGCTGAGTTTGAGGTGCCATGTCAATGAGAAGGTTGACTTCGTCGTGATGGCAAGGTCTAACTGAACATGATGGTAATAAGAGTTTGTGATGGATTGTTATTAAGATGAAACTATATGATAATGATTGTTGGTTAAACGATTTTTCTATTGTAGTGACGTTTTGCGAGTATCTAAGGTTGTGGTTTGCTACTATTTGGTGAGTAGCATGGTCGTATGAAAAGTTGTAGAATGTTCTGGGACATTGCTCGAATAGAATTGAAAGGAGCTAGATTCCTAATGGAAAGAATTAGTGTGATGTAGTTTAACCTTCGGGAGGAAGCGAAAGAAAGGATATTCACTCTAATTGCAAAGGCCAGAGATGTATCTTCAGAGAGTGGAGAATTGGGTTCAGAAGCACGTGCTTAGTGAAACAAGCAGTACACTAAGAGTGTATAAATCTTTAAAAAGATATATTAAACAAGTAACCATATAAAATAAATAAAATCTGAAATTTATTTGATACAATTAAGATAAAAATGTCATTTGTTCTTTCTATTTATATTGTAAAATCAAAAAAAAAGCAATCGTACTTTTTATTTTATTTTCATAGGGTGTCACATTACCTTTTCTATATTTGCGGGTGCAATATTGATGACATTCTAAAATAGGAGAAAATACAAAAAAATATGAAACAAAATTATGTATCTAAATATGTGTATAATCGAAAAAAATTGTAGGGATAAAGTTAAATAATAAGTGTGAGAGAGAAAATAATGTAATCAAATATTTAAAAGATAAAATAAGAGTTACAAAAAATACGTAAAAGTAGAATTTAAAGGAAATAATGTTTTGTAAATTTGTAGAAACAAAATACAATTTTTATAGTAAATATTGTCAAATAAAGTGAATTATATTACAAATATTTCAAAACCGTGTGTAGCGTGGCCAAATTCACTAATTTCAATATATTTTATTATTATTTTATGTCTTTTTCCAATGTAAATGCATGTTATTAAGCATTTGAGTAAGGTGATTCATATAGTGTTGGTAGTAAAATAATTCTACTACAAAGGACTCAACTACTTAAAGAAAACCCTTTGTATATATTCATTTTCCTTTATTAGACGTTGACGCTTCTTCATTAGCATCTACTTTTCTTTACTGGCATTCTTTCACTAATTATAATCTTTTTTTGAATGAACAACATTCGTAGAGGATATGATTTTAATGGCATTTTCAATTCCACAGAAAGCACGTAAAAAATTATGAGGAAAAAGTAAAATAATTATAAATATATACTCCTTTACATTTATAACCACTAAATAATTACATTATATACTTTCTCCCAACTAATTTCGCTTAGCTGAACTAAATCAGTATTATATAATGTATTGGTATCATTAAGGCTGATAATTTCACTTAATTGATACTAAATCAGTGTTTATATATATATACACACACTCTTATAGTATCTGTAGTCATTTAAAATTTATTAACTATAAATTTATAAAATGATTCGAATTATATTAAATTTATGAATATATTAGTTCAAATAATTATTATGGATTAATATAATTGAGTTAATTATTTAAATCTAATAAATATAGATTTAACTAAAGTCTGCTCCATAAAGCTCATATGTCATATCACTTAAATCTGATAGGTCGAAGGGAGTCCTCTTCCAATCACAACTCCTCTATTTTAAAACTATAAATAGAGGTCCTCATAATTCAGAAAAGAGAACGAAGAATTCTAAACAAAAAGCTAGAGAAAGCTCGTGGATCAAAAGCCACAAATTTCTCTACAAGCTACAAGTTTAAGAACTCAAGAGTTCAAGAATTCAAGTGTTCAAGTTTAAGAATTGAAGATTTGAAGAAGTCAAGATCAAGATAAAGTTCAAGTTCAAGATCGCCGGATTCAAGATCAAGCTCGAAGTCCTTGGATTCAACTAGAAGTCAAGATCAAGATAAAGTTCAAGTTCAAGAATGATCAAGATCAAGACCGCCGGATTCAAGATCAAGTTCGAAGCCCTTGAAATCAACTAGAAGTCAAAATCAAGATAAAGTTCAAGATCAAGATCAAGTCCAAGTCCAAGTTCAAGTTCAAGATCAAGATCACGATAGAGATCAAGATCGAGATAAATCCCAAGTTCAAGATTAAGCTCAAGAACCCTTGAATTATATTTGAAAAGACGAATTCAGAGGAATCATAGAGATTGTAACACTCGTACTAAAATCAATAAAACGATTGTTGCATAATTTTCCGTTCTTGATTATTGTTGTTCTCGACGCAAATTTTATTGTCTACAAATTTTGACACGCCCAGTGGGACAACCTCTACCTCTCATCTCAAGTTTTCAAGTATAAAAGAATATCAAAATGACTTCCACTATAGAATAACAACTAGCAAGCTTGACAAAAGTGATTGAAGGCTTGACAAAGTGTGCACACAAACAAGATGCTAAACTTTTGAAGTTAACAAACAAGATTGACAACATGATTGATAGAAGATCGAGTCAAGCACCTCTGAAGCTTCTTAAAATTCAAGACGAAGGAGGGTCTTGCGTAAAGTAAACAAAGATCAAAGAAATTCATATCTCAGCTAAAGGTTTGATTCCAATTGATCAATTGAAAGACTTTATCATAGAGGCTATCGAAGACAAATCTGAGTCTTCATCCAAATTTTCTCCCATATATGCAAAGTCATATACACAAAGGATTAATAACTTGAAAATGCCTGAGGGTTATCAACCTCCTAAGCTTCACCAATTTGATGGCAAAGGAAATCCCAAACAACATATAGCGCACTTTATCGAGACTTGCAATGATGCAAGGACATATGGTGATTATCTCGTTAAAGAGTTAGTTCGATTTCTCAGAGAAAATGCCTTTGATTGGTACACAGATCTCGAATCTAATTCTATAGATTGTTGGGAGCTGTTAGAGCAAGAGTTTCTTAATCGATTCTATAGAACGAGACGTGTCGTTAGTCTGATTGAACTTACAAAGGCTCGTCAAGGTGAACATGAGCTAGTTGTTGACTTTATCAATCGCTGGAGAAGTCTGAGCCTCAATTGCAAAGATCGCATTGGTGAAACTTCTAGCATTGAAATGTGCATCCAAGGCATGAATTAGGGTCTTCGCTACATTTTGCAGGGATTAAAGCCCAATACATTCGAAGAGTTGACAACTCGTGCACATGATATAGAATTAAGCATGACTTAGAGAGAAGATCAACGATCTCCTGTCTATGGACCTCATGAAGATAAAGATATAGAAGAACTCCAAAGTGGGGGTAAGTCTGCACCCGAAGATGAATTTGAAGAGTGGGTGTATATCTAAACGCTCCTTGACGCATGAGGTTAAACTGCAAGTTACAATGCTCCTCATCGCATGAGCCTAAATTGCAAGTTATAATGTTGCTAGACACACGAGCCTAAATTGTATATCACGAAGCTCTTCAAATTTGAGTTAAATCTTCAAGCTGAAATGCTCCTTGAAGCACGAGCTTAAACTGTATGTCACTTAAATTTTCAAGTTTGAGTTAAATCTTCAAGTTGAAATGCTCCTTGAAACACGAGCTTAAACTATATGTCATAAAGCTCCTCAAATTTTAGTTAAATCTTTAAGTTGAAATACTCTTTGAAACACGAGCTTAAACTGTATGTCATAAAGCTCTTCAAATTAGAGTTAAATATTCAAGTAGAAATGCTTCTTAAGGTATGAGCCAAAACTGCATGTCACTCTTGGCCCGCAAGAGTATAAACTGTGTACGTCACACCAAAAAAAAAACTCTCCCAAAACTACGTTGTGACTTGATCCTCTTCAGTGAGGTATGTAGGCACTTAGAATCATATTCTAAGTTCAGTTGCATGAGTGTCAAAAAACCACATGTTCCCCTTTGATATGTCACATGAAAGTTAAAACTATGAGTAATCTTTTATAAAACTTCAGACTTGCACCAAATGGTGGTGACTCAATAGGGGCAAACCCCTATGAATAAAAGTTGTTTCAAGATGAAGTCTTCAAAAATCTCCAATTATGCAAGTTGAAGTCTTCAAATTCTCCAAGTATACAAGTTGAAGTATTAAAATCATCCAATTCTACAAGTTAAAGTCTTCAAATTTGTCAAGTCTACAAGTTGAAGTCTTCAAATTCTTCAAGCCTAGTCTTTGAAAGATAAAATATCTTGACAAGACTTGAAGAAGGGGGCATTTGTAGTCATTTAAAATTTATTAAGTATAAATTTATAAAATGATTCGGATAATATTAAATTTATGAATATATTAGTTCAAATAAATATTATGGATTAATATAATTGAATTAATTATTTAAATCTAATAAATATAGATTTAATTAAATCCCGCCCCAGAAAGCCCATATGTCATATCACTTAAATCTGATTGGCCGAAGGGAGTCCTCTTCCAATCACAACTCCTCTATTTTAAAAGTATAAATAGGGGTCCTCATAATTCAAAAAAGAGAACGAAGAATTCTAAACAAAAATCTAGAGAAAGCTCGTCGATAAAAAGCCACAAATTTCTCTACAAGCTACAAGTTTAAGAATTCAAGAACTCAAGAGTTCAAGAATTCAAGAACTCGAGAGTTCAAGAATTCAAGAATTCAAGTGTTCAAGTTTAAGAATTGAAGATTTGAAGAAGTCAAGATCAAGATAAAGTTCAAGTTCAAGAACGGTCAAGATCAACACCGCTGGATTCAAGATCAAGCTTGAAGCCCTTGGATTCAACTAGAAGTCAAGATCAAGATAAAGTTCAAGTTCAAGAACGATCAAGATCAAGACCGCCAGATTCAACATCAAGCTCGAAGCCCTTGGATTCAACTAGAAGTCAATATCAAGATAAAGTTCAAGTTCAAGAACGATCAAGATCAAGACCACCGGAATCAAGATCAAGCTCGAAGCCCTTGGATTCAACTAGAAGTCAAGATCAAGATAAAGTTCAAGTTCAAGAACGATCAAGATCAAGACCGCCAGATTCAAGATCAAGCTTGAAGCCCTTGGATTCAACTAGAAGTCAAGATCAAGATAAAGTTCAAGTTCAAGAACGATCAAGATCAAGACCACCAGATTCAAGATCAAGCTCGAAGCTTTTGAAATCAACTAGATGTCAATATCAATATAAAGTTCAAGATCAAGATCAAGTCCAAGTCCAAGTCCAAGTCCAAGTTCAAGTTCAAGATCAAGATCAAGATCGAGATAAATCCCAAGTTCAAGATCAAGCTCAAGAACGCTTGAATTATATTTGAAATGACGAATTCAGAGCAATTATAGAGATTGTAACCCTCGCACTTTAAATCAATAAAATGATTGTTGCGATATTTTTTCGTTCTTGATTATTGTTTTCTCGACGCGAACTTTATTGTCTACGGTATCATTGACTAATGAGTAATTTTTGAACATTAAATCTTAAGGTATCATTAACTAATGATTAATTTCTGAAAAATAAATCTTAATGTTGATAAATGGGCCAACAAACTCAAAATATATATAACTCAATTATAACAAAGTGATAAAATATCAATCTCATTAGTTTGATTTGATTTCAATATTTAAAAAGTTAGTTTAACTAATTAAATTTATCTAAACTGAATCATGAGTGCCTTTACAGCACTTGTAATATAATTGTTAGAGTTGTCAAAAAGGGTCAGCGCAGCTTCACTCGGTCCAAGTTTCACGGGCCAGGAAATTTGATGGGCTAGAGCGGGCTGATCCTTCATTTGGAAGGACCTGAAAATGTTCAACCCAACACAACCCTAGAAGGGCCGCGGGCTGGGGCGGGCTAGCCCACATTTTTTTATTTTTTTTCTATTCAAACTTAAAATTCTATAACATCAAGAAGATGAGAGGATTTTCAAATCAAATATGACAAATAATGGTGTTGTTTCAATTACACTAGCAAAGAGTATAGTGTTATTAGCACGTATCTAGGATACTAGATTTATGCATCTGGTGTGATGCATCCCAGATACGCGAGTGAGATAAGAGAGTGGCGAGCGAGATGGAAGGGAGACGAGGGCACGAGATTTGTTTATGTATCCTAGATACATATGAATTCAGAGAGATTGAGTGTATCTAGAACAAATCAACATAATTTTGAGTCCATGTATCCCGAGATATATGTATCTGAATGTACCAATATCTGATAAGATTCGTAATATTACAATATAGCGTGTCTTTAAGTAATTAGCTCATACACTGGAGAGATTTATGTAAGTTACCCTTAAATAAATAGTTTTGACCCATGGGTCGACCCTGGCTCGGCCCGAATTATGCCTCAAGGGCCAATAGCTTTTATGGGTCGGGCTTATAAGCCCAAGTTTTAAATGGGTTTGAAATATCATATCTCAATCCTACCATAATAACGGGTTGGGTTGGTCAGCCCCCTGGGCTAAGCCCATTTTGATGGCTCTAATAATTGTTCAGATTCTGCACCCATTGCTACATGGAAAAATTACTTGGATTGATATCTTTTAATAAATAATTACCGATTTTAGCGATACTTTTTATTTATTACCATTTATAGTAATATATAACAATACTATGTTAAATCTGCAATATATATTAAAAGTGAATTATGTATGCAATATATATGTATTATAACTGTTTTTTAATATATTATACTAGTTTGGTAAGAAATTGACACATTATATTAAAATGTGATAGTGTGTTAACCAACAATAAAACTTGTATTATATGTGAATAATAAATTGTTCTTTGTAATATGTATTAAAATTGTATTATAAATCTATTAAAAGTGATCAAGTGAAAAAAAATATTATTGCTATAAATGGTAAATATTTTTTAATATAAGTTCCCTTATTACATTGAGTGGGTGTATTTCTCTACATCCACCGACTAAAATTCTAATTTTTTTTCTTTACTCATTTCATTTGTAAAAATTAAAGGAAAATAGAGTATCTTGGATTTCTGAAATACTTTATCATAGAGCTGATAAATATTTATTGCTGATTTAATATACGTTACGGTAACGGAACTTTTAAGCTCCAATCTCGGGGCAATCTACACCAACTCCTGTCTTTACAATATATTGCTAATTTTTCCTCCCTTCCAATTTCATTATATTCATTTTACATCCATAAATAAAAATAAAGTTTATTTTATACTTTGTTAAATTAGATACTTTTTTTAAAATATTGAATAATATTTTAAATTTTATTTATTTATTTGACGTCAGAGATATAGTTAAAAATTGAAGTGGGCATGATATAGTAGATAGGCATAATACATAAACGTTTTTTTTAACTTGGCCTCATTTTTCGTTCATATCCTCCAACTTTTGATACGCACAAGTAGACAATTAAACTTGTATAAAGTAGAACGAGTAAATACACGAATCCTACATGACTTAATACATGCGTAGAACACCACGTAGGACAAAAAATGACATATAGGATGTTATGTAGGACATGTATGTCTATTTGTTCAACGTTATACAAGTTTAAGTGTCTACTTGTGCACACCCAAAGTTGAAGGACATAAATGTGATTTGAAACCAAGTTAAAGTGCATATTTATGTATTATGCCTAGTAGATATAGTATATCATATCGAAATAAAAAAATTTAACACCGCAATTGGATATTATAGAATTTTCAAACATTTATCTTTTGAACTTTAAACAATTCAATTATTCTAAACAATTAAAAAAAGGGATAATTTCATAGAGTTTTCTTCAGGTTTCGCTCTATAACACTCACCTCCCATGTAATTTACGATATTTAGCCTACATCCCTTATTTTGATTTTTTACCATTCTTTAAATTTATTTAAAATAAATATAAATCAATTATAACTTAACAAATTTTCCCTTCTTCATTAATTTCTTCATATTAATGCATATTACTAACAACATGACTTATTTAATAAATACTTTAAAAATAAATCAAAACAAATAATTTTTTTACCAAACAAAGATTCACATTTATTTTTAAAATTTTTATTGAATAAGTCATTTTTGAAGTAATATGGATTAATATGAAGCAATTTATATAAAGAGAGACAAAGTTGTCAAATTATAATTAAATTTATATTTATTTTAAATAGGTTTCAAGAATGGTTACAAGAAAATTAAAATAAATAAAGGAGATAGCAGTAATATCGTAAACCACAGAGAAAGTGAGACTCTTGCTTATACTGAATCGAGATTTTATTGGTCTTCTTTGACCCGTGGGTGTGAGTAGCTATGAAACTAGCTCTGGCTTGATGATTGTGTTTCTCGAATTCGAGCAAATATAATACGACATCTAGACAAAAAAAGAACTAAAATCCGATCTATGCTTACATCACTAAAGAAGGTAAGTTATAAAGCAAAATCTCCAAGGAGGTCTCAACAATTATCCCAAAAAAAACTTCAAAAATTCGCTTAATACTATGAAATAGAGGGTGTAATAAATTAAGTCAACCATTTTTCCGTCAAAATATTACAGCTTATAATTCTTGGGTTTTGCTGTATCATCATGAATATTATGACAACTTGGAGGGTGGTTTAGCCTCGTGAATAGCCCAATTTGTACATTTTTGACTATATGGGATGATATATTAAATGAATGGATACGTTGCATGTTTGCATTTTGAGTAAGCCAAACGTACGTGACTAAAGTGTGCTACTTTAACAATTAAGTTTAAAATTATTATTTTTTTGAAATGATTTGATTGATACTAGTGATACTACAACAAAATTAAAATTATGAATGATTTGATTTTTAATTTCAAAATACTATAGATCTCTAGAAATTTATGATTACAGTTTAGTTAATACTACACAAAAAATATATATAACGGCAATAGCTTAATTTTCACTAAAAATATATTGTTAATGGTAATTAACAATCTTTATAGATGTTGCTACAACTTTTAGCGATATTAAATCTAATAACAATTAACTAATACCGATAAATAATTTAGCTCTCTTTATTAATGTGTATATTTATTGCCACTAAAAATTACTTTTGTTATAGTGTAAGACTGCCGTTAAAATATTCAAAAGTTTGTAGAGTCAACAAAAAAATTAAGATGGGGGAAGTGGTTTTTTCAAATTTTAAAGTTAAGAAAATGGTAATAACTCCTATAATTTATACATGAAATTAATTAAGAGCGTTATTCATTTCATTTTTATTAGTACTCCCTCTATCTCCGTCTAAAATTATTTGTATTTTTACATGTCTTTTAAAAAAATATTAATTATGAAGAATATTCATAATTTATTTTTATTTATATTTTAAAATATAATCTATTTTTATTAAATATTTACTTTATTAAGATATTCGTAAATTATTTTTATTTATGTCTTAAAATATACTCTATCTTTATTAAATGTTTACTTTATTAAGATATTTGTAATTTTTAAGAATAATTACTATTAAGATTAAAATTTAAAAAATTAATTTTATTTTGAACTTCTACAGCTGAGCTATGGTACACAAAAGCATAAAAGGGTGAAAAATTAGATTTTGGGAATTGAACTATTGGCACAAAAAAATGGAGAAAAGTAAAGTAAAATTTTCATTACTTGAACTTTAAGGAAACTTTTCAAGGAGAAGATCCCCATAAAAGTGCTGGCTACTTAGCAAGTGCCCTTTTTAGCTTATTTTAAACACTTTATATGCAAGAATAATGCAATTTTGCAGCAAAGAATAACTTGAAATGAAGTAATGAATCTCAGAATGTTCTTACTTATTTATTTAAAGACAGTATAGTGGGCATGCAAAATTAGAAAATGTGGTCTTTCAAGAAGTTGCAATTGCCTTCATTTTTGTCATCTAATTTGGCTCTTTTGGTTTTCATTCCTTTGATTCTTCTTTCAATTATTGCTTGTACATTAATAGGTCCACAAAGTAGTTCATCTTTTGTGTCATTTTCTTCTTCTTGGAAATGGAAGTCTGTTGGAATCTTTAACTCTTATTCTTTGAGGTCTTTAAGTAGTTATGAAGAGCAACATGAGGCTTCTTCATCTTTTACTTCTCCTTTCAACAATAATTCATTTCATGAGAATTTGGTAGTTCAAGAAGAGTCAATACCTCATCAACCTCCCCAAGTAAATCCTACTTTTCCCTTGTTTTATATATTGTTGTATTTTTCTTTCTTATGTATATACGGATTTAAGTTATATACATTGTTAGTGTTAGTATATTTAACATGTGATAGAAGGTTTTAATGATTGTGTTTACTTTATGGGTGTGCATGTTAAGTATAAAGGAAAATATTTTCTCGAAAAATAAGTGAATCTTTTACTTATTTTTTGGTGTAAACACTATGGGATGGGAAAAAGGTGGAGGAGTGGGAGTTTTGGAGGGGGGGTGGGGGTGAAGAGGAGAAAATAAGTTTGGAAGACCACTTATGGAACTCGTTTTCCCTATTTGCATCAGGGAAGTCATTTTCTTCATATTTAAGGAACTTGTTTTCCTTGAAAAAATATTTTGATTTTTTTAAGTAACGTGATTGTGTAACCTTCAGCGTATAGAACTTAAACTCTATGTTGATCTATTTTCTTCTTATTGTGCTTTGCTAACTTGTAAATAGAAGGAAGAAGGAGAAGAGATTGAGAGGGATGAATCAAATGAAGGAGAAGAAGAGATTGATAAGGATATATCTAATGAAGGAGAAGAACATGGTAATAATGCAACTAAAGGGGTGCTTAAAATGTATAGCAAGTTAGAAAGGCTAGAAGCAATTTTGGCAAAATCTAGATCATCAATAAGAGAAGCTGCTAGAAATGGGAGTATGATATCTAACCATCATGACCCTGATTATGTTCCTCAAGGCCCCATGTACCATAATGCAAATGCCTTCCACAGGTACTACTAATCCTACCTCTCACAATTTTATTTTCTTTTTTGTTTCTCTTTCAATGTGTGGTATCTGTATTAGACTCCAACTAAATTCGGATTTTGTGCCGGAAAGCTCCACATTAGGAGGTAATCCTCTCCCTAACAAATGCCACTTCGTCAAATCCAAGACATATGATTAAAGATATAGGAGTAATTACCAGTCCAGCACAGGCCTTATTGGTTTGACCTCACATTAATTTAAGTTATATAAACTACCATTTTTATCATGTTATCGGTTAATGTTTATCATATAGATTTACTTATAATACTGTATACATGAACTGGTTGTGTATATACCGTTAGTGCATAGAACTTAAACTAAATCTACAGTAACATTGTGTTCATAATTTGTATCTTTCGCGAAAATGTTGTAGGAGCTATCTTGAAATGGAGAAGAACTTCAAGGTATATGTGTATGAGGAAGGAGAACCTCCAATATTCCATAATGGTCCATGTAGGAGTATATATTCAACAGAGGGAAGATTTATACATGAAATGGAAAGGGGGAGCCTTTATAGAACAAAAAATCCAGATGAGGCCTTGGTGTATTTTCTACCATTCAGTGTAGTTGTGATGGTTCAATACCTTTTTGTCCCTGGTGCCCATGATATGCATGCCATTGGTAGAACTGTTGCTGATTATGTCAAAGTTATTTCTGAAAGACATTCTTTTTGGAACAGAAGTCGTGGTGCTGATCACTTCATGCTCTCTTGTCATGATTGGGTAAGCAAATTCTGTAGAGTCAACTAGTTTCAGACTCTGACATACTCTCTTTGTTTCAATTTGTTTGTCTGTTTTGACTTTGACACGGAGTTTAAAAAAGTAAGGAATGTATCAAAATGTCGTTTTATTCTGTGATCTTAAACATGTCATGTGTAAAGTTGAACTTAAAGAATTGTCGAGAAAGAGACATTCTTTTTGAAACATACTAAAAAGGAAAGCAAGACAAATAAATTGAAACGGAGGGAGTAGTTGATAGTTTGATTGACATTGTGTCATCAAATTTGCCTTTTTGATGAAAAGCTTCTCTATTGATGGTCTCCAGGGGCCACATTTGACTTCATATGTTCCACATCTCTTCAACACCTCCATAAGAGTTCTATGCAATGCTAATACCTCAGAAGGTTTTAATCCTCTAAAAGATGTATCCTTACCGGAAATCAATCTCAAGACGGGCGATATCAAAGGACTCATTGGAGGTCCCTCACCATCAAGAAGATCAATCCTAGCATTTTTTGCTGGTGGTTTACATGGTAACATAAGACACCATCTACTAGAACAATGGAAAGGAAAAGATGAAGATGTGCTGGTTTATGACAAACTTCCAAATGACAAATCTTATGAAACCATGTTGAAGAACAGCAGGTTCTGTTTATGTCCAAGTGGATATGAAGTTGCAAGTCCAAGAATTGTCGAAGCGATATATGCAGAATGCATACCTGTCTTGATATCAGATAGCTATGTGCCACCATTTAGTGATGTCTTAAATTGGAATGCATTCTCTGTGACTATTGGTGTGAAGGACATACCAAATATCAAGAAGATACTAATGAGTATTTCTGAGAGTCAGTATTTGAGAATGCATAGGAGAGTGAAGCAAGTGCAAAGGCATTTTGTGATCAATGGATCTCCTAAAAGATTTGATCTTTTTCATATGATTGTTCACTCCATATGGCTAAGAAGATTGAATATAAGAGTTCAAGAATAGGAGTTAACATAGTACTTATTTTCAACAACTTAAAGAAGAGCAACTTTCAACAGTTGAATGGAAATCAAATTCAACTAAATTAGCATACTCCTAGTATATACAAATGGAACTAACGTATGATGATTTTTTCTGTCAAAAGTTTTCTGATTTTTGCTGTTAAATCCTTCCAGTTTTGAAATAAATGTTACTTGTAACTTGTAATTAAGCCATTTTTCTTTCTGCAAATGCCTCTTTTACATTACCTTAGTAATAACCTCTAATTCATCCACCTTTCTTGAAGTAGTCTATTTGCTTTTGACAGGACAATTTCTGACACTATTTTAGTTCAAAAAAAGATTCAACAAGGCCTAACACATCAGTAAATTTGGTTTTAACACATTAGACATTAGTCATACATCACGAGAAAGGATTAATTTCAAGATGATAATCAGACCCTGATCCAAAGTCTTAAAACTATACTCTGTAACAAAAAAAACAGTGGTTTAAAAGGCCGGAGCCTAAGGCGGGGCATTCTACTTAGTATAGGACAAAGCGTAAGCCTCGAGACATGAGGCATAAGCCCATGGATCTTTACAATAGTAACATATCTAGTTTGTACTGCCACAAGTGTGGTATGGGACCAGATTGAATGTGTCCTAGATAGAATGTATACACAGATTTTATCCCTACCTCGTAGAGATAGAGAGAGATTATTTCCGAAAGATCCTCAGCTCAAGTATCACATAACAAGACAGTATGATATAGAGAATATTAGAGAAAGGATAACATATCATATAGAGAAGAATAGTGCGGTAAAAGAAGCATAAGAAACAGAGGTAGTAGCCGTAGTTGAAGAACAAGAAATTACGAGAACAATGCTTATACAATCTTCCAACTCAGCTTATCATGTAGGAGAGTGAGACAACATTCCACTATCTTTTAACCTTGCGCCTAATTCATGACTTTCATATCTTCTTATATAAACCCACCTTTGCCAACCTCTCATATTTTGCCTCCTCATCAAGGAATATAGGAATCTCCTCTTCACATGTTTAAACTATCTCAGTCTTGTCTGTCTCATTTTTTCAACTAGAGAGGTCACTCCTATATTATCCTCGGTATCTTCATTTTCTAATCTTCTCTCCTAGCATGTCTATACATCCACCTCATCATCCTCATTTCTGCATTCACATCTTATGTATTGTGAAATATATACTATTAACCATGAAATTTATATTACTTATTATGTTTGGATATAATATTTATTATAGAACAATTGTGTATTCAATTTTAACAAATGATTTAATAGATCATATATTTGTTTATTTGTATGTTTACTTATATTAGTTTTTCGACACATGTGTTGCACGTGATTGCCAATTCAGAAAGTATATGTTATAGTAAATAGTATTGCTTTTTAAGTGAAGATTTGAATAATAAGTTTTGCACAAAATAATATCAGTTGGGGACTTGTGCAACTCAATTACCAGTTGTGGATGGGCAAGCAATGAAAGATGGACCAAGACTAGATAGAGGTCAGCAAGCACAGTTGACAGCACCTGTGTCAAGGGAGGAAATAGTACAAGCTTTAAAAGGGATAAATGACAATAAAGCATCAGGTTGTGATGGTTTTAATGCATATTTTTTCAATCAAACTTGGGCAACAGTTGGAGAGGAGCTTATTGAGGCTATACAAGAGTTCCTTGTAACAGGGAAGATACATAAAGCTATAAATTGTACCACAGTGACTCTGATTCCCAAAGTTGAACATCCTTCAAAAATGTCAGAATTTAGACCTATTTCATGTTGTACTGTGATGTACAAAATCATTTCAAAAGTGCTCACTAATAGAATGCAGGTTGTGATGGATAGTCTAATTGATAAAGGGCAGTCTGCTTTTGTGCCAGGCAGATTGATCAATGATAACATCATTCTGAGTACTGAATTGGTCAAGGGCTATGGGAGGAAAGGGATTTCACCCAAATGCATGATGAAAATTGATATGAGGAAAGCATATGATTCAGTGGAATGGGAGTTTGTGAAACATGTGCTGATTCAACTACGTTTCCCTAGTGTTTTTGTGAATTGGATAGTGCAATGCATAAGCACAGTGAATTACACTGTATTGATTAATGGAATTCCCAGTAAACCTTTTGAGGCTAAGAAGGGGCTAAGGCAAGGAGACCCATTATCACCTTATCTCTTTGTATTAGCCATGGAGTATTTCACAAGATTATTGAAACAACTGAAAAAGTCTCCAAGTTTCAAGTATCATCCAAGATGTGCTAAATTGCAGCTGGTCCAACTAAGTTTTGCTGATGGTCTGCTCCTATTTACTAAAGGGGAACTCACATCTGTTAAACGAGTTTATGAGCTTTTTAAAGTATTTTCAGCAGCCTCAGGACTGGAAGCAAATTTAGATAAAAGCTCCATTTATTTTGGAGGAGTGTCAACTGAAATGCAGATGGTCATAATACAGGAGCTAGGATTTTCACAAGGTGCAATGCCTTTTAGATACTTGGGAGTCCCCCTAAGTACTAAGAGAATAACTATGGTGCAATGCCAACCATTGATTGATAAGATTCTAGGAAGGATACAAAGCTGGACATCTAGATTCCTATCATATGCAGGAAGGGTTCAGCTAATTAAAAGTGTATTGTTTTCTGTTCAAGTATTTTGGTCTCAAGTATTTATATTGCCAAAGAAAGTGATCAAATGCATTGAAGGCGTATGCAGAACTTATTTATGGACTGGAGGGGCAAATACATCAAAGAAAGCATTGGTTGCATGGGATCAGTTGTGCAAGCCACAAACTGCAGGAGGATTGAACATTGTAAGTATCCAGGAGTGGAACAAGGCAGCCATCTGCAACCTTTTGTGGAACTTGAGCAAGAAAAAGGACAAGCTATGGGTCCAATGGGTGCACATGTGCTATGGGAAACAAGGGACAGTATGGAATATCCAAGCAAACTAGGCCTCATGGATGGTGAGGAAGATCTTACAAACACATAGAGTCTTGGAGGCTGTGGGATGGAATGAATCACAAGTGATACAAATGGAAAAGTTCTCAATTAAACAGGTGTACCGACTACTGAGAGGGGAATACCCAAAAGTAGAATGGAGAAAATTGGTATGTAATACTTATGCATGTCCAAAATGGAGCTTTATTTTATTCTTAACATTGCATGGGAGGCTACTGACAAAAGCCGGACTGCTTACTTGGGGTAGTGTGGAGGACAGCAGTGTATATTGTGTAAAGCTGGAAATGAGGACATTGAACATCTCTTATTCAACTGTCACTGCTCAGGCAAGGTTCGGCAAAAAGTCTTAAGGTGGCAAGCTATCCAGAAGCAGACAAAAGGGTGGAATGAGGAACAAAGATGGGCGCAAGATCACTATAAAGGGAAGCTACCAGAAGCTGAAATACTTCGCATAACACTTGCAGCAAGTATATATTTCATTTGGCAAGAGAGAAACCAGAGGATATTTCAGAAGAAGAATAGAAGTTGTGATGATTTAGTCAGGAAGATTATCCAAGAAGTTCACATAAGAGGAGGAATGAAGCCGAAACTAAACATGAAACTACAGATGTTAGATTGGTACCATGTATAATTAATTTCTGATGTGGAATGAATAGGGTAAGTAATAGATAGTAGCAGTCTAGATAGAGCTGGAAGCATACAGTCCTGGGAGATGTCCAGGCTGGGTTTGTTTCTTTTAATGGTTTGTAATTCTCACTTTGGTTAATAAAAATGTTTATTTACCAAAAAAAAATTGCAGATTCTTTTGTGAATGTTCAATGTGGATAGTCGTATATATCTCTTATTCACGCGAATCTATGAAGATGGTCAATGAAAAATTTTATTAGTTGAATGCAATAATGCATATATTTATTTCAATTTGATGAGGTTCAATCATGTAATTAGTCGTATCTTAGTAATATTACCTTATAGACAATATTTGTTGTGTTTTTTTTCTTGTCATCATCTAACCAGATGTCCTTTTGCACGTGTTTTCCACGTTAAACTATTTAGATGTCATATGAACATGTGAAGAGAACAACTACATTTTATTTTTAGAACTACTCTTTGTATATTAATGTTTATTTTATAAGTTATAATATAATAGATGACGTTCTTGTTGTTGGCTGTCATATTTGACTTCTCGATTGACTATATACACAAATCAAATATAGTTATTTGACTGTCCATAGTTAACTGAGAAAGGTTTCCTTTTTTTTTATCAAAAAAAAACTAAAAATTAAAATTAAATAATATATTCTATCTGTGAAATCATATATATAAGCACATGTTTATATTACACCAAACAAAGATGTAGTTCATATATTTGTAAACGATTTTCAATTTATTCAATCAAGCATGATTCATCCAAGGAAAAATAACAACATCGTGTTATCATATATATAGGGGCGGTGTAATAATATAAAAATTATTGGTCAAAAGTTAATACAAGAAAATATGAAAGATAGAAATAATTAATGTAATAACTATGAGAATTCATAATATTATAACTAAAGAATGTTATAGAGTGTGAATAACGTTTTTGCAATAATTAATAATAACTAAGAGAATTTATAATTTTATAACTAAAGGATAAATGTGCAATAGATGCATTTCTAATAAATTTTATACTTACATAAATAAATAGTTAGTGTTGGGACAAAATTAAAATGTTTATTCCATATTACTGAATATAAAATTTATTTTGTATTTGATAAATTTTTAAATGATTCATGTATATTCACATATTTCCACTTTTGAGAAGTTTAATAATTTTGGAAAAAGATGTTCAGAAGCATATATTTACATCACAAGAAAAATTGTTAACAAAAACAAATGAATTTAGACTACATCATGTTAACTTCATATATTGGAACATTACATACTAATGTATATATTAAGCAAAAAAATAACTATTATATCATCAAAATTATTTTCCTCAAGTACTCGAGGTTATAGAATGTACCCTCTTAGGATAGAACGATTTCCTTCATCAGAATAGTGGTACCTCATATTCCACTTAACTTCACACTCACTCAACGACAATAAATTACACAAAAAAAATAAAATGCAAGAAGAAGAGTAGGAGATTAAAAAAATTGTGGTTAAAAAATGAGAGGAAACCCATCTATTTATAGTCAACAAAGGGTAGTATGAACAAGCGTTTTTTGTGTCTCATATGAAAAGTCACAACCCTTTGGAAAAGTCACAACATATTCAAAAAGTCACAACTCTTTGGAAAAGTCACAACTCACCGAAAAATCACAACCCTTTGGAAAAGTCACAACATATTCAAGAAGTCACAATTCTTTGGAAAAGTCACAACTCACCGAAAAATCACAACCCTTTGAAAAAAGTCACAACTTATCGGAAAAGTCACAACTCATCGAAAAAGTGACTTTCCGAGAAGTCACAACCCTTTGGAAAAGTCACAATTCATCGAAAAATCACAACCCTTTGAAAAAAGTCACACTTATCGGAAAAGTCACAACTCATCGAAAAAGTCACAACCTAAGTTAGGGATATTATAGTAATTTAACATTTAAGTTAGGAGTTCATACTTTTAAGGTAATATAGAAATATAGATAGATATAGATAATAGACTAGTTTCTGGACACATGCATTGCACGTGTATCTCAAGCAAGTAGTATACACAATATAAGTTATATTAAAAAACACAGTGTAATCAATAATGAAAAAAAGTACAAACTAACATTGATGAAGGTAACACTCATCCAATTTGAATGACTTCGTGATAAATAATTAATTATTGTCAGAATATAAAATTGAATAACTATATTTAGTTACATAGGTAAAATGTATATAATGAGTTACATTTTAATGTTATTAGGTGCAAATATTTAATACTAATACTTCCTTATAGACAAAATATTTTTGTAATATCCATCTATGTTTCAATTTCTCTATAATGACCACAATATTTGTTGTGGAAGCTCGCTATGTACGACCATCTTACTTAATAATTTTACATAAGTAATTATAAAAGTGTATTTATAAGTATTAAAAATTAAGTTTCGCGATATAATAATCCAAATAATAATGAATTGTGATACTTATACCAAATAGTAAAGCAATGAATCTGAAATAAGTAAACATATTAAGTTTCGCGATATAATAAATTAATAATCCAAAATAACAATGAATTGTGATACTCATACCAAATAGTAAAACAATGAATCTGAAATAAGTAAGCATATTAAGTTTCGTGATATAATAATCCAAATAATAATGAATTGTAATACTCATACCAAATAGTAAAACAATGAATCTGAAATATTTAAACAAAAAACTTGATATGATATTTGAAATATCTAAAACTTCTTGTTAAAAGTTACAAAATGCAAATAATATATGATTATTGAGAATTTAAAACTAATTTTTATAATCTTAATTCAATACTCCAAGTTCAGTCATTACGCTCAACTCATAACATGCATTATACAATAAGATACTATCCAAACTGATCACTCTAATAAGAGTAAGTCATAACCTATCTCGAAGGTCAAGCAAACACACCACAAGCCTTCACATGATCACTTTCCCTTCTCGAACCATCTTAGTAATCTCCAAGACTATATAAAAAAAATACGAGATTACGAGTCCATCTCACAATATAAAAGATGGGGTCAAATAGAATCAAAAAGTAAACCCTAATGACCAACATCGAAACTAGTTTTTTTCTTAGAATTTGTATATATCCATTAGACATGACATGATGCAACTTTATATTATTGAGGACATGACATTTGATAGGAGGACGTGCAGATTGTGGATTAGAGTAGAAGGTTAGTAGACAATGGAACGTTGTCTTGCTTTTTGACGGGTTAGGCTTGGTGGTTTCTGCCATAGTATTAACCTTTATTCCTAAAGTTTCTTGCTTTTGACATGTATCATCATTTGTTGTTTGTTGCATTTTTAATTATAACACTTATTATTATTATTGTTCCTTTTCCGAATGCCTCCGCTTAAGTTCAAGATCCTTAAGTGTATATAAGAAGCTTATCCTAATTCCTAGTGGTCTTCATTGCTTCGAATCCATAGTCATTTACTCATTTTTCACAAGTCTCTTTCAATAAAATTTAGTCTTACTAAATTAACACGCAATGGATAACTCATATAGTTCGTGTAATAAAGACAACTCATATTTGTCAATCTCAACCTAAATTTTTCCATTTTTTACTAGTACACGCAAGTGGATCTCATGCAATCAAAGTTATTGAATGAACAGACATTGTGAGCATGATTCTACACATTTATATTGTTGGGATATATACTATTAACCACGTGTTTAGATATAGTATTTATTATAGAATAATTATTTATTTATTTTAATAGATCATATATTCGTTTATGGTGTTTGTTTACTTATATAGTAGATGATTTAGTGTATAGAGTTTAAGCTTATACACAGAGGATTAAATCATCGGTTCTTATAAGTATAAAGTTTTTTTGTTCACAATCTAAGATGGAAATTGGACATGCCATCGGTACGATTGTAGCACAAGATTATATGTAGTTTATCTTCATTATGGGAATGATATAGTTCCAACTTCTTATGCTAGTGCATTTTGTATGTATTGAACGGGACCGAATAGAGATAGTTGCTTTAGACTGACTGACAAAAGCAATTCTCTAAACTTTTAAATGTACTTATATGCTTAATCCTGATATAACTATTATGATATGTATATGTTAATCATCGTTTTGATTTATTAAAAGGTGAGATTCTAAGATGGGTCAATATTCTTGGTAGATTGGATGATGATAATATATATTGGTGAAATAATAAGTTAGTTGATGGAATCCATGTCTCGATATAGAGATTGATGATATGCCTTTTTGAGAAGCTTAAAAGTTTTCATCGTGTCAAACCTTGCAAGTGAATTTAAGAATCCAACACATAAAATAAGTTAAGCAATGCTCTAAAGGAAATTGATCATTGAATTAAGTTCGTCAGTAATTTAATTTATTGATTAGTATCTGTAATCTTAACATGGGGAATTACATATGTGTCTAATGGGGAATTTCGAAATATAAATAGAGGAGTGCAATTACGGATTTCTAGTGGAATGATTTGTAATTTATTATGGTAAAAATAATTCAAATTAATTATTTAGAATTATTTTCATAATAGGAAGCCTCGGTAATTAGTTATGTGGTCCCTACCATGCCCATATTTATCTAGAACTCAGAATTTATTGTAAAGGGAAAAAGGAGAAGTATGTGTCTTTCTCTATTCTAAGGAAAGGGAGAAGTATGTATCTTTCTATGTTCTAAGGCAAGGGAGAAGTATATCACTTTTTCTATTCTAAGGAAAGGAAGAAGGACATGACATTTTCTTTTCTAAGGAAAGGGAGATGTACATGTCTTTCTATTATAAGGAAAGACATGGTATTCCTTTTCCTTGGATTAAGAAGAAATCTCTATAAATAGGGATTCTTCTAACCCTTGAAAATAGATAATTTTTTTCCATAAAATAAGTACTCAAGTATTGAGAGGGTTCGGAAGTGAACTTGGGATCACTGTAGAAGACCGTAGAACTGTGGTCTAGTTTGTGGACTAGCTTATGAATTTGCTTGAAGTTTCTAGCTTGTCGACTAGCTTGTGGATTCACTTGAAGGTATTGGCTCACGCTTCAAGAGGTAATTCTGAAATTAAATTCAGAAAGTTTATATGCCCTAACATGATTGTACTTGTTCTAGTATAAACAATGTGTTGTCTATTATTCATGTAAGTTGTATGATTTTGGTATGCTTCCGTTGTGCATATAGTTTTCCAACATATATATGTTATTAGTGTCTGGACACATGCTTTGCATGTGTGTTCCATTTGAATTTTTATAGATATGTTAGAATGACTTAAATTCTATGGAACCATGTATGTAATGAGTTACAAAATGCAACAATTACAAATAAGTCTTCAATAATATGACAAAAAAACATCAAATGAAGGGTGTTTTCAATAATAACATAGATGGAAAAATAAATAAAAAGTAAAGTATAGAATTTTTCGAGTTCTTATTGACTCCTTCTCCCATATCCTATCAATTCAAGAGTCTTCTTCATCTACGTACTTTAGCTATAGAGTAAAAATGATAACCTTGGTAGGGGTTTCATGAAATAAAAAAGTTGAATTTATATATATAGATAGAAATGAAGGAATACCAAAACGTATCTTTCAGTTTTAGATTAAATATGTGGAGGTTATGAATATGAAAAGATGAGAGTTATGAATATTAAGAGTATAAAAGTTGAATAGATAATTATATATGAGTTATGAATGTGAATATTTAAAGCAAATAAAGAAAATAATAATAAATAAATGAAGAATAGAAATAAAATTTAAAGTTAACAAACCATGTAGATTTGCACCCTTTTAAATTATTAAATTTCTTTATTTATCATAAAGGATAATATTTTATCCACAAAAATTATATTATTTATGAGAGGAGATACAGAAAGAGGAAAAGTTGAGTAATTTACATAAAAAATTTTGGATTTATCAATTTAAGCTTATTATTATTATTATTATTATTATTATTATTATTATTATTATTGTTGTTGTTGTTGTTGTTATTAGTTTATTATTATTATTATTGTTATTATTATTATTACATACACATAGATGATAGATGATAAATATTAGTATTAAATCAGAAATTAATCTAAGTAAGTCCAAAAGTCATTAACATTTTAATGGAAACGATACAAATCAATATTTAAATAGTTGAATATTTTATAACATTTTAACTTATAATAGAGATAAAATTATAATTTGACTTTTAATTTTTTTGTTCCCATTTTTAGTAATATATGATACGATACGATGAAGAACTAATATGGCTAACAAACTTGTCATTCTGATCCGAATTTGACTTTATGTGTCAGTTGGAGTAAACTGTGCAAGTTTATGTCATTTGATCTCTAACAGTCTAATTATGGTCTCTAAAAATCTCTCTCTCTCTCTCTCTCTCTATATATATATATATATATATATATATATTACTATAAGTGGGAACAAAAAAAGTTAAAAGTTGAATTACGATTTTACCCCTATTATAAATTAAAATATTATGAAACATTTAATTATTTAATTTAAATATTAAATTGTATAATTCTAATTAACATGTTTATGACTTTTGCACTTCCTTAGATTAATTCTTAATTGAAATATCTAATTTAATAATATTTATCATCTATAATCTATATGTATATAATAATAAATTAATAATAATAATAATAATAATAATCCAAAAATCTCTTCATAAAATGTATAATTAATTAAATATTAAAATATTAAACAATAAACTGACCATAGTATACTAATTAATACTAATGATATTATCATCTTATGAAAAGACAATGCCGTCATTGTAATTACTACCGGTTTAAAGCTAAAAGAATAGGAAGGGTTGATATTAATTTATTCATTCATATGATTCATTTTTGGTCTTTTCAAATTCCCAGGATTAATGGTGGAAAAATATTTTCTTTATAGAATTTATATAAAAAGGCCTAAGTTCTTGACATTACTATTGATGTTATATTCATAGATGATTCACAGTTGACTTTAGCCTTTTTCGTCTTTTTTGTAAGCTGTGCACTATATTTTTTTCCATGAAGCAATCATTTCTCTTTTGATTTGGATGAACATATGTCATTTATCTAGAGAACATTTGTAGCATAAAGGTAAGGATCATACTTCATTTATCTAGAGGTACGTATGAAAAATATGTCGATGAACATATTCCAAAACTTTTTATTGCTGTTTTTTTTCTTACTCAACAAAAATATTAAAATTCAGTGACTATGACCTTTTGAATTACTATAAATTGCATCTACTAGCTTTAAGTTATAATTTATTATACAGTCTACCTACTTACTATATTTAGATGCTCAAATTACAAGTTTGGACAATCACTTTCCATGTATGCAATAATCAAGTCATTCAGATAGGTTCATTGTCAATCAATTTCAACTTGCACTTTAAATGGCACAATTTTCACTAATTTCTATTTTCTTTTGTAGGAATTAACTCAACAAGTCAGTAACGTTCTATAGGTTTTAACCTTTGGTCAGTAATACCCCTATTTGAAGTGAGAAAAATAGACGTACACTATATGCTTCTTCCTTTGTAAGAATTCACCGCTTAGTGTATTATTAATCTTTTTTTTCAATAAAAATACACTAATTTATGTTAGTTTCTTCACTTACATTATCTATCATAATCTTCCTTTGAGAAGTCTATGGATTTTGAGATGCAACAACAAACTAAAAGATAAAAAAACATGATCCAAAAATGGTAGATGGACTGCATGGGGAAGAAGAAGAAGAAGTCGAGATGGTGATATCTAGGTGCAGTTGAATTTGAGAAGGCTTTATTTGAAATACGAATTTATTTTTTATATGGTGTTTCATGCTCACACAAAATACATTGATGTTGGCTTACTATAACATTATATTTTATAATACAATATACATATTATTCAACTAATATTTAATTTTTTACCAAATTCCAGATTAAATTATTCATATAAGTAAATCAAATAAAGGGTACTTATACATGCACTTATGATTTATATATATTAAATTATTTCTCTTAGACAACTTCAACAAACACTATTTTCATGTGACAATAACTACTTGATGGGCCTCAAGTATTTGAATCCATTAGTGGTGTTGCTCATATCCACACTATTTTTCGTTGAAATATCATTTAGGTAGAATATTTGATAGAGTAAAAGCACAAGAAAACGTTATACAATTTGTTGACTGTATACAACTGCTAACTATAGTAGTAGTTATCGAAGTATTAGAATACAATGCTGAAGGAACTTTCTTTCTTTTTAAAACTAAGGGGATCATTTCAACTTCATTTGATATTAACTTTTGGTGTGATGTACTTTGTGATGATAGTGAATATCGATTGAACTATTTATCAATTGAACATGTATTCTTCACTTTCAGTTTTGGTGTTATTTCTAATGTCTTAAGAACTTTAAACTATTAGCATCGAATACACGTGCAACGCACGTGCCCAATACTAGTAAATATATATAAAGCAAGAAAAAGTAAAAGCTGATGTGGCACCCTTCAAAGGCCAGTAATTAGATTTCTCTTTTTTCTCTTTTTTTCCCACTTTTCTCATCTAATTCTTTATTCTCTTACTTAAATAAAATAGCAGAAAACAATAAATAAGGTTTGCACCATTTTGCTGAATTGCTGCTCCACGTCTGGCCGTAAATAATGGCCTTTATACCAGCCGTTTCCGTATTCCAGAAGACGCCTTCTCAAATATATAGATATCCAGATTGCAGCATAAGACATACACAAAAAAAAACTTTAAAAAAAAATGATGTTCTATCTTGTATGCGTTCTAATATATATATATATATATATTGGCACACTTTTGTAGCCTTGTGAATACAATTCTATTAATGTTGTATCTTTAATGGTTTCAACGAGGAAGAGTTAAATCTTAAAAGGTGAGGCACATAGCTTTGTTGAATAATGTAGAGGGTAGAAAGTTTTGTATGAAACTCGAAAAGAATTTCGTATCTAGAACTTTATATTTTTTATAAGTTCTTGATGATGGTTCTTGCATGTTTATCAGTACTAACATTTTTGGGATACTTATTTTTGTAAAATAAATTTAGTTAGTATAATTCTTTTACAAGTGTCCAGGGAAGAATTTCATTTTTTATTTCTCTTTGAAGAGACAATGGCGGTGGCCACTTAGACACAAGGCATCAAAGATCGAAAATGAGCACAAAGTCATTGTATTGATCTTCACAAGACTGAGGATTCGAGCAAATGATAAGTTCAGTTCAAAACAACATAGTTCGTTGAGACAAACACAAATTTGAGTTTTTTTTTTTTTTTTGTTAGGTTTTAGAAATTGTATTATCCGATCTTTTTCAAAGAATACTTAATTATGGAGTAAAATGTTGTCTACATTATCTTTCACAAGTTAATTTGATTATATGATCCATGAGCAGAACATTGATCTTTCATCTGACACTAAGTTTTAATAGCATGTATGGGTGACTTGTATATATAGGTACCTTGAGGGAAATTTTATACTATGCAGTACTTTTTACTATTAATAAAAAGTTTTATCTTATATTAGATGTTGGAAGGTGGGTCATTGGGATAATATTCATGTCCTCATAAGTCATAGTTGTGCTCTTTTATTGCCAACAAAACATCGTAGTATGAACTTTTTCTCAGTTTGTAAAGTTCCCCTCGGTAGAGTTGATGAACATCACATTACGCGTTTAGTTCACACATTTCTCTTTAATATTAAATATCAAAAAATATTATTAGAGAGTAACAAAAAACTTCTTTATAGCAGGAGAAATGGCTTTCTAACCCTATACAATTTTTTTTCTTACAAGAAATCTTCATTTTTACACATAATTAATCTAAAAGGTTATTTTTTTCTATTCAAATTATATAGGTGATGTGAAAATGTCCTTGAGGAGGCTAATGGTCTTGACCACAAGAGTTCAAAGTACTGCTAAAAAATAGTATTACCATTATCTTTAGGTAGCTTTCCTTGATGTAGTTTAATTTGAGTTCTATATACGTTAATATTTCTTAAATCTTTGTTATTGTTCACATTTTTGAATGAATATCCAAATGTATGTTGTTTATAAGTATTTTTATTTTCACAAAATAGAAAGCTTAATAATTTTGAATTTTCTTATGACCACGCGAAGCGCGGATATGTTTACTAGTTAATAGTTAATAATAACCAGAAAAAATTACTTGGGGCTTTGGGGTCATTTGGCAAATATGATATATTAGTAATGTTGCATTACGATTATTTTTAGCATAATACATAAATATTTTCTTTAACTTGGCTTCAGTTTGTATCTATGTTCTTCAATTTTAAATGTACACAAATAGACACTTAAACTGATATACAATTGAACAAATAGACACATCCATTTTACGTGGCGTCCTACATGAAAAATTTGTATCATATGTGGCGTCCTACATGTATTATGTCACGTAGGACACGTGTGTCTACTTCTTTAATTTTACACAAGTTTAAGTGCTTACTTGTGTACATCCAAAGTTGAAGGGCATAAATGTCAGATGAAGCCAAGATAAAGTGTATATTTATGTATTATGCCATTATTTTTTTATATAATATTTGGTTCGATGTATTAAAAATAATATGCATTGCACAAATGTTCTTAAAACTATTTGTTTACATAAATATCCTCCACAAATATAGTGAAAAGAATGTGAAAAATGTTTTGAGGGAAAATTATATTTTTTATTATGTTAACACATGCATTATAACTCTTTACATTCCTAATATCATATTTCTTTTCATGTATTAGTTATAAATATATCAATGCCAAATACAGTGTATTATTACTGCAAATTTAAGGTAGGTAAAAAAAAGTACAAAGGGATTAACATACACATAGCTAATGCAACTTTTCAGCGACCAGTTTTTATTGGTCCTATAAAGTCTATTAGGACCACAAATGTTATTTCCTACTCCCTCTGTCCCATATTAGATGGACATCTTACTAAAAATATTTATTTATATTACTTGATCACTTACTAAATCAAGATAGAATTAATTAAATTTTTCTCATTTTACTTTTACTATTAATATGGTCTTTGAAAGTTTAAGCAAATTTTGAAGATTTAAGACTTTTTTTCAAGAGTGTTATTTATTATAATAACAAGAACAAGATTGTGTACATGTTAACAATAGTGAAAGACTTATCAATAATATCTTTGTTAAGGAGTTGCTCCGAATCGATCTTTGAATCTCAAGAAAACAAAGTAAAATATCACAAGCTCAGCCTCTTTTGGTTTGTTTGATGTTAGTATAAAGAAATTAAGAGTCTGAATTTTTTCTTTTTCTTACACCCTTCGTTTCTGATTTCCTGCCCATTCTTTAAGGGTGACGACTATTTTAAAAGGTGTGGGTGATACAGCTGTAATTGTTTCCTCTCTTTTCAAAATAGTCTTTTGAGGTTTATCTTCTTTTTGAGAAACTATATTGAATTGGGCCGGGTTGGTCTACATGGACGATCCACAATCCATGACCCAAAATTAACTTACAAAAAGGCTAATTAGTATGTACAAAGGGCAAAATTGTAAAGTTGATTAATTTATTAATGATTTCTTAATTATCGTGTAAAATAGAAAGTGTCCATCTAATATGGGACATAGGATAGGGATGGCAATGAAGTGGGGCGGGCGAATTTAAAGTTGTGCTGGGTGGGGAGCGATGCGGGGCCGATTGATGTGGGTTTTTAAATATTAATGTGGGCTGAGCGGGTTGCGGGTCTATGCGATTTTATGCCGATTCAAACTTAAATTAACTTTTTACATGTTATAAGAGTGATAGAGCATTATCTATTAAGATAGTTTCATTAAAGTTACTAAAATATTAAAGATAGTAAATAAAAATGGTTTTAATCAAAACTATTACAATTTCTTACATGATTTCCAATTAACCTCTAAAAATAATATTTAAGTCATTATCTATTAAATTAATATTAATACAACTTAAAAAAATATTATTTTATGATTATATTTTTAGTACCAAACTTAACTTAAAAAGCAAAATATTAAAAAAATTATGGGGGCCGAGTACATGTGGGGCAGATCTATGCGGGGTGAGGCAGAGCGGATTGAAAATGAAAAAAATGTTATGTAGGACGGGTTAAAATTTTGGAAAAATTACCTATCTATACACCTTTATTTATCATAATTTTTATTATTCCTTACCATTTCAAAATATTATTGTCACTCTTCGAGCCTACACCCTGACCGGGACTGACACTCGAGAACCATTGCTGGCCCCAAGCAAACCCTTGGCCTGACTTACTACTCAGCGGAAGACTTTACTCAACATTCAAGACAACTCAAGAAATAAATCATACTTAGAATATATAAAGGAAAAACATTCAACTGGTCATAATGGCAACTTAAGTCTTATAATCAAAGCAACTGAAATGAATAAGACTAATGAACTACTACTGCCTAACTATCTATGAAATCTCTAATATTGAGAGGGATGTCGGGACAAGACCCCCGATCATCCTAATAACTGAAATAACAAAACAATAAAAAGGGAACCTCTGAAAAGCAAGGAGGCTCACCAAATGACTCTGAACTGCTCAACTGGATCAACGAAGCGCTGGATGTTGATCCTGGCTACCTGTATCTGCATCACAAAAGATACAGGCCAAATGGCATCAGTACATTGAATGTACGAGCATGCGAGGGGAAAACTATACATGACATAAGCTTGAACTGAATTCTGAAAGAAACACTTACCTCAACTTTACTCAACTCATGGGTACTCAACTGAATGCAAAAATAAAGAACAATAAAGGTGCAATTTATATATAAAGCATTTAAAACAGTAGATAACATCTCAAAGTATTCAAAATTCCATAATATCTCAGTTGTATATAAGAATACAAAAATAAACTATGTTTGGGAGATTCTCTAACTGAATACCATCACTATGAGTTATGTGATGATACAACGTCTCGCCCACGCTGTCAAAACTGTCCTATAACTTGTCGGGATATAGAACACCTCAACTAAGTGGATCCACTAGTCTATGCTAAAAAACATCAAGGAATCATCTAAAAAGTATGACCTTTTCTACCCACGTTGGCTACATGGTTTATGGAGACTTGAATTATTATGAACTCGTCCCCATAACGGTGCACAATACTACTCCCAAAATATAATCAACTCATATGTTTAAAAACAAAACTCTTTTTGTGGTTTGAGATAATTACTCAAAAGCTCTCTTGAAAATCGGTGTTTCCTCTCTTGTTTAAATGTGAAAACATTTACTCTTTGGGAATACTTAGTTCCCATATAATCTTTTTGAAGAAAATAAACTTCATTCTTACTCTTACTCAACTTAATGCTCAAGTCTTAAAACAAGTTTAAAAAACTCTAAGAACTCTCTAGACTTAACTCTTAACTTTCCTTGACTTTGAATTTATGGATTCAAGGTTATGATTCATGTTTCTGAATGATTTCTAGATGTTTAGAAGTAATTTAGAGTAGTTAGAATCGATAGGAAGTGTTAGTACACTTTAGAAGGACTCAAACGGGCTAAACGATGAAAAATGGGTAGGGCAGACAATCCGGGCGCACTGCTGGCGCGCCTCCCTATTGCATCAGGGGCGCGCCGTGCCAGCTTCTCCCCACAACCCTGACGAATTTTTCAACTCATTTTTTGATCTTAATTCGATTAAATTTGATCTTTTTTCTCAATTTCTCTTTAGATTCAAATATCCAAAACATGTACAGAGAAATCTAACTCAAACAACTCTAATAATCAACATTATAATCTCAAGAAACTCCTCAATCTCGTCCCAATTCAAGAACGAAAGTAAATTCAAGAGCACACATCAAGAACATTCAAACTTTCAACTTTTTAGGACGAATTCACGCTGAAATAAACATGTTTGGTGCGTGGATGAACGAACCCAACGCTATGTGAACTCACATATCTTGTAGGGATTAACTCTTGGCGAAATCCACAACCAAAATCACAAGAATTTGACGAATCTTGACCTTTTCTTCTCCTTTCTCCTCTCGAGTTCTTTCTCCAAAAACCCTAGCTTGATTTTGGTATGCGTAAACTGAACCAACACAGTTTAGATCCCAAATAAAGTTATAAAAATGAAATAAATCAATTGGATATGGAAAAGACCAAAATACCCATTTAAAATTTAATCAACTTTCCTTATCTAGACAGGCCAACTTCGAGTGGGCATATCTCCCTCATACGAGTTCAAAAATTAGCAAACTCGATGGAATTGGAAAGAGAATTTCAAGAACTTTCATTTGATATCTTATTTGCCACCTAACTCTTCCTGTACTAAAAGTTATGGTCGTTTGAAGTTGACCCAAAACTCATACTTAACATATCTTTGAAAAATTTCAGATTTTCATTCTTTCCAAAAATGGTTTTTTCTATTTCTAGCTCTTTCAAATGCTGACGTGTTACAATAACCAAAATTCCTTATTTTACTCCAAAAACCCCAACCTCCGGATACATAACTTCACACTCCCAAAACCTACATTTCTCTTCCTTAATTCACTTCATCAATCTCTCCCTATTTTCACTCCCACAATCTTATCAGTTAATTTCATATTTACAATTTGAAATTCAAAATTGTTTTCTCTCTAGTCAAGTCAGTTTCAACATCTTGAGTAGGTAGTTTTCGTCGTTCATCCTTGTTTTTTTTATATTGTTTATCATCAATTTACTAATACTTATTGATGATGCTTCTTCTTTTAGTATTAGGATTACCCAATTAATTTCAGCTATTCAAGATATTGTACGTCGTGCCTTTGATTCTGACGATGAAGATTTTATTGAAAATAGATCTAAACAAAGAAACGATCTATTATTTATGAAGAATCTTCATTTGGACAAGCCAAAATTGAAGAAGGATGCATCTTCACCAAAGTTACAGATTTTTAATGTATCTTATTTATTTTGTTTCTTAAATTACCTTTTATTAGTGGTATGAAATTGTTGATACATCAATGCTACAATAGATTATGTTTTATGCAATGCATCATGTATATATTTATTACATTGATACATAAACCTAATATTGATGAATATTCGACTAGTGGGTTTCATGTTCAATACTTATGTACTTGATACATAAGTAATGTCTAATGTATCATTTACAATATATCACACTCTATAATGTATCCTCAATATTTTTTAATTTTAAAAGGATATAGATAGTAATAAATAAGTTATTTGTTGTGTATCAAGATTACCTAATAATAATCTTGGTACATAAACCATAATGTACTAAAACTGATACATATTAATGTCTAATGTGTATCACACGTATCTGATACGCATCAATGGTCATGATATATTTATACAAATTACTGCTAAATACACATTCTTTGGCAATGCTACATTTAGACAAACTAACACTACATGTATTTGATAGTTAATATCTATCACACAATAATGTTTCGATATAAAACCAAATAATTTACAAGCAATCTTTACTTCTCTAATGTATTTGTAGGATAGATGTAGTATCTAATACTTAATATCTATCACACAGTAATGTTTCGATATAAAACCAAACACTTTACCAGCAATTTTTACGTCTCTAATGTATAATCTGTAGGATTGCAGTATTTAGCAATTTACTAAATATTTTAGGAATAATAATGTATCATGAGTAATATATGCATCTCGAAAAAAACAAATAAAAAAAACTTTGGTTATGTTACATTCATACAAATTAACACTGAATGTATCTTGATACGTAATAACTACCACACAATACAAAAACAACAACAACATACCCAGTGAAATCCCACTAGGTGGGGTCTGGGGAGGGTAGAGTATACGCAGACCTTGCCACTACCTCGTGGAGGTAGAGAAGCTGTTTTCGAAAGACCCTCAGCTCAAGTACATCAAATCCAAGTAAAATGAGAGGGAAACAGTGTATAAAACATAACATCCAATAAGAAAGATAGTATATAATCAACAAAGGAGACAATAACATCAATAAAATAATGTGAGAAGTGAAACGCAGTAAACAACATAAGGTTATAGGTATCACAGACAAGAACTGCAAGTGCAAGGCTAGGACTACTACAAACGCTAACAACCCATACCCTCGCAAGGAAAGACAACACGCTAACCCTACTAGCCTTCGACCTTAATACGCGACCTCCACACCTTCCTATCTAGAGTCATGTCTTCGGTAATGTGAAGCTGAGCCAAGTCCTGTCTAATCACCTCTCCCCAATACTTCTTAGGCCTACCTCTACCCCTCCGCGTACCCTCTACAACCAGCCCCTCACACCTCTTCACTGGGGCGTTTGCGCACCGTCTCTTCACATGTCCAAACCATCTTAGTCTCGCTTCCCTCAGCTTGTTCACCACAGAGGCCACTCCCACCTTCTCCCGGATAACCTCATTCCTAATCTTATCGCTCCTAGTGTGCCCACATATCCATCTCAACATCCTCATCTCCGCAACATGCATTTTTTGAACATGTGAGTTCTTGACTGGCCAACACTCCGCTCCATACAACAAGGCCGGTCTAACTACCACTCTGTAGAACTTACCTTTAAGTCTAGGTGGAATTTTCTTATCACACAAGACTCCAGAGGCAAGCCTCCATTTCATCCAAGCAACCCCAATGCGATGTGTGACATCATCGTCGATGTCACTACTCCCTTGGATTACAGACCCAAGATACTTGAAACTTTCTTTCTTAGGAATGATCTGTGTGGCAAGTCTCACTTCCACATCTGCCTCATCCAACGCATCACTGAATTTGCACCCCCAAATATTCTGTTTTGGTCCTACTCAACCTGAATCCTTTGGACTCCAGAGTTTGTCTCCACATCTCCAACCTCGCATTAACTCTGTCCCGCGTCTCATCAATCAGTACTATGTCATCTGCAAATAACATACACCATGGGACCTTCTCCTAAATAGACCGCGTCAACTCATCCATCACCAAAGCAAATAGAAAAGGGCTAAGGACTGATCCTTGGTGCAGCCCCATCTCAATTGGGAAATGTTTCGAGTCACCTCCAACCGTTCTAACCCGAGTCTTGGCTCCACCGTACATGTCCTTTATCGCCCTAATATAAATCATCAGGACACCTTTAGCCTCCAAGCACCTCCAGAGGACATTCCTTGGTACTTTGTCATATGCCTTTTCAAGGTCAATGAACACCATATGTAGGTCTCTCTTCCTTTCTCTATATTTTTCTACCAGTCTTCGCATAAGATGAATGGCTTCGGTAGTCGATCGTCCCGGCATGAATCTAAACTGATTCTCAGAAATGGACACCCCTCTTCTCACCCTCATCTCCACCACTCTCTCCCAAATCTTCATAATATGGCTTAGCAATTTGATACCCCTGTAGTTGTTACAGTTCTGGATATCACCCTTGTTTTTATACAATAGCACCATTGTACTCCACCTCCATTCATCAGGCATCTTTGCTGTCTTAAAAATAACATTAAACATCCCAGTTAACCACTCTATACCTGCCTTGTCCGCGCTCTTCCGAAAATCCACCGGAATCTCATCGGGTCCGGTCGCTCTTCCCCTGCTCATCCTACTAATAGCACGTATAACCTCCTCGATCCTAAAACACCTACAGTACCCAAAGTCCCGAAGTCTTTCAGAGTGCGCCAAATCACCCAACACAATGTCTCCGCCCCCTTTTTCATTTAAAAGTTTGTGAAAGTATCTTCGCCATCTTTGCGTGATGGAGGTCTCATCCACCAATACTTTGCCTTCCTCATCCTTGATACACTTCACTTGGTCCAAGTCGCGAGCCTTCCTCTCTCTTACTTTTGCGAGCCTATACAAATTCTTATCCCCACCTTTGTCCCCCAGCTCGACATATAAGCGTTCGAAAGCTGCCGTCTTAGCCTTCGTAACTGCTAACTTAGCTTCTGTCTTTGTCGTCTTATAAACTTTCTTAAGCGTCCGCTTCTCTTCCTCGTCTACGCACTCCACCAACTTTGTGTATGCAGCCTTCTTCGCTTCCACTTTGCCTTGGACTTCCCCATTCCACCACCAATCTCCTTTATGGCCTCCAAATTTACCCCTTGATACCCTCAACACCTTTGAAGCAACTTCCCTAATGCAACTAGCTGCTTTATTCCACATGGTGTCCGCATCCCTGCTACCACTCCAAGCCCCCATCCCACTCAACTTCTCACCCATCTCCCGAGAAAGGGCAGGGGTCAAGCCACCCCATTTAATCCTCGGTCGATCAAATACAATCTTCTTCCTCCTATCCCTCTTAATTTTCAGGTCCATCACCAAAAGCTTGTGTTGGGTAGTAAGATTTTCACTTAGGATAACCTTGCAGTCCTTAAAGAGGCCTCTATCACTCTTCCTAAGGAGTAAGTAATCTATCTGAGTCTTAGCTACCGAGCTACGAAAGGTAACCATGTGGTTCTCCTTCTTCGGAAAGCATGAGTCAGCAATCACCAACTCAAAAGCCTTAGCAAAATCCAGAAGCGAAGTTCCACCCCCATTTCTCTCCCCAAAACCAAAGCCTCCGTGAACATCATCAAAGCCATTAGAAGTTACCCCGATATGGCCATTAAAATCTCCATCAATGACAATTTTCTCGGTGTTCGGTATACCTCTAACTACCTCATCCAAATCCTCATAAAAGAGCTTTTTAGCCTCCTCGCCCAAGCCCACTTGAGGTGCATAAGCACTAATAACACTCAAAGTACATCCTCCAATGACTAGCTTAATCAACATCAACCTATCATTGATCCTCCTAACCTCCACCACTTGCTCCCTCAAATCCCCGTCTACTAAAATACCCACTCAATTTCTATCTCTTGAGCCTCCTGAGTACCACAACTTAAACCCGTCGACATCCCGAGCCTTGGAACCTACCCATCTAGTCTCTTGGACACAAGCTACATTTATCTTTCTCTTCTTGAGAATTTTCACTAACTCTAAGGACTTCTCCGTCAACGAACCTATGTTCCATGATCCTACCCTCAATTTATGGGAACTCGTAACCCACTTACCACTATTTTCCCTCGTCCTCGGCCTCAACCGAAGACATGACTCAATACCACCATCAAATACCAAATCCACTAGAAAGATACTGAATCTAATGTAAAATCTACACAGGAATACACTTCAAAAAATTTTTGCAACAGGTGTATAATCTAAAAGACCAGATAGCAACAACTAAACTATAGGATCAAGTATAGTGTATTCTCCAAAAGACACAATAGCACAACTATACTATAAGTTGAAGCACTGATCTGAACTATAATAGAAAACAAGAAAGTACTGATCTGGAATATATAAGATGGAGCCCTAATCTGAACTAAAATGCCAATTAGAAACAGCCAAAAAATAAAACAATCCAAATAATCAGAGTGTAATGCACAATGCACAATCAGGTAACCTTAAGAATCTACTCCTATGCTCTTCAAATTATTGAAAGTTGGGTGTAATTACCTACCAAGAAAGATTAAATTACCTAACAAGAAAGGTTTCAATGTAGAAAACAAGAACACAAAATCTGCAAAAAAGGGCCCAGAAAATAGATTTAGAGCAAGAAAGAAAGGGAGACAGGATAGATAGAGCCTGGTCGGTGAAGATGGAGGGCTTCGATGGTCTTTGGGCTTTTTTTCGGCCAGATCTGGTTGGTCTCACCGGTGAATGTCTTGCCTGCGCCGGAGTTGGCTGTTCGCCACTCGTTGATCAGAGCAGCTGGAGATCATGTTTGTTGTTTTCGTCCTCACTAGAGCGGCGGAGAACAGAGAAAGAGGCTCGCCGGTCGGAGCTGGTCCTCGCAATGCTTCTGGCCGGCGCGGCCTTCGCTTGCTAGCGAGAAGAACGGATCGGAGGCGGCGCCCGGTTGCCGGATGGTTTTCGCAGTTGCTCGCTGACCGGCGTTGTTCGGTGCTTCGCCTGAGGAATCGGTGAAGAAGAAGAAAAACGTCGGTGCAGTAAAAAGAGAGAGAGAGAGAAAGATTACAAAGGAGACCCTACCACACCATAATGTATCAATCTAAAACCAAACACCTTATGGGCAACCTTTACCACTTTAATGTATCAGTTAGAATTACAGTACTTAACAATTTACTAAATATTTTAAAAATAGCAATATATCATGAGTAATATATCCATCTCGAGATCATAAATCAGAAAATCGACTACATAACATCTCTCCAATCTTTTTGTGTGTTGTATCAATGCATAATAGATACTAGGGGTGGGCGTTCGGTTCTTTGGTTCGGTTTAATCAAATTTCGGTTCGATTCTTCGGTATTCGATTTTAGAAAAGTGTGCACCATATTTCAAACCAAACTAGATCGGTTCGGTTCGGTTTAGTTCAGTGTTTTTAAATCAATTTTTCGGTGTCAACAAAAATAAAGAGAGAATATGATAAAGTAACAATTGTTATTCACTTCACACTTCAAACTTCAAAGTAACAACTAACCGTCTAACAATTAAAGGTAAAAACATCAATTTGTTGTTCTCACTTCAAAGTAACAACACAAAATCATAAAATCATAAAGTAGAAAGTAGAAACACCAAGTTGCTGCTCAAACTTGAATTAAATTGAGTTTTGTTTAGTTTAGACTTTAGGTCTTTAGGGTTTACTATTTTGTTATTTAGATTTTTGCTATTTAAGTTTAGGATCTAAATATAAAATTTGAAACGGGCCAAGTAAAGTTAAAAATTAAGTAATATAATAAATACTTTTAAATTTATTTAATAAAACTTCGGTTCTTTGGTGCACCGTAGTTTCGGGACACCGAACTCCGAACCAAAGAACCGAAGTTCTGGAAAAAAAAACCGACACCGAATTGAAACACCAAAGAATCGAATTTTTTCGGTTTGATTCGATTTTTCGGTATTTATGCTCACCCCAAATAGATACATTATAAATTCATGTTCATGTTTCTTCACCTCCAAGTATAGACTAACGAAGATATTCATGATGTATCTTCTCAAGAGTTTCGATAATTTTGAGATATTCATGATGTTCCTAATCTCATCTATCTCCAGCTCAGCTGCAATGGCGATTTGAGATTCACAAATGAAATTGTTTGTCCAAAAACAATTTCATCACTTTTGTAACCTTCATAACTCACCTCGCTTACCCAAATTTCTCAACAAAATCGATATATTCATCTTGTATCAGCCACTTTAGTTGAGTAATTTGGAGTTTTCGCGATTTCGAATTGATGAAGAAGATGAAAAATTGAATTTTGAATTTTGTGAATCTATTACAGATTGGAATGAATTGATATCAATCAGTTTTGTGTGAATCGGGGAATCAAAATCAATTTTACATTAATATTTCATATTAAGCGCTACAGACAAATTTTGTGATGTATCATAATTAATGTATCCGGATGGCTAATATTTTAAGAGATTTTTATAAAATAGAAAAGTGTAGAAATAGAATGTAATTTAGATCTTACACTATGAAATTTATGTAAATTATACTAAATTTTTTGTGAATTAAGCTCAATCCGTCCCACTCCACCCCACACCACCCCACCCCGCCCAACACCGCCCCATTGCTATCCCTAATGTAGGGAGTAATTAATAAACCTTTGCGGTCAATTCAAAGTGCGACCAGAATGGTTTAAAAGGCCAATTCATACACCAAGTGCTTGCACACAGAGACCAGGATTTGGAATAGTACATGTCAAAAACATGGCTTTCAATTAGGCCATCTATGGCTCAAACAGAAAAGCCCTCATGTAGTAATGGAAGTAGAACTTTGGCGGCAAGTGATAAGACCAACTACCTCACACGGTCTCTTTCTACGCTTTAATGAGTCAATTTGAGGAGTTGTACACATAAATCATATATTCTCTTTTGTCTCAATTTCGTCTCAGAAACAATAACATATTTCTATATTTATTAGTGATTTAATTTTAAAATATTTATTTTACTGTTAGTGATATGATTAATTGTCACATAAATATTTAATGACTTATTTTAGACCACAAGGTTTAAAAGTTATTTTTTTTCTTTTTTAAACTCCATAGTTAGTCAAACTATATCATATCAATTGAGAACGAGAAAATAATAATATTATCTCAATACAGAAGAGCCTAAAAAAAAACCCAAAAGAAGAAGGAACCAATATTTCGTGGGTAAGTGGAAACAATATTTATACTCTAAGGCAGTGGCGGAACCTCCTTATAGTTAAGGGTTCATCCAAACCCCCCTTCGATGGAAAATCATATTATTTATACATGGTTAAAATAATTTTTTAGGTATATATAGTAGATGTTGAACCCCTTCTACTACTTCATGTGTCTATTTTTTCAGATTTTGAACCTCTTATTGAAAATTCTGGCTCCATCATTGCTCTAAAGGAGGGTGGGCAAAAAATGTGTTACCAAAAACATATATATGAAAGAATAAGAATAACAAGAATTGTGGAGGCCAGAAAATTATGGTTCTATATTGGAAAAGGTGAGTCTTGTAAATATGAAAGAATAAAAAGGATAAGCCAAAACCAAAAATATGGACATCAATCCAACCACCACCTAGAAACAGTTGTGGACAAGAAAATGATGTATTCTTGACATTATGTGCCTTAGCAATTAGCAGGTGCAACATTCAAAAGGTTCAACAGCTAAAACTTGTGCAGATGTCTACACAATGTACACAAATAAAAGAAAATCATCCATAAATTCTGTATTCATAGTATTTTCCAGGATGGACCGTTGTCGAAGAAAGGGCTATTAGACGGGTGATTCTGCTCTTCCATGCAAATACGAAAAGCAAGTATGTTGCTACCGCGCTATATAGAATATAGCAAATTATAAATACAGTCATTCAAACATGAGAGAGTTCTTGAAAGTTTACTTGTATATGTTGTAGCTAGTTTCTGTCAAACGATGTATAATCGTCTACACACCTAAAAAGTAAAAGAGAATGATAGAACCTACATTTTGTATCTATGAAATTGTAAAAAAAAAAATGAACATAATCCTTCCAATTCCCTCTATGTTTACAGTTTTCCGTCCTTTTAAGTCAGCATATCAGGCATCAGCACATTTTGTTGGTGCATATCCCAGCCTAGACCCTTTTGTATCATATAAGATATGAAAATTCTGTTGTTGGTAGTTACCAATTATTGACATGGCAGAGTTAGGAGTACCCAAAATTGCTAAACAAACAATGTCTTCTGGATCAAGTTTGATGAAGTAGTTCTCGACCGGGAAATTCCATACAGCTCCATCACTAAAAGTTATCCCAAATGAAGGTAATTCAAGATTCTCCACTCCAGACACATTGTAACATGGTCTAAGAATGGGAAAATCTTGTATTAATGGATAGCCTTTCACTTTGTTAACAAATGCCTCTTTTATAATCTCATATGCTGGTTCGACGAAATAGCTCAAAGTGGTTCCTGAATCAATGATTGTGCCACCAACACCTTGTGGAGACAAATTCCATGTCTCCTCCGGTATCTTTAGCACTTCGTCTCCAACTGTGATTGATTTGATCTGCACATAATAGAACGTTTCTGCAGGATTTTCTTTCTCACCAACTAATGAAGTGAAGTTCAAGTTCGGATGCTTCAAAAGCTCCTTGTCTTCGCCAAAAATTAATTTGCTGCTGACACTAGAGTTGCTATTCCTATTAACCAGACAATACGAAAAAGAATGGCCATACAAAGATTGAAGCTGAGACGAAAACGAAAGTGGTCCCTTACCAAGTCCTAGCAAACCTGCAGCACCATGAAACAAGCCTCTATTCCAATGACCACAACCAAACATCACATTTTCCACTTTCTTGATCTCAGAGTTCCCACTAGGGGTTGTGAGATTAACCGAGAAAGTCTCAAGCGCGAAATCACCAGTCGTATTCGAGCTATCTCCATACCAATAGTAATAAGGGCAAGTTTGATTCTCAGTCTTACAAGGCTGTGGAGGGTCAGGAGATGAAACAAGATGACACATTGGATCATGACAAGTTATATTCGTAAAAGAAGTAGAATCTTTAGGATCATAATAAGGACCATTTTGTTCGAAACAATCGTAACAAGGTACACATTGAATCCAATTAAGATCACTACCAGTATCAAGAATCAAAGAGAAGTGCTTAGGAGGTGTACCAACAAAAACATCCATGAAATATTCCCCTGATCCATGACTCACCCCTGACTCCAACGTCGCCATAAGTCTGCCTGAAAGCTCAAATTGTGAAGAAATGACAGTTTTTTCACCGTCTTTCGCCAATCTTGAAACAGAGTTTTGATTCTTTTTCTCAACAATCCTTGTATGCAATGTCTGAATTCTACCTAAATCCCTTGACGTGGACTCAAAAACAGAGTCTTTAACCTCTGTAGTTTTACCATCTGATCTATGCCTTAAATGAAACTTGACTGCTTCTTTTGGCTGCGCGAAATCGTCTTCATCTTGACTATCAATACTAGTTTGTTCTTCTCGGGTTAACATATTTGTCGATGTTACATGATTGCAACCTGAGTTAACGGAAGAAGAAACAACATTGAAACTTGGATGTTGTGGGAATTCAATACCAGAAGCACTAGAATTCAGATTGATCCCAAATTCCCTAGAGGCCACAAAACCAAATGAGAATACACTTAAGGAAACCAAAATGAAAATACTGAGCGTTGTCACCATTGGTATTACTAGTTTAGAAGAAAAAAAATGAAAAATGACTACATAAAAGGATGATTCAGGTTCTTGATTTCAATATAAATTATCTGAATCAAGAAAGCCAAAACAAACAAACAAACAAAAAATGAGAAAAAAATATTGTGAGGTTGAGGAACAAAATGTTACTGTAAGAAGAGAAGTTGGATTTTGTCATGGAAAAGAGAGAGAGAGAGAGAGGTTTTAAATGGTTATTGATGTTTGAAGAGCGACTTTGAACGCTGGCTTTTCAGATGGACAATTTTCCTCTCACGCGGTTTCTTCCTAGCTCCAGTAATATTTATTTTATTTTATTTTTTGAAAAAACTGTATCTTAAACTACTCATAATATTTTTCTTTTTATTACAAAGAAAAGAATAACTCCACCTAGGAAAAAGAAAGAAAATTACTTCCTCGGTCCTAGAATAAGAATTTGTTTGAATGTTGTTGGAAGACCAAACACACTTATTTTGAGAAAAAAATACTTGTTTTGAAAAATTAACACGTTTAGCAAATCAGCAAAATTTCTTTTAAATGGAAACAGAAACAACTTTTCTATTATTGAAGAAGCTAAAAATTCCTGCTTCTTAAAAAATAAAAGTACAAAATTATTTTTATAAGCTAATCACTCTAGATTTTTTGCTAGTGTAATTGAAATAACATTGTTATTTGTCATATTTGATTTGAAAATCTTCTCATATTCTTGATGTTATAGAACTTTAATTTTGAAAAGAAAAAAAATAAGGATTGGCCCACCCCAGCCCGTTGCCCTTCTAAAGTTGAGTTGGGTTGAACATTTTCATGCCTTTCCAAATGAAGGGTCGGTCCGCCCTAGCCCATCATATTTCCTGGCCCGCGAGGCTTGGACCGGGTGGGGCTGGGCTGACCCTTTTTGACAACTCTAATTAGTATATCTCATAAGTTTGATTTAAGATTTTTTATATTTTATTTTTTATTTTTATGTAACAAAAATTTTTATTTTATTTTACATTTATATAATATTATTTTATATTGATATTATTTTACTTATTATTTTGTACGATTAGAAAGAAAAAAAAAGAAGCTAATATTGATTGAAAATTTGAATATGCACATTTTAATTTAATTAGAAATTTTATAATAGATATTTAAAATAGTTTCTCTCTATAAAATAATCCTGATATTCATTGATACTTGCCCTTTTCGTAATTTTGACTCTCAAAAGCATTTTTAAAAAAAAGATTAGTCAAATACAATCTGTTTATCAAAAACACTTTTCAAATGAATTATCCAAACACATATTATTTTTTTAAAGCACTTTTCTAAAAAACTAATTTTAAAAAAATATTTCTAAAAATAAGTATTTTTTTCACAACAATGCCAAACAGACTCAAACTATCGATTTAGCAAAAGAGATTGTCCCAAAATAATTATGCTTTAGGAATTGATCAAAATAATAATTAGTAATTGTTTTCAAATATAACCTTAGGTTAGAGAAATATTTCTATTTAATATTTCCTTCATTTCGAAATAAGGAATTGTTAAAGTAATGCACACTCATTAACAAAAATAAGTTTAGAATATAACTTGAACACTATTTTCGCCACTTTTATCCTTTTAGTTATTCTCAAGTTATTCTTGAAAATATATCAATTTGTTCATGACTAAACTGAATAAATAATATAGTAAATATGAACAATTAACTCTCTTTAAATTATCACCTACAAAATGTAATGGGGGCAAAAATGAAAAAAAAAAATTCAATAACTCTCTTAAACTTTGAACAATTTACTTATTTTAAACTAAAAAAAAAACTTATTCCCCAAATACAAATACACATGAATATGTTGGGTTTTAAAAGGTGTGAACGGAAAATGAAGAGTTGCGACTTTTATGTAGAGTTGTGACTTTTATGAAATGTTGCGACTTTTATGAAAAATTGTGACTTTTATGAAAAGTTGTGACTTTTATGGAAAATTGTTACTTTTATGAAAGGTTGTGACCTTTCCGAAGAATTGTGACTTTTCCAAAGGGCTGTGACCTTTCCGGTAAGGCACAATAAGAACATGTTCACACTACTCTTCGTGGTCTATAAATAGATGGATTTTCTCTCATTTTAAAACAATTAATTTTCCGGACTTCTTCTACTACTACTAAATCTAGTATTCTAAGTGTACTTTGCTGCCATTGAGTGGTTCGCTGACATCGTAGTTTTAGGTAGCGATACACTGGTGAGTAAGATCGTTCTATCCTGGGAGAATATATTCCATTAACCTCGGATAGTTGAGGGGAATATTTTCCTTAAGGGGACACTGTGCATTCAGTGGGCTCGATTTTCTTCTTTGAGAAAAATATTTTGTATATTGTTTCTAATCTGTTTCTGATTCTATTTTCTCTACTAGTTTTAATTTTCTAGTTTTGAAAATACTCTTTAAACTTTGTTGTTTTTTATCAAATTCTTCAAAGTTTTTGTTCCAAGTATCTTAGAAATACAGGATGAACAACATAATACAAATTCCATTTGTGACGAAATACAATAGATACAATTATATTTTGATACTATTGAATTCGTTAATACACTTGATACGATTAATTTGAATCAACGAATATAATTCTTTCATTGATACAAATCAACTGTATTTGTGATATAATTATAAAATTATATACATTTAATACAATTGTATCTCTCTCGACTCTCTCTCACATATCTCACTTGCCTCTCTCCTCCTTCTAACATATATCTATGAATCACAATTAAGTAAAGAGAAAAGACATAAAGTCACCACTAAAGTTGTCTCGTATTTGCATAAAGACACCTTAACTTTGAAAGTGTCATATCACCCCACAAAACTATTTAATATCTTTGTAAATGGGCCATTTTGACCCATTTCCTCGTCTGGGTTGTTACCACACACATGAGGCGTGTGAGACAATGTTTTCACTGCCATTAACCAGCTATAAAATGCCACGTGTCATTTTAATTATTTATTATTAATTATTTAATTAATTTACATCATCTTCTCCAAATTTAAAGAGAAAAGAGTCGTTGGTAGCCCTAAAATCGATTTCAACTTTTTTTTCAAAGCAAGCTCAACGTTGGTGCTCTCTCTTTGACGAATTCATTCTTTTCCATTATCTTCTTCACCCAAATTCAAAAACCCAATTACCTTTTCTTCATCTTCTTCAACTTAGAAGATCCATTTACTTCATCCATTTTTATCACTTTTTTTCTTGTCACTTGCTTTTCTTTGTTTCTTTTTCTTCTTTTATCCTCTTTTTTTTTTAAAATAAAAATAAAAATAAATGTGAACTCCATTATTCGATTGATTAGAGAGTACTGTGAAACTCCATTTATATTCTTATTTTTGGTCTGAATATAGAACTCCATTAGTAACTTGAGAGTTGAATTGATTTTTTTTAGTGATGATTTAGTGACGGAAATAGCGCTGTAACAGGAAGCATCATGGAGGCTACGTTGAAGACGACAATGACTGCTACTTTTGGAGGATTACAACAAATTAAGAACAAAGGATTTGAGTAATGAAGGTTGAAGAAGAAAGAGGAAAAAAATGAAAATAAAGTTAATAAAATAGAAAAAATGAAAATAAAACTAAAAATTAAAAGAATTTAATATGTGGCAAACAACAATTGGTGCGTATTTGCACTTCTTTTCTTGCAATTGAGGTTGGGTGAAAAGTGAGATATTTATAACACTCTTAAATTGTTCAATGGGACAATAGGACACCCACAAAATTAAGGTGTTTGTTTGAAAAATTGAGACAACTTCAGTGGTGACTTTATATCTTTTCTCTTTAGTAAATTATAGCTATATATCTCTAATTAAATTTTATCTATGTAGTCGTTTTTCAAAGTTGATTTACTATAGATATAACATACATACTTAGTATATAGTATATTCGGTAACCGTCCAATAATCAATAAAGATAAAAGATGTACATATCTTAGTAAATTTACAAACTTTAACTAATATAGCCATCCTTATTTTCACGGTGTTCTTGTGTTTTTATCTCTCAAATGGAAATAGAAATTGAGTGCATATTTAATATCACGAGTCACAACTACTTACACCATCCATCAAAAGAATTTCGGTGTCACACTTGTCTGTTTTAAGTGAATTTCTTGTTTTTTGTTCTTTCGGTTTTACACAACACGTTATAAATGGATATCTATATAGTTTCAAATTTGAGACTTTCTTCTCCAAAATCCCCACTTAGCACGCATTCTTTTACAACTTAATAAATGTCGATTATTCTTCTATTTTGAATATTGTACTCCCTCCGATCGGTTTTTACTCGAACAATATTGACTTAACACATTTTTTATGTAGTAACAAAATAAAATGATAATTTTATTAAATCATTCTTTAAACTAAATAAATTTAATGCTTTTAAAACTGCATCAAAAGAATGACATTAGTTAATAATAAGTATAAATTAAAATTTAAGTGATAATATCTCGTGATTTTATAAATCAAACGAGTAAAAATAGACATATATTTTTAGTACAACAAAAAAGTAGACGGATGAATAATTAAACTTTGAAGAAATGGATAATATTCTCTTAAAACATCTTATATCAAACAAAAAAAGTCGTAGTATTTCTACGTTTTCAATATTCTCTTAATATATAGTTTACCAATTTTGTCCAAATATGGTGTTTCTTGACTTCTCTTACGTGAATCACAACTAAAATGGTAAGAAGGAAGTAGTTTCGAATACTAATCTTTTCACCAACTCTTTATGACATTTTAATTAGGTGAACTTAAATATTAAAATTCTATTATTCTCAAAACCTTTTTTTTTTTTGACTTAGTAGTTGCAAAAAAAAAAAAAAAAAGGAAGGGAGAATGGTAGGGGATTTTTTTTTTTTTTGACAATCCAAGGTGATTATCATAAGGTTGGACACAATTTTGAGAAAATATAAATAGTAGTCAACCAAAAAATAATTTGACTTTTCTGCTTTAATGTTGGGAACAAATTTATAAATTTACTTCTATGCTTTTAAGTAACACTAGAAGGACATGAATTTGAGTAAAAAATTTAAAATACCTTCAACATTTTTATTATAATATTCTCTATAATTGTTGCTTGTTTACACTCCTATGGTCAGAGTAGGTAAAGTAGCATTTCGTATTTGACTTCAAAGTATTGGATTCATATTTAATTGAGGAATGAACTTTTTTATATATATATTTTTAAAATACATTTTTAAAAATAATTGGGGACATGCATGAGAAGGGGAATAGATGAGTAGGTTGTAAGGTGAGAATTAAATTTTGACCGGTGAAAGTTGTGAAAATTAACCAATTGAATTATTAAGATTTTTCTAAGAAAAGAGTTAGTGTAATTTTAACGGCTTTAAATTTATATTTATTGATAGCGTGTAATTTTAATACAATCAATGTAGCTTGATGCTCTTTTCGTTTTAATTTATGTGATATAATTTGATTGTGCACGAGAAATATGAGAAGATTTTGCAATGTTCCAAAAGGATCAAAACTATTCTCAAAATAAGTTAAGTTATAAAAAGAAGAGTACATCTTTATGGTTTTTTTGGTCAAATAAGTGAGACCCAACATGTGTAAAATACTTTATTTATCAATAAAAAGATATGTCATTCTTTTTTAGACTAACTAAAAAAGAAAGTATATTATATAAATTGAGACAAGAGAGGTTAATATTTATTAGATCAATTAATAATTATAACAAAAATACACTAAAACTAGTTTATAAATAACCTAATTATATTAAAAATTTGAATACATTATAATTAAGTTTCTTTTATAATGTACACTTAACTACTTAATTAAGCAGGATTACTCCCTAGCCCCTACTTTGTATTTCATGTTTTGCATATTTTATGAGCAATTAGTCAAACAAAAGAAACTTGGGGGAATTTCCTTTATGCATAAAAAGTCAATTAAGTAAAAGCTAATTTATTTTGGTCTTTGATTCTTCCTCTTTCTATTTTATTTTATCATTTGGTCTTGACTATGTTGGTGCAAAAATGTGTTTCGACAATGGTTTCAACTGTACGTTTGGATTAGATTTTGTATCCTGCTTGAATTAATTTCTTAATTTTAAATAAATATTAGTTGGATTAAATGATTTAGATTTTTTTTAAAAAAATAATAATTGGAAGACTGAGCATGTTTGGCCAAGCATTTTTTTCTTAGATGTGAGATGTTTGGCCAATAAAAAAAAAGTGTTTTCACGAGCTGAAACAATTTTTGAGTAGGGGTGCGTATCGGTTGGTTTAGTTTGATTTTAAGTATTATCGATTTGATTTATTGGTTTTTGGTTTTAAATATTCTAAATCGATAACCAAATCAATAAGATATTTGTTATCGGTTTTTAGTCTCTAACGGTTCGATTTTCGGTTCAACCAATAAGAAAATGCTTTCAAAACAAACATATAACTCGTCCAATAATTTAACGTGAAATAAAAAAGAGAGAAATCAAATTAGTCATTGAGTGCAAAAATTATGCTTAAATAGTAAAAGTATAACAATTACTCATAATTCACAACCCTAGCCGTTGCCTAACCCTTGCCATCGTTGTTGCAAACCCTAGCCGCCGTCATTCTTATTTCTTTAGATTTTGACGTTGTGAATCTAAAGACTAAAGTAATACTAAAACCTAAAGGGTAAATGCATAGAACAGAGTTAAGTAGTGTTAATTGTGTAGGGTCCTTATAGTTATAGTCTAATATAATGATTATATTAATACTTTTTGTTTGACATTTGTGTATGACTAACAATTAAAATAGTAAATTATTATATTTTTAATGGGCTATCGGTTAACCCATATTAAAGATAAATATTGAACCGATAATTCAATAATTTTTTTTTAAAAATCATTAAATAACCATTAACCCTGTAACTCAACAATAATAAACCAATAACACCTTTTTCGGTTTGATTTATTGATTGGTTCGATTTTTACACACCCCTATTTTTGAGTGGATGGAAAAAAGCTAAAAAAAATTATGCTTCTTAAAAAATATTAGCGGAAACAGAGAATTATTTTTTTAAGATAAAAATATTCCTATCACAAATATATATATGTACCAAGTATATCCTTTATTAATTTATTAATTTTCAATACGATTAAATCATTTATAAAAAAATTCTTGACATATTTAAAACTTTTAAAATACATTGGGGCTTCTATGATATATGGAGAATTATGGATTGATAAATATAATTAAGGTATATAAACTTCGATTATACTTAAGATTTCACTAATATAATTGACTTTTCCGATACTATAAAACCATCGAGTTTGAAAACACAAACAATAAAAATATACAATATAAAATGTTTTTAAATCTTGTGGTCTTAAATTAAAAATATATAGAAGGTAAGGTAAAAAAAAATTCTAATCTTAAATTAAAAATACGTAGAATATACTAAAAGGGGTTGTTTGTCTGCCATTAACATGTCTAGAATGTTCAAAATTCAGAACCCTAAGTGTTATTAGAGTAGGAGCAAGATACAATGTGTATAGAAAATAGACTAAAATTGGAAAATTGGTTGAGTTAGGAGCAGACAAACATATTGTCCTTGCCGCCACTTATAATATTCTCCATTTTTCAAGTTATAAATTATTCCTACTATACAAATTTAATATTACTACTAAAAACATTGGTCTTAGTAGTGGACTTGGACCGCATGAAACCACCCCACCCCCAACATAACTACCTTTTTGGCCTTGTCTTGCCAACTTATACCTATGACCCTCCAATATATTAAGATTGTTTCCTTGCCTATTAATTGTCTTCACTTGTTATGATAAAATCATAGTTGATTGATAAGTGAGGCTTATTCAGATGGTTGAATATTGTTAATTAGAGTGTTTGATTATGTTTTATGATAAGTGAGAACTTTATTAATTCTTCTAAAGGTATTATAATAAATTTGATTATTGATAACGAATAATTTTTACTTAAAATTCATATTTTATTAGAATTAACTTTCTTGACAAAAACAATTCATTAATCTATTGTCTCTAGAACATAAATATCATTAAATGTATACCGAGACAATTTAGTATTTTATCATTAAATAGAGTTGTATTTTTTGTCTCCAAATGCATAGTCAATTTTAAAATTTTGTAGGTAATAATATATTTTCATTATTAAAGAGATTATTTAGGCCAATAAAACTGATGCGACACTAAATATTTAGTTTAATCAATGACGTCGTCATTTGTCTCTAATATAAAATGTATTTAGTAGTTGAAGAAACATTATTTCGTCGCTTAAAACTATTATTTAAATAAAAATTCTTGTTTTGTTCCTAAATGTATACATAGTGACATCTTTACTTTTTTACAATTTTATAGTAAAAAACGATCATATCATCACTAAAAAAAATTTTATTTGACAAAACAAAATTGTCATTATAAAGTGTCATAATTACCAACAATCACAATTGTCATAAAATACAAAAAAAATATTTATAAGTAATAAGTAGGCAATTTTGGAACAAAGATTAATGTTGTCACTAAATCTTATACTTTTATGACAAAAATGTGATCGCATATTAATCTTTTGAGGATAAAGTGTTGTCACTAATCACATGCATCTGACATTTAAATTTGTAGCAACACTATTTACCATTTATATTTAACTAGCTAATTTTCATTAATTTGAAAATTTATAAAAAAAATTATAATTACTAAATAATACATAAATGTCTTATACTTCATAGCATGTAGTGGTTTATTTTATAATGAACATTATACAAATTAAAAATAACACATGAGTAGTGTCTTCTAAACAATTCTCCTCATGGCAGATAAAAGTAAGAAAAAAAAAATCTGCAACTGAATCATGCTATTAGGTTTGAAGGCGTTAAAACAAAATCAAGAACAACAAAATGACTTAAATTATTTTTGGTGGAAAATTTTAATGAATGAAGCTTTACTATGAAATTATATATTTTGTCACCAAAAGTATATTGCTTATGCATTTAAATGCAGAATATAAATTTTTGATATAAAAAGTGAATAATTAGTGACAATTTCGTATCGTATCTAATAATTTTATAGTTAAATATCACATTTATAATAATAATAATAATAATGATAATAATAAGGAATGAGAAAAACAACTCAATAGTTAACATTTTTTAGTTGTGGAGTATTATTCTTGTTTCTTTTTAGGGGAGGTGAGATATGCTCACGATGATAAAAATGTGAAAATGAAAAGTTTGATAAGACTCTCAACTCTCAAGAATCTAACATTAGGACACTTTTGAGAATATGAAAGGGTAATTTTTTTGAAACTGAAGACGATTCATTTGCCCAATGACATTTTACTTTGTTTTATGTAGTTTTTATATTTGTACTTGAGGTGGGGAAAATATATATAAAAAAATTAATTATTTTTAATTTTTGTATTTTTAACATGATCATTTGGTTACTTAAGTAAAGATGATCGATCTATTTCTTTATATACTAATAAGTTCAATCTTCAAATTTTGCTGGCACTTAGATTTATGTTTGTTATCAGTAGAATTTGAGGTTCATAGGCCTATTTGAGATTTTAATTAGCGGACCTAGGAGGTGGCTTATACTACAAGAAAATGCACTTAAACCTACAAAACACGTTGTAGCTAAATATGAATTTTTCATAGCTAAACGCTTTAATCATAAAATTGTAGCATTCATGGTAAATATAACATGGCTAAAAGTTAATTATAGACTTTACATGGTCCATGCCTAAGATATGATACTTATAGCTACAAAAATAATTATGATATAGTTGTGATAGTAAAAAATTCTTGATATAAAATATATACTTGTAGCAAATAAAATCAATAGCAATTTCTAGATAATGAAAGGAAAAGCAATTGTTTGAGTATATTAAACAGATAGAAATTCACCAACATGGGTTGTGGTGCACTAGTGATAGTGCTTCACCGTTAACCAGACGTCTCGGGTTTGAGCTGGGTAGAAATTCCTTCACAAAATTAAAAGTAGTAAAATAGCAATTAACTTAATTAGCACATAAAGAGTGGTGACATGCCTAACACGCAATGAAATTAGTTAGGTGATATGTCTATTATATAATTCATGGACTAACTAACAAAGGTCAGCCTACATGTGTATCAACTGGCAAATGAGAAGTGCTTGTTTCTTGAAGGAAGCAAAAGATTTTCAAAATTGCCATAGTACTTAATAATTAATATCAAGAATCTCTACTACGTCTCTGTCCTTTAGCATTTGGATATACATGCATAGAATAATGAAAAAAATGAACAAGTCATAAGAAATAAATATATAAAGGCGTTTTGGAACAAATCCCATGGTAGGAAAAACTAGTAGATGTGGAGATCGATCATGGAGTGAATAATAATTTTATTTTTGAAGATTATCTCAACTATTTTTATTTTGAAAAATTACAAGACTATACTATTTAAGATCTTAATTTACATAATATTATTCTAGTCTTTTTATTTACAATATTAACATTTTAATTACAGATATGATAACTTATTATAAAATACATAACCAGACATTTAAGACTTAATTTATTGGTTTAATGGGTTGATTTTATAGGACTCATATTTTATCTTTTATTTTATTTGCTTTTTTAGAATCTCATTCACAATAAATATCCCACTTTCTCTATCTCGTAACCCTTTTCATGAAATTGTTGCATTTTCTTTTCTTTTCAATATCATCTTTATCAAGTCAGAGAATTTATATCTCCTTCTTGAAAATATCGAGTAACAACTTGTTTTCATTCCCTTTTCTTCTTTTCAAAATCATCTAACAACTTGCTTCTTGAAAAAATTGACTATGAGTATAAAAATTGTTATGGACAATACTCCCAGAAAAAATCCCCGATTAAGAAAATCTTATCTTTTCTCATTAAGAATTTTGGTTCTTCTTCATACTTGTTCCCCCCCTCCCCCCAAAAAAAAAATTACTTATATTTTGAAATAAAATTATGTGTGAAACGTCAATAGATTATCCTTGAGGTTCAATAGTTTCAGGAGAGGATGATTTGTGTGATACCCATAGTGATTATCCATTCTTGTTTCCCTGCTATGATCTTCAGACAAGCAAAACAAAACAACTAAGGTTAGTAAAGCTAGAACTAAGAAAACCAAGAATTCTACTTAACTAAGAATTCCCAAATAACACTAGTCCCCGGCAGCGGCGCCATTTTGATGTTTATCGTGACCAACGGCACTAACCTACGGTACGAGTGTCTACGATCGTCGATAATATAGTAATCCAACTAAAGGTTGGGGTCGTGTCCTAAGGGAGTGGTTTTGAGAATTAATAGAGAAATAAAATTTAGTTCTAATTAGTCGTAGCTAAAGACATTAACGAGTAAAATCATAGTAGATTAAAGGGGGTGACACAAAAGTGTCAAAAATCAATTGGGAATTTTATCACAAGTAGTAAAAACAACAAAAACAACAAGAAAATCAAGTATGGAAAAAAGTTCTTGGGGTGTGACCGCAATACAAGTTGAGATAAATCGTTGGGTACATTCTTTAGATAGGAAATTTGCAATATAATAGTGACTAGGCTAAGCTTTAGATGGAAATAGGTTCCCTCTCGGGCAACTTACCCTGTTTCAAATGTGTTCCTCTCGGACACCCATTTGCCGCATGAAGACCAACCTACGTCTTACCCCACTCACTCTCTCAAGCTGAGTGTTAGGATATGGGACTAGGGCTCACCCTCTCGGGCTGAACCTCATGTCGACCCACTCCTTAGGACATCAGTCTAGCGGTCTTGGTTTCGCGACCTCCCTCTCGATCAAGCCGAAAACACATGAGTGGTTTTGTATTTGCAACTATAAACCCATTAAATTAAACCACAATCACTAGGTGAAATCACCATTAAAATACATCTAACCTATCAACAAGCAAGACCCAACAACCATATCAACACATATTTGCTAAATCACACCCCAAGAATTGGGGGTTTTAGCCACACATTAAGAAATAACAAATACACCTAAAATGTTACTAAAATAAAATGGGTATAAGGAGTTAAACTTTGATTTAAGCAAAGGAAGAAGAATGGAGAAGACCCACTTCCAACTTGGGGAAGATGAAATCCTTCTTTCTTCAAGTCTCCCAAAAAAAACCCTCTCCAAACTTGAGAGAAAATATCCCAAAAAAGTATTATTCTATTGTGAAAATTATAGTAATGGTTCCCCTCTTAAAAATTAATAGAGAGTTTAATATTTATAGACTTCAGAAATTATTGTTGGCGGATTGCTCAGCGAGGTTAGTCGAAGTCGCCGAATGACTCGGCAACTTGCCCTTCTTCTGTCTCATCGCCGTTTTTTGCTTGCCTTCAGAATCTTCATGTTCTGGACCATTGGGTAGTATAGTACAGCTTTGCGGAACTATTCGGTAAAGCATCGACTGCTCCTTTTATCGCCTTTTTGATCATCTTCCTTCAAGGCTTTGCATACTGGAACAAAGAGCGGAGTGCGTCCCTTCAGTGAATCGCCAAGCGTGCTTGGCGATGCGCAGGCTTCAGCTTCTTCATTCTTTTCAACCTTTTTGTTCCTTTTTGTGCCTAAGTGTCCATGCTTTCATTAAAATTTCAAATACCTGAAACTTAAGAGTTTTTATCATATATTGAGACAAAATAAGCATTTGAGGATACTATTTCTATCAAAATAAAGCCTAAATGAGTTCAATTTGTAGACTCATCATATATCTTGTACAATCAAATTGCCTATCTTGTACGAAGAAAATCAAATTGAAAACCACTTAATGAGATTGGAAAATATTACCGATAAATTATAGAGCTTGATAAATGACAAATGATATATTATGCATTAGTTATGTATCAAGTATGTTTGAATTGAAAATGAAACCCACTAGTCGAATTATCATCAATATTAGGTTAAGTATCAGTATAATAAATATAAATATGATACATTGCATAAAAATCGCTAGTCGAGTTATCAGCACACTAGGTTATGTCTCAGTATAATAAATATAAACATGATAGATTGCATAAAATCCACCAGTCAGAGTATGAGTAACGTTAGATTATGTATCAGTATAATAACTTTAAACATTATACATTACATAAAACTCACTAGTCGAAGTATCAACAACATTAGGTTATATATAAGTATAATCAATATAAACATGATACATTGCATAATACATAATCATTGTATCAGAAAGCTAAATTACAAAAAAAAAAAAACTAGATACATTAAGACTATGCACATTTGGTAACGATGAGAGTTATCATCTAGATCCAATCTTTTTCTTATTTTCTTTGGACATTTTTTTCACAATCGATTTAGAGGCCGAAGATACATCATTCTTCGACTTTGACTTCTTTAATCTAAGATTATTCATGAATAATGGATTGTTTGATAAATTGAAAACTTGTGCCATTAAGAATCAAAATAAATGAGATACATTTAAAACTTGTGTGTTTGATATAGACGAGTGTGATAAGGCAGATCCATTTTTCCCCCTTTTTGAGCGTTTTTTTAGAATAGATATAGAAGTCGAAATCCTTCTTCGACTTTGACTTCTCCAACTTCAGATTCTTCATAAATTATCGATAGTTTATTTGTTTAGATCTATTTTTAACAAAATATTCATCATCACAATCAAATATACAACATACATTATCTTAAGTAGTTGAAAATAATTGAGTAATTAATCCCAATACTAAAATATGGAGGATCATCTATATGTATGTAACGACCTGATTCCGTCGTTATGAAAAATCCAATGGGAAAAGAAATTGGGCCAGAAAACTTTTTGGTAGTAACTTGGGATTTCCTAGCCAAGTCTAGTTTAGACGAAATCGGAGTCATGAGAGTCTAGGATAATCTGGTAATGAATGAGAGATCTAATTATGATTTGGATCACATACGTAGATAGCAAAGACAATAAGGAACCTGTACGACATTAAGAAATCGAATTCGGGGGAGTAGATATCCCAAAAATGATCTTAGAGTGAATGGGTAGTTGTTGAAAATCAAGGGTTGAAAGTGTATGGTGAAATGGGGGATTGGAACTCAAATTCCAACATTCTGTCTCCGTGCGTCCAACTATAGCGGGATCCCACCGTAGCGGGATAGTCGCGACTTAAGTAGGGTAAAACCCCTCAAAATCATTATTTTCTGCAAAAGTTCGTTCTTGAGAGCTAAGAAACGACCCAGGGCTATTTATTGACCGTTTTTCATCATTCTTGAGGCAAAAGGTAAGGTTTTAACTCCCGAATACATTTTTTGATCCGTAGAACGTAATTTAATGGGTAAATATCAATGGGAGATGGTTTTGATCTGAAATTTATGGTGGAAACAAGCCTAATTGGGATCGAGGGTTCAACCTAGAGTTGATATTATTGATATAATCCGGGTAATTAGGTGTTGTTTATTGATCCTTGTGTATATTAATTTTTTGTAGACCTAGAACAAGTGGAAAGAATCCGGAAAGTGAAGAGTCAAGTGCCTTAGGGGATTCAAGCTTGGATTCGAGATAGGTGATGGTTGTGATTTCATGATGGTATGATATATGCTTGTTCTTTCTTTATTATAATACGTGTATGCATGCAAATATTGCATTATTGATCACACTTGTTGTAAATGAGGATAGATGAATGATGAATTCCATGAATCATGACTTGATTGTATGATTATGAGAATGTACATTGTGATTGCGATTGTGGCTTGTTGAATGGATCGGGTGTTGCGTTCCCGATGCACTAACTATGAGATCGGTTGCCACGTTCCGTCATAAATTTTGAATCGATTGCCACATTTCGGCATAACTATGGGATCGGTTGCCACGTTCTGGCATAAACCTTGGATCGGGTACCACGTTTCGGTATGCTAGAAACTTGGGTTTGGGTTCCATAAGAGGACCATTGACTTGTCATATTAATGTAATTGAGCATGTGAAATTGTATGTTATTCGTAAATGATGATAATATTGTATATGTTCAGTGTATCTATGTTATTATATGTTGTAATGGTCTATGTATCTTTCACCTTTTGGGATAGTCCCGTGATCCTACCAGTACACGGTGGCTGTGTACTGAAACTGCACTTTCTTGTTCTTTGTTGAGTACATGACATCTTCAGGCGGCAATTAATAGATTTCAGCTAGGTGACTATTGAGCATGATCGGATTCAAGGGTGAGCCAGTTCTTTCAGGCTGCCATGAATCTTTCTTGTTTAAGTCCACTCTCTCGGACTCAGACTATTTGTTAAGGTGTTTGTTTAGTTTCGGGGTTGTACCCCTTGTTCTTAGACTTGTCGTTGATAGAGTTTTGGTACAATGACTTTCAGGTTTTAGGGGNGAAACTGCACTTTCTTGTTCTTTGTTGAGTACATGACATCTTCAGGCGGCAATTAATAGATTTCAGCTAGGTGACTATTGAGCATGATCGGATTCAAGGGTGAGCCAGTTCTTTCAGGCTGCCATGAATCTTTCTTGTTTAAGTCCACTCTCTCGGACTCAGACTATTTGTTAAGGTGTTTGTTTAGTTTCGGGGTTGTACCCCTTGTTCTTAGACTTGTCGTTGATAGAGTTTTGGTACAATGACTTTCAGGTTTTAGGGGTTGTTCTTCTGCATTAGTTTGGTTAGTTGCTTGTTAAAACCTTGGAGTTTATGGGGACTCCATTTTTATTGTCATTTAAACTTGCTTCCATATCTTAAAATGCCTTAGTTTTTATAAAATTTGTTAGTTTGGGTTGTACTAATGGTTCTCCCACCGGAGGGCTAGTGTGAGTGCCAACACGACTGTCTGGGTCGTGACAAAGTTGGTATCAGAGCCCTAGGTTCGTTGATCTTATTGTACCAAAACGAGTCTAGTAGAGTCTTGCAGAACAGTACGAAGACGTCTGTACTTTTCTTCTATAAGATATAGGACCTTAGGAAAAACTCACTTCTTTCTACTTCTTCGTGCTATAACTTGAATCCAATTGGTATCTGAGTGATATAAATTGATATCTTTCTTCCTTCACTCTATGGTCTGAACTAGAGCAACAAAAGTGGTAACACCATCACTAGCAAGAAAGGATGTGTATAGACTACCGACAGTTGAATATGGTCACCATTCTGAACAAGTATCCATTGCCTCGGATAGACGCCCTTTTTTACCAATTGCAAGGTGCTTCAATTTTCTCTAAAGATTAATTAAGATCTGGTTACCCTCAGTTAAAGATTGAGGCGGTTAAGAATTTGGTTCGACAAAGTTCTATGATTGAAATTAACAGTTTTGTGGGGATCGCTAGCTACTATTGTCGCTTGTGGTATGAGTTGAGTCCAATTGGTATCTCCCGATTCCAATTGTTATCTCAACGAAGGGAACTAGACATCATAGTCCTGGCTGAAGGGACACAAGCAAGTTAATTGGAACTGAGAATGTTCCAATTTGTATATGGCTTTAGGGGTCGTATAAGGTATAAATGATCAGTAATGATCGTTTGTGGAACGAACTAATTAAATAATTTAGACTTGTCTGCAAGTTGTAACTGCTTGAGTGTAGTGACACTTGTTGTAAGAAGAAAGTCATCATGAGATTAGGTGCAAGGGTATAGATAAATTACTATGTGGTTCGTAAGCGAGAAATCCGGATGTGCGTTGTGACCAACTGATAACCGTGTGAGAGTTTGGGTGTATCCTGGTGGTATGTGTGTGGTAATGTTTAAACGATGTAAAAGGATTCTAAAGTGCGTACTTCGTTGGGTTGACCGGGGGGTAGACAATGATTGTCATAGCTAAATGAATTTTCTTAAATGCCTCATTATAGCCGAGAACTTTAAGGGAAATATAGAAAAGAGAGGAACCCCAAAAATTGTTGGCAGGGATTCTGTTTCTGTCAGGGCAGCTGGGGCGGGATTTTCCCCGCCACGGTGAGACCGCCAGTGCGGGATTTCTCCCGCTAGAGTGGGACAGGGCGAGACAGAATTTTAGCTTGTCTCACCTATTTTCCCCTCGTCACAATCATGGACCCCGAATCGTATCCAAACTAATCCCCACGATCTAACTCAGTGTTCAACAATCGAATATAAGGTATAAAGTGTGTTACAATTGTGGAGAACCTGTGCATATGAGGAGGAAATCGACAAGGCTGTGGAGGCTGGGAAAATGGTAATGCAGGTAGAGGAGCAGTGCAGCAAGTTAAGGTGGTTGCCCGTCAAAACAACATGGCTCAGTTATATGATTTCCAAGGCAAGATCGAGTTTGAGGTGTGTGATGCAGTGGTCACAAGTGCTACTCTTATCTGTGTCCGGATGACTATATTTTTGTTTGATCTGGGTTCTACTTATATGTATGTGTCAGTTCAATTGCCTTGAGATTTGATGTGGTTTGTGATATATTGATGCCCCCATCATGTTTCTACCCCAGTCGAAGAGTCAGTCATAGTCACCCATGTATATCGTGTTATCCTGTTGTGTTATGAATTTTCATATTTGGTTTGATTTGGTTATGTTGGATATGACTGACTTGATATAATCTAAGGCATGACTTGGTTGTCCCCCTATTATACCAGGCTTAATTGTAATACTAAGTCTGTAACTCTAGAGATCCCCGGTAGAAAGATTAGAGTGGGAAGGGTTGTACAAGCCTAAGCTAGCTAAGATCATATCTTCCATTCGGGCTAGGAAACTGGTAGGGCAGGGTTGTTAAGTGTACTTGGCTCATGTTCGGGATGTTGAGGTTGAATCTCCCTCTATTGAGTCTATTCTTGTGGTGTCTAAGATTAAGGAAGTATTTCCTACAGATTTTCCTGGTATGCCTCTGGATAGAGATATAGATTTCTGCATTGACTTCGAAACTGGTACTCACCCCATTTCCATCACTCTGTATCGTATGGCTTTAGCAAAATTAAGAGAGCCCAAGGCTCAAATCCAAGAGCTTCTTGATAAAGGTATCATCCGTCGTAGTGCTTCCTTGTGGGGTGTTCCTGTCTTGTTTGTTAAGAAGAAGGATGGTAGTATGAGGACTGGTGATTTTATCTTAAGCCATAAATGAGTGGATTGATACCGGAATGACAAGCTTATGGATAAAGAAATTTCCATTGAGTATACTTGTGCAAAGGAAATTGAAGATTATAGTAAGAAAATGCTTATAAAAATTGGGTTAGTCCTTTGAATTTGATGAGTATACCTGAGTTTGAGGTGTCGTGTTGATGAAAAGGTTGACTTCGTAGTGATCGTCAGGGCTGACTGAGCAGAATGGTAATAAAAGTTTGTGATGGGATGCAACTATATAATAAGATTATGGTTAAGCGAATTTGGTGTAGTAATTATGATTTGCGAGTATCTAAGGTTGTGGCTTCCTAATATTTGGTGAGTAACGTGGTTGCATGGAAGGTTTTGAGAGATGGTGGGACACCATTCGAATAGAAATTAAAGAGCTAGAGTCATAATGAAGAAAAATAGTAGGATGTAGTACAACCTTTAAAGAGAGGCGAGAGAAAGAATGTTTTATTTGATTGCAAGGGCTAAAGAGATATCTTTAGAGCGGTAGATAACTGGGTTTAGAGACACGTGATTTCATTCGTTTTGTTATGGCTATGGTAATAGTGTCACAAGTCCTTCAGATTGGTTAAAAACTATTGGAAAAGACTTGAGGAATGAGTGGACAGACATTAGCTCGAGTGTGGTGATAAGTGCTTTGTCTCTTTTTTGAGTTTAGTAATGAGTACGATTGAATTTTTAACAAAAGGTATTGTAAAATCGATGGAGAGGCGATCAATGATAAGTGAAGATACACGAATTTATAAAATCTTCAAGGTATAAGCTAATATTGATAGATAAGGGGATTATGTTATATGGTTGAATTTACAATTCAGATTTTTCATTGTAAATCTACATTCGTGGTGATGTATTTTGTCAAGGTATGAATTTGAAAGATGAGAAATAATTAATTGTCTCCGGTATTGAGCATTTGAAAGGACTTACACCTGGGTTGAGTCGTAAAGTTTATTAGTATTGATTATTAAGTACCTGAGGAAGGTTTTCATTTAAAAAGTGTTGGTGTAGAGTAAGGTAAGTGATCGGAGTGGTTATGATGGTTGTTTACATCCCTACTTTATTCAAGTAAGGCGAAACGTCGTGGTGACTAAAAAAAAAATCAATTAATTCAATGTTAAAAGAATTTTAAGAATAAACAAATTTTAAAGGAGTCCCTACCTAATTTTAGAAAAAAATAGGAAACCAATTAAGTGATCTACGAAACCATTAGATTCTATGTAAGAGTTCAGGTTATTCCGAAGGGAAGGTGTTAGACATCCTTTGGAATCCACAATTGTGGATCCCGACTGAATTCATTTTTTTTCAAATTGAGGAGGAGATAAGACAATATACGAGTGAAACAAACATGCGATATACACGAGTAATAAAATAACAACAATAATATAAGACAAGACCTAAAGTTTGTCTAACATCGATATATACAAAATAATGAACAAACAATATAATTCGAGCTTCGTTTGAATAACTCCAATGAGAAGCATCTCCGAATATCTGTAAATACACTTAGTAAAAGTGTTAGTACTAAATAAATATGAACAAAAATAAATGAATTAAATAACTTAAAAATAAAAATCCACCTTATTAACATGGGAGGCCTTGAAAATCGACGGTAATTTCTTTATCGGCCAATTCTAACATATAAAAAATATAAATCTAAACTAAATTTCCGTCTTTTAAAATGTGGAGGCCTCCAAAACCGACAGAGAGATTTTTGAGATCTTCCTCAAAAATTTTGTCCAAGTTAGAACTTTTGGCAAATCTCAAAATGACCTCCAATCTTGACTTAATGGAGATAGCACCTTTATTGTGAATTTTAAGATGCTCTCAAAAATTCTGTCCTAGTTTTTACTGCAAGGAGAGAAGAAAATCACACTGGGTATATGACTGAGCCATCGTGGCGCCTACATATCCTGTTGAGCCAGGAATCATGTCAAATGTAGTTCCAAACCTATAGATGATGAATACTGCAAATAATCTGAGATATGATCGTCAGTAGAAAATGTACAATATGAGCATGATGAAATAGGAAAATGATATTCCTTGTGATATTCAAAGCCTAGAGATCAAAGACATGTCACATTTTTGAAACGGACAACCCAATGAAGTAAAATAGGCGTCTCACACTTAAGAAGTTAGCCTAATGACACTTTTTATAATGAACAACCCAAAGAGGAAAGGAAAATTCATTTTTTTTCTTTTTTAATGGAAAGAATCTAAAAAATTCTTTGAAAAATATTAAAAAGTTGTGCTTGCTCACCCTTTTTTTGTTTTTAGTTGTTTTTTTTAAAGAATAAAGAATGTGATGAGACAGTAAAATCTTGACTACAATTGATACCAACAGTTAGGAGTGCATGTAAATCTTTTTTTTTCTTTTTCTAACTAAGACTAAATTTAAGGTAATTCTTACATCTTCAAGTGGTACCTCAAACATACTTAAGTATCAACCAGATAAACATCTTCAAGTGGTACCTCAAACATACTTAAGTATCAACCAAATTTGTTTATCTTACTTCAAACAAAGGTTTTGAATTATACCAATTCCCCTGTTTCAAGTGCCCTCACAACAAGAAAAGTCCTATTTCGCACATATTTGAAGTATTTGATTTGAGGACATTTTTTTCTAAATGCACTCATATTCACAAGAATGTTCAGTGCATGCAACTGTGATACCATATGCTTGACCCTTATGTAAATCTCCACTAATGTGAGAACATTGGAATGAGATCATGTAGGGCTTGTCATTGCCTTGTAACCTAGGCTTAGGGATGGGTAGGATATATATTTAGAATACGAGTGACTTAATTCCTCCTTGAGCATCACATTGAATTTGTACTCTTGACGATTGATACGCCTTTGGCGTCAGATCCTTCTCATTTTCCTCCCTTTTTTTGACTTTTTTTGAATTCTCATTTATTTGATTTTTTTCTTTTTTCACCCATTTGTTTTAACTTATTTTGAGTCCTTATTTCTAGGAGTTTTTCTCTTATTTCACCCATTTCTTTTGAATTTTTCTCCTCTTTTGTTAGAGTATTTTCCTTATTTGCTTTCACTGACCTTGTAAGAGTTTTTGTTTTTCTTTGTTTCTTTCAACCTTTTTTCTTTCTTTCTTTCTTTTTTGTTCTTTCTCTAGAAGTCGTTTTTGGTTTCTTGACTTTAGGAGATTTAATATCTTTTGTCTTTGGCAACTTCATATATGGATCTTCTCTTATATTCTGCACATCTTTGGTGTGCACAAGATGGTTGAGCCAAGAGAGGAATAGTGCATGTAAGCACTCAGAAGGGTAATGATTAGGATGTGGTTGTCCAAAGAAAAGACTTCAAGCTCAAAATGGGGGAAACTAGGAATTAATGTTATTTGGCAGGCTTTAAAAGGCATAATCGATTAAAAAAAGGCCTACAATCCTTTCCCAAACCAAACATTACTCAAGATTTCATCTCGAAAAACATTCAGGCCAAGTTCTAAATCAACAATGCAATGCAATTGAATTTGATCTAAAAGCTCACCACAAAATGCACATGAAATAATGAGGTTGACTTTATTCTTATCTTGAATGCATGCAAGAGAATTTTCAAGCATCACAAAAGTACAAATGAGAGGTACCAAAAGAATATATGGTTTACCACAAAGTTAGTCCTCTCCATCATATCAAATATTTTTACATGCTCCTAATTACATTGGTCCCAATTGAGTAGAAGACACGACTCTTATGATATATACACAATTTTTTTTGAAAGAATGAATACCAAACCCAAAAAGGGCTGCCTACGTATCTCATCGAGATGAGAATCATGTGTGCGTAGTTCATGCAAATATGACTTTGAAAATATGCACAAACTATTTTTATCTTTTTTTTCTAAAATTTAAAAGAATGAATACCGAATCCAAGAAGAGCTGCCTACGTATTCCACTGAGATGAGAATTAGGTTCGCATAGTTCGTGCAGATATGACTTTGAAAATATGCACAAACTATTTTACTTTTCTTTTGAACTTTATTTTCAAAAATTTTAAAGAATGAATACCGAATCCGAGAAGGGTTGCCTACGTATTTCACCGGGACGAAAATCAGATTCGCGTAGTTCGTGAAGATATAACATAAAATAATTTCAAAATTTAGACAAACTCGGAGTGATTCATTGTATCCTCTTAACTGTCGATCTTTGTGCTTTCTGTTGAATGTGGTCCCTCATTTTTCTTACAGTAATCACTTGTTGTAATTTTTTTAATGTCTCTTGAAACTGTGTCTTCTCCCAATTATCCACGAGAATCAGACATTGTTATGACCATCCCGACTGTCGTCGGAGATAATTTTTCTACAAAAATATGAGAAATGTGTGAAAGCAGGACCAACATGCAAAAATAATAAAAAATAAATGAGTGTGACCTCATAGTCAAAGACTCCCCTGATTTATCTTTTTGACTTGAAATTAATGTCTTGTGAAATATAAAGACTCGAATTTCACGAGTCCTCTTGTCCTTTGCAACTTCGGATGAACAATTACTTTCAAATTCTGACATAAATCAAACTCTCGCTTAAAAAGAAGAAAAAACTCAAAAGGTAAATGTGTTAATTCGTGTTCATAATGAATAATGCAAAATATCACACGAAGAATTAATTAAACACATAAACACTGCTTTGATTGAAGACAAACTTAATTATATCACATAACATACAAACAGTTATTACACGTCCTATACAAATATGTGACCATTTTGTGCCAAAGATGACTATCGATCTGAAGGATATATTACGTCATTTGACAACATTGTCTCAAAATTCGAATTTATACAAACTTTATGAATAAAACTGAATAGGGATACATAATAGGGAAAAGGGGATACAAATAATCAGTCTCACGCAGGGGTACCATCATAAATTATGCCTCCATGGACGGTCTTTTGTTTGATTTCTTATCATCTCTAAATGTCAACGTCTTCAGATGCAATGGTAATTTAATCCTTCTTTGATTCGAACAAACTCTTAACCTCCTTACCTCAAGGGACATTGTTTTGCCAAATGACATATATATCCTTCAAATTTAACACATAAGCATGATTGTCTATTATTGATCAATTGGTCAAATAGACACAAGGTGAGCCTCTAATGAACCCAACACATCTTGAGTTTTGGGTCAACTTAGTTCAAAATGCGCTAGATTCGGGATTTAATTTCGCTCTACGCTAGTTGACTAAGAGTGACTTATGAAAGATCGAAAACCCAAACAGACAACTTAGGCTGGAACTCACGACAACCATTGAACGCATAACGAACCAAAACATTACCGATTATTCTGGAAAATGGTCGAGTATAAAAAGTTCGGCTGCAATTACGCATAAACCGTTCTTAATATACTATATATAGAAGTTGAAAAATGTCATGAATGCAATGACAATATACATACAATTAAATGAATAATGAATAAACAACAAGTATAATATACAAACAATCAACAAAATATAAAAAGATACAAGATATAATACAATAAAAAAAAAATTCAATTTGAAAAAATGAACTCATAATTGTTAGTTACTCTATACCTCCAGCGGAGTCGTCTGTTTACATCCCTACTTTATTCAGGTAAGGCGAAATGTCATGGTAACTAAAAAAAATCAATTAATTCAATGTTAAAAGAATTTTAAGAATAAACAAATTTTAAAGGAGTCGCCACCTAATTTTAGAAAAAAATAAGAAACCAATTAAGTGATCTACGAAATCATTAGATTCTAGGTAAGACTTAAGGTTATTCCGAAGGAAAAGTGTTAGACATCCTTTGAAATTCACAATTGTGAGTCCCGACTGAATTCATTTTTTTTTTCAAATTGAGGAGGAGATAAGACAAAATACAAGTGAAACAAACATGCGATATACAAAAGTAATAAATAAAAACAATAATATAAGACAAGACCTAATGTTTGTCTAGCATTGATATATATAAAATAATGAATAAACAATATAATTCGAATTTCGTTCGAATAGCTCCAATGGGAAGCATCTCCGGGTACCTGTAAAGACACTTAGTAAAAGTGTTAGTATTAAATAAATATGAACAAAAACAAATAAATTAAAGAACTTAAAAATAAAAATCCGTCTTATTAAAATGGGAGGACTTGGAAATCAACGATAATTTTTCTTCATCGTCCAATTTTAACATATAAAATATATAAATTTAAACTAAATTTTCATTTTTTAAAATAGAGAGGCCTCCAAAATCGACGAAGAGATTTTCTCATTGGCCTATTTTAACTCGTAAAAATATAAAATCATACTAAACCAACAAAAGATATGCATAATAATAAATACAATAACTTGCAATCAATAACTAAATGACAAAATAACCAAAACAACAAGGCATATTGCTGGACACATTTTAGAAAATTGCATGAAATTTGATAGACAAAAACTTAGCAACAATGATGACCTAATTAAAACAAATCGAGACCCAAAAATCATTAAACTATGAAGAACCTAAATAACACTTTATATATGACTCCAAACAATACCAATCTAAATAAAGCAGTGTATCACAAAACTATATTTGCAGACCCTCTAAATAAAGAAAAATCAATTCAAAAAGTCGCAAACAATAATAATACCACCACCAAAATAATAAAATAACGACAAATTTCAGCCACCATTAAAATAATAGTAACAGTAAACAGCCCCGGTTGTGTTTTGAACAAGAAATAGAGTTACGAAATAAATAAACTATACTAAAAAATTAAGGTTACCGGAGTTATGTGTTTTCCGGCCAGATTCGGTTGTTGGTCGGAGCTGCGGGTGGAGATAGCTGAGGCTTGGCTTGTTGTGCGCTGGATCTTGGAGCTTCGAGCAGTGAGCTTGAGCTAGCCGCTGAGGCTGTTGTTTGCTAGTAATGGTGGTGTTGAGGTGATAACTCCGAGCTGTTGATGACCTGCAAAAATAACAAAAAACATAAACTCGAAAAGGGGGGAAAGGGGAAGGGGCTGGCAGCGTTTGGTGGCTGTTTGGCAGTGGTTTGGTCGAAAATGGGTGAGGTTTAGGAGTTGTTTCAGTTGGCTGTTTGATTCCGATTTGGAGTTGCTGGAGAGGCAGTGAGTTTGTTTGGGTTGCCGGTGGAGCTGATTGTTTGTTTCTGATTTAGGGGGTTTTGGGTTGTTATTTCTGATGGTTTTTGCTGGAAAATGGCGGGTCTGGCCGGAAAAGGAATAAGGGTTTAAGGGTTTGAATGCAGAGGAGAAAATAGAGGGTGGTTTTTGTGATATATCCGGCGAGGATGGTGGTTCCAACAGGTCTGAAACAGTGACGGGGAAGAGAAAACCATTGGGGTTCTATAAAAGATTTGAGTTGGTTTTTAGTGACTTTTCACAGGAAAAAAATCGGAAAGGGAATAGGTCAGAGCAACTGGGGTCTTTTGGGTGGTGGTGGCTCGTCGGGAAATGCTCCGATGAGGGTGGTGGCGGGAAAAGGAAATGAACAGTAAAAAGACCCTAAAAAATCTGAAAAATTATTAAACATTATCTCAAATATTTGATCCACCATCCCTTAACTTAATGACCAAACTATTCTTTAAATAAAAAATTGAAAATCACTTATTATACAATATTACTATCTTAAAATCATGGGCCAAAATCACTAGCTAATAAAATATCTGTGTATGATATCTTATCCATATTTGAATGAACTTTTAGACTGTGCAAAATATCAAAATGAATATTAACAAATGTAACAAATAAAATGATTATTAAAAGATGTAATGAACGTAACCAATGACATGTAAAAAATGCAATTTAATAAAAATAATAATTTAATCAAAATGAACAAATATTTGAATGTCTTCAACCGGCTCTGACAAAAAATAATGTAATTAAAATTAATTGATAAAAAATAATTCTAAAATTTTGACAAATAAAGATAAATATCGATAAACTTATTTAAGATTATAAAAAATATATTTTGAACTATTGAATAAATAGAAATTAAGAGTTATAAATTTTGAAAATGTTAGGCCAAAATTGGGTGTCAACAATGGTTGTTAGTATTGAGAGTGTGGGCTCCAGTGGAAGGATGTGAAGAGTATGTAGAGTCAAGTGAATGGAAATGACTGGTATCGACTCTTCATAGGAAAATCTTTAGTGTTATTCCTTGAAATGCTTACGTGACCATCTATTTCATTTTGTACACGGTAGTGAGTATGTTTCACTAGCTTTGATTACGTGTGTTTTCACTTTGTGGGTGGATCCCTAGTGGTGGATCTTGGGTACCAATCCTGCGATGTTTACTTGGAAGATTGGGAAAATTTGGTTATTTCAAATGACATAATTGGTATTGTCTTGAAAGTGTTAAAGTATTTTAGTGGTTCTACATGTACCACATTACTTATGAGAAATTATAGAAGAGCTACCTTGCGTATTTATGATTGTCCGATAATCTTGATATTCATCTTGTCGTCGAGGTCATGTATCGATTACGTGTGGTTGAATGTGGGGATCATTGGGTCCAATTCTATTGTTCTTAAGAGGTAATCTACAATTACTAAATCTATCATTTTGATAGTGTTGTTGGAGGGTTTTATGCTTGGACATATCCTTCGATGAGTATGTGATTTCTAAAGACCAAACTTTTATAACTTAAATTCATAGGAAATTGGGTTGTGAGATGGAGATGTTGATAAGAACTATGATTGTTTGGGTATTATGATTGTGTGTTGGTTCGTTAAGATTCACCTCTAATTGTGGCGAGTTTTGATTTAGAATTTTATCATGGTTATGTGAGAAAGGATTCGTCGTAATGTTTGTGTCAAGTCCTTGATAACATGTTGTAGACATGTGTACGATCAACTATGGTGGTTATTGGGAATAAGTTTGTTGTTAGTTAAGTGTACATACAACAATAATTATCACTCAAGTATTGTGATGACTTCATTGATGCCTTGTATGAGAGGATGTGTAGGTATTCAATTTGGTTGGTCTGGGGACAAAGATTATATCATAAAGTGAACTCAGTTATGTTATACAAGACCTTCTGTATGAGTAAGAAACGGTTAAAATTCTTGATCGTGATGTTCGAAAGCTAAGGACATGCGAGACAATTATCCCTAGTTGTTCAGCGATTCAAGTACTACTCCACTCTAGCTTAACCCTTTTCTCCTAGATTGTCACTTGGGAACGAGTGATGGGTAAATTGATATCTATTGTAACGACCTGACTCCGTTGTTATGGAAAAGCCAATGGGAAAAGAAATTGGGCCGAAAAACTTTTTGGTATTAACTTGGGATTTCCTAGCCTAGTCTAGATTTAGACGAAGTCGGAGTCATGAGAGTCTAGGAAAATCTGGTAATGAGTGAGAGATCTAATTATGATTTGGATCACATGAGTAGATACCTAAGACGTTAAGGAACCTGTAAGACTTTACGGAATCGAATTCGGGCGAGTAGAATGCCCGAAAATAATCTCAGAGTGAACAAGTAGTTGTTGAATGTCAGGGTTGAACATGTGTGGTGAAATGGGGCCTGGTAACTCAAATTCTTACATTCTGCCTCCGTGCATCCAGCTGTAGCGGGATGGATACATCTGTAGCAGGGTCCCGCCGTAGCGGGACAGTCGCGACTTAAATAGGGTAAAACCCCCCGAAATCCTTATTTTCTACAAAAGTTCTTTCTTAAGAGCTAAAAAACGACCCAGGGCTATTTCTTGACCATTTTCACCATTCTTAAGGCAAAAGGTAAGGTTTTAACTCCTCGAATACATTTTTTGATCCGTAGAACATAATCTAATGGGTAAATATCGATGGGGGATGGTTTTTATATGGAATTTATGGTGGAAACAACCCTAATTGGGATCAAGGGTTTGACCTAGGGTTGATATTATTGATATAATCCGAGTAATTAGGTGTTGTTTATTGATCCTTGCGTATATTAATTATTTGTAGACTTAAAACAAACGGAAAGAATCCAGAAAGGGAAGATTCAAGTGCCTTAGGGGATTCAAGCTTGGATTTGAGGTAGGTGATAATTGTGATTTCATGATGGTGTGATATATGTTTGTTCTTGCTTCATAATAATATGTGTAGCATGCGAATGTTGCATTATTGATTACACTAGTTGTAAATGAGGATAGATGAATGATGAATGCCATGAATCATGACTTGATTGTATTATTATGATAATGTACATTGTAATTGTGATTGTGGTTGTTGAATGGATCGGGTGTTGCGTTCCTGACACACTAACTATGGGATCGGTTGCCACGTTCAGTCATAAATTTTGAATCGATTGTCACGTTCCGGCATAAATATGAGATCGGTTGCAATGTTTTGGCATAAACCTTGGATCGGGTACCACGTTCCAGTATGCTAGAAACGTGGGTTTGGGTTCCATGAGAGGACCATTGACTTGCCATATTAATGTAATTGAGCATGTGAAATTGTACGTTATTCGTAAATGATGATAATATTGTATATGTTCGGTGTATCTATGTTATTATATGTTGTAATGGCCTATGTATGTTTCACCTTTTGGGATAGCCCCGTGATCCTACCAGTATACGGTGGTTGTGTACTGATACTGAATTTTCTTGTTCTTTGTTGAGTACATGACATCTTCAAGCGGCTATTGATAAATTTCAGTTAGGTGACTATTGAGCGTGATCAGATTCAAGGGTGAGCCAGTTCTTTCAGGCTGCCATAGATCTTTCTTGTTTAAGTCCACTCTTTTCAGACTCAGACTATTTGTTAAGGTGTTTGTTTAGTTTCGGGGTTGTACCCCTTGTTCTTAGACTTGTCATTGATAGAGTTTTGGTACAATGACTTTTAGGTTCTAGGGATTGTTCTTCCGCATTAGTTTGGTTAGTTCTTTGTTAAAGCCTTGGAATTTATGGGGACTCCTTTTTTATTGTCATTTAAACCTGCTTCCGTATCTTAAAATGCCATAGTTTTCATAACATTTGTTAGTTTGGGTTGTACTAATGATTCTCTCACCAGAGGGCTAGTGTGGGTGCCCATCACGACGGCCTGTATAGTGACAATGTATCCGAATTTTGTAGATTAAAAAGCAATTTTTCTAAAAAAAAAACGAGGATGAAGATGAATTGGAAAGAAAAAAAAAGAAATAAGAAGAGTAACTCTTGATTAACTTGAAATCATTTAACTGGTAAGATTAAATATTTGAAATTTATAAAATTGTGTGATAAAGGTATCTGGTGATATAGTGAAGTGATTAGAGGCGTGAAAAAAGGAAGAAAATCGCGGAGTTAGAAGATTGAATGTTATGTATCCGAAAAAGAAAAATTTTGAAAAAAAAGGGATTTTTGTAATTTTTTGGAATGGTAGAGAATAATAAAAAATATGGAAAAAAAGTTTTGATATATTTAGTAGGTTGCTTGCTGAGTCGCGTGTTTTTCGATTCTCACTCCTTGCGTCTACACTTCTGAAGGTTCCGAGGCTAGTTCCGTGTGATTTATCTTCTTCTTCACCATTCTCCATGGCTCAACAAGGATTTTGACAGGTAGATGCTTGTCATCCCGGCAGACCCTCTTCTTCCTTTATGTTTATGCTTTGTTCTATTTGAGAAATAAAGACTTTTGAAACTTGTAATTGTCTTTCAATTCTGTCTTAATATATTAGAGGATTAAGCACGTGACAACAAGGTTTTGGGTTATATTAGAATGACTAAGTTTTTTGCTCCTTTATTTATCTTGTCTTCCTTTTCAGTTTTCTTAGCATTTTGGATTTGAGGCTGACTTGTCGTAGTGGGATAGATGAGTGCAATCTCTTCCATTTTTGGGTCGTGAGACTAATTTATTCTTAATTTTGTTATTTAATTTTAGAAACTATGAATATCTATTTTTAGGATCTTATTAAGGTTGTTCTGAATTCAGTTTTATCTAGTTTGTGAGTTCTTAAGATGTTAATGTCGAGAGATGAATTTGTTGCTACCTTGTGATCAAATCTTTTGTTATTGAATATAATCTTGTCTCTTAACCCTTCTAAGAGGTATAAGGTTTGGAAATGAGCGTATTGAAATCCTTGTCTTTCTGTTATCAAGGTTTTTCTCTTAAATATAACCCTAGGACATTTTTAGGAAGAGACAACACTTTTCAAACATGGACTAAAAAGAGAATGAGTAAAAATTATTGGGGCCATTGTGGGGTGTTGCTATGATGGCCAGGGGACCACTAGAGTGGTTCGAACTATAGCATCCAAGGGATTGGTATAGTGGTCCAAGACATTCCTTTCTTAGATAATCCTATGTAAGAAAAATATTTTTTTTCGCCAAGGCGGGCGATCCCAGCTTTACTAGACTAGATAGACCCAATTTTAGACTCGGGAATTACACCGCGGATATTTTTTAAATGAAAGGATGGATCATTACATTTAAACGAGTTTTACTAAATATGACATAAACTCTATAAAATTGAAGCTCATTCTTCCCCTCTCGTATAAAGAGATAGACATTAGTTAGAAAGAATCAACCAAATATATATATGGATCCCAATATGATTAATATATTTATGTTATTCACCATAAAAGGAGATTATTTCATCAGAGTAATAAATGTACATATTCATTTAATAAAAATTTAGTAAGACATCTTCAAATAATTTCTCTTCATCTTGAGTATTTTTCTTAAAATGAATAAAATATATCTTTTAATTTGAACACTATTGTAAACATATTACTTTGGTAAGTGATTTGAGCAATTATTTTAGATTGACTTGTCTCAAAACTAATATAGAAAAATATATATAATGTGAATCGAGTGACAGGTTGGTGAGTATCGGACATTAAGAAAAGCATATTTAAGCAAGACTTTGTTTCAAATATATTTGAAAGCAACATGATTTTTTAACCTAATATGGTTTATCCAAAATGAAAGAAAATAATAATGTGCTTCAACAAGCGATGTAGCTTCTTCAATCATACATACATCACTATTTAAGATTTAAAAAATATTTGTGTTTTTTAAATTAACCATCAAATTGAATATTTTTAAGCACATTCAAATAGTGTCAAAATTTATATATCAATATTCCTAACCAATATTTAAAATGTTCCCTTATTTCAATATTTAATTATGTACATCCTTGAATCAAAATATAATTTTTATTTAAAAAAAACTCGATGAAGGAAATTAGTAAGCAAATACGTTTGCGATAACTTTATGACCATTTTCTACGGACACTACTTAAATTTAAACCACATGAATATTTTTCCTAATAAGTTGGTCAACATAATACCGGAGCCATAAGTGAATATATTTCAAGATGATTCTATCTAACTTTTATCTAATATCGACTGATTTAGTGTTTTTCCAAAATAGTTCTTGCTAGCAAGAAAAAAATCTCTAATTAAAACTTTTAAAAATATACAGAATTAAAATTTTCTCTATAAATAGGAGTCAATCCTACGCAAGAAAATCACAACAACCACCACTACTATAAAGCCATTTTATCCCTCATATCCAAACAAACACATTTCTCCTCCCCTTTAGCCATGACTAGAGACAAAGTGAACTATGCTTTGATTGAAGATGATAGTAAAAGAAAAGTCTCATATAATAAAAGACTGAAAGGGCTCTTGAAAAAATCTAATGAACTGAAAACACTTTGTGATGTTGAAGTGGCTACAGTCATATACAACCCTTACTGAAATGAACCATATACATTTTCAAATAATGATGTTGTACGCAACACTTTTATAAACTTTAAGGATTTGCTGACATTGGAGAGATCTAAAAACATGGTGACAAGAGAAGAGCTCACCATGCAAAGGATCAAGAAGTTGGAGGAGCAACTTCAAAAGGTAAGAAAGGAAAATAGGGTCTAGGAAATGACAAATGAGATGTATGAGGTGTTCAAGAGAAAAAAAGTTTTTGTTGACATGAATCCTGACGATGTCAACGACCAACGTTGTATAAATAAGAAAAATCTAAAACAGGTACGTGAGCTAATGATAAAAGAGGCAGATGGAGAGGGTTCTACATCGAATGCCCCTCAACCCATTGTTGAAACAATGGTACCCATTAGGAACAACTCTGAAGGACCAAGGGATCTTTATTATCCTTTACTGTTTTCACAAATGTTTCCTCCAATGGTTCCACAATTGTTTTATCCAATGCCTCAACACATGGCTGTTGGAAAACCACCTGGACTGACCCCTCCAATGCCGTCAACAATAATGGATTCTCTGATTCCTTCACCAATGATGGATTCTATGATGCCTTCACCAACGATTGATTCTTCGATGCCTTAATGAATGATGGCTCCTCTAAATGTATTCTCCAGTGTCTCCTACAATGACACAACAAATGGAACATTCAAGACACTACAATGACACAACAAATGGAACATTCAATGGATATCCCTTCAATTGGTGTATCAACATCAATGAGTAACAATCAGAATTACTCTATTGACTTACCATATAGTCCTACTATTTCTAGGTTGCTCAACTGCAATGATGATGTTGTGATAACTTTATTGGATGATCCGTTTATTAAAATTATTAATGTGCAAGATCCAAACCACACCAAAAATCTAAGGACCAATGTGTGTATTTTTAATTAATACTATTTTCTATGTACATATGGTCAAATGGAGTATTAATGTTGTTTACTATTTTAAATATCTAAATTGTATCATTGGACTCTTCGAATAAGTTTTCCTTCGTCCTCCTTTGAAGTTTCCTTTTGTCGTATTCCTTGATTTGTTTCAAAGTTTGTAGTTTCATTCACTTTTTAAATCGATGGTCAATTATTTTAATGTTTATTAGATACAGATTTTTTTTTCATTTATTACTATTATTATTGAAATTTTGTCGTTAGTATAATTGTTTAAAATGACCTCTTTCACTTCAAAATCTAACAAACCAATTTACATATAGGGTGACATTTTATTTTGACAGTTTCTGGTGTAAACTAGTAACACATCTAATATTAAAATTGAATTAAACAAAATTAATTGTCTTATTTAATACTCAGATATTTTTTTTAAAAATATGGTGATAGTANGTAAACTAGTAACACATCTAATATTAAAATTGAATTAAACAAAATTAATTGTCTTATTTAATACTCAGATATTTTTTAAAAAAATATGGTGATAGTACAAGATTCATTAAGTTTGTGGCTTTTGTATGTTAAAAACTTCAATGGTTTTTTAAACTTAATTTTTAGAATTGATGTTTGCACTCCCAAAATATAGAATTGGATCAACACTTTTATATTTTGGTTCCATTTTCTCTTTTTTTTTCTCCCTTCGTGAAGTAGAGAAATTCTTCCTATGTTTTGAAAATAATAAATGTATCCCCTGCATTAGAAATATAATTTTTTGTGTTTATTTATCAATTGGAAGACAAAAATATTCAGATAAGAAATAAAAAATAAGGCAATGAAGATGATTGTATATTAATAGGTGAAAAGTGAACCATGATGGTTAATAATATACCGCATTTAATTTAAAAATTGAGATTTACAAATATCGTAATTTTACTGAAACATGTCCGTGAATGTTTTAAGCTTGTTGAAATATTTTTTTTATGATATTCATTTTACCAGAATGGGCATATTTATGTTGTGATAATTTTTCTGGTTTGGCCATGTAATGTTAATTTTGATTAACTATTGGTCTGTATATCTATTTTTGGTTGTGCATATTCATGCGTTATAATATATCTTTTCGGTTTTATTTATACTATTGTTCTTTCCCAATTGTTGTCTTTATTGTCAAATTGAGTGACTTATCTAATTCATAATTTGCTAGAGAAAAAGTCAACGTAAGATACTATGGATAGTTTGGTTGATTATAGGTGACTGATATGATCCAAATAAATTAAGTCAATTTTAAAATGATCCATGATATTTAGTGTTAATGTTTTCATTTAGTTGTTGTCATTCCTATAGATTCTACTGCGTCAAGTTGGTATTGATAGTTGTTTTCTGTTTGGTTGACATTTTCATTGAGTGGTGAGTGTTTGTGTTTACCTTTTCATTTCTTGTACCCTAGAAGTCCTCATTGACCTTAAAATGAGTATGCATGAATTAGCAGAGAAATACATAATAGATAGGATTATGATACTATGTGTGTGCATGTTGACATCTTCTTGAGAGTGAGTGTTTGATTCTGAATCTTAAATTCTCTAGTTTAATTTATACTATATGTTTCAAGGATCCTCTTTTCCTATGATGACATGTACAAATTGAAGAGGTCATTGCCATTCTCAAATAGTTTTCATGAAATGGGACATAGATTGTATGAATGATAACTGAGCTTAAATGTTGTCATGTGATAAACCGTGGCTTCTATGATTCAACGTTAGTGTCAAGTCGAATTCTTGCTAGGTAGAAGAGTGAATTATGAGTCTGTATGATGTTGAAGTTTTGTATTCCTTTAGGATAAGAACTATTTTATGTTTTTTGTGTTTTGATAAGTTTGTAGTTTACCAACTTGTAAGTTTCTAAGCTTATACTATTGTGTGTTTAGAGAGAAAAAGAAGGCATTTACTATGTTTAAGCCTTGAAAAGTAGGTTTTCATAGTTTACAGGATACCAAGTAGAAATAAAGTAACAAGGTTCAAAGCTGAAAGTGATCAATAGTTTGTTGTGATAAAGTGATGTTGATGTCTTCGCATGTCCACATGTGGCTCCATATCACTAACTTGCCTAATTGCAACTAGAAGAAGAATGGTTGCTGAAAAAGGTTGGTGTGGGGTAAGCAGATGCGACCACAACTCCTAATATGGGGATGCATCTTACCTACATTTCAAATTAAGTCAGTAGAGACATTTTCACCATACTACTTGATATGGGCAATCAATTGTGACTGAAACAGCAAATGCAGTGACGCAGTGCGTGTGTAAGGCCTAATTGTAATGACCCGATCAATTATTTTTAGAAATTGTTGTAAATTTATTATTTTACCCCTCTCGATATTGGCCTCGAATCATTTTTGAATAAGTTTTGAAATTCATTTCGAGTTCCAAGTTAGAAGTTGTGGATTTTGGAAATTTTGGAAATTTGAAAGTCTAATGTTGTTAAAAAGTGGTTTTGGTGTCTTTGGGAGCTTCGAGTGTTATGATGGAATTCTGTCAATTTCATCATTTTTGGCATGTGGAAATAGGTCTATGAGAGTTTTCGGTATTTGATTCAGAGTCTTTTTTGATGATTTGAGGTCCTAAGTTGGAAATTTTTGGAATTTTAGCCTTTTGGATGACTTTGGTCAACATTCTGGGTTCAGATGCTTGGATCAGAATTCTCAGAGTTCTGTTTGATTCGGGTAATGATTTTGGCCTTTATGAGGTCTTGATTGAATTTTCAGAGGTCCCAAGCTTGATTTAGCCTTTTTTGGTGTTATGATTAGTTTCTTGTGACTTACATGAACCTCGAGTCAAGGAGAACTCAAATTCGTGTTTCGATGATTCCTTTTTGTACAGAATGTCAAGTATAATATGTACGAGATTCTGAACAAATCCTGATGGTCCTTTTCATGTTTTGAGAGTTGGCTGATTTTTCTGGTCCATGATTTATATACCCTTCGCGTTTGTGATAGGACATTTGCTTAATCGACCTTCACTTAAGCCAATGCATGATTTCTAGAGTGAATGGCGGACTTTACCGGGGTTAGCTTAAGTGAGCCAAGACTTGCTTTAGCGATGATTACTTAAGCGAAGCCTAGTTTACAAAAACGAGACCCCACTTTAAGTGGGGTTAACTTACGCGAAACCTGGTTTCGCTAAGACATTTGAGAGGGATTTTGGCCTACCATTTCGGGGTTTAACCCCAATTTTCTATTTTTGAGCTTTGTAAAATCCTTGGACATTATACGTTGGACCCCTAAATTATGTCGTTTAAACCCTAAACTATATCGTTTAAACCCTAAACTACGTAGTTTTGGTCAGTTTTAGCCTAGAAACTAAATTAGAATCTACCCTAAGCAAATCATTCACCAAAAACATAGAAAATTAGAACGCAGAAGGAGAAAGAGTCGACCAAGTCCTAGTCTAAGAACACAACAGGTTTTCATCAGTTCTTGCCCCGAAATCAAAAAAATTTCTGTAAATATCGTCACCAGGTATGTGGGATTTCACTAGTGGGTTCCTTTCACCCATTAGGTCCCTGGTTTTCAGTCAGAATCTTGATTCCCTTAATATTATCTAGACCTAGGGTTTCTTGAATGTTGGAGATTGTTGGGTTTTAGCTGTTAGAATGATCCAAATCAGATTATCATGATTTTAGTATCGTTTTGTGTAGATTCTTTCATAATTTCAGAAATCTAGCTATGTAGTTCTTTTAGTTCATGAATTACACATGCTAGGTCAGATATTTTAGATATACATGCCTCAGATTTTACTGTTTCATTATCAGCATATTAATGTTGTATTTTCGGTTAGCATGTTAGTATTTTGAGCTATCCAGTATTATAGAAATTCAGTCATAAATTGTTAACTACATAATCAATTGGGAGAAGCTTAATACCGAGTGGACTAGGGTAAGCCACCCTTAAGTCCTAGAACTACGTGCCCGTTAGATTGTAAGTCCCATCTGTGGTTTGTTATCACCCCAGTCATTCCTCTATACCTCTGGCCAGGTATATTGGGTCTTCTCGATAGGGCGTATACATTGGACTCCACATTTAGCTGATGTAGTTTTATGTCGGTTATTACTAGCTCCCTTACAGTCAAATTCTATTGCATTGACCATTTTATTAGTTACAGTCAAATATTTATCCTCAACATGTTATAAACTTGGTCATTGGATTTAGTTATTTTATGCTTAGTATTCTCTGTTTAGTATCATGTTTATCTCATATCATTGCTCAAATATTATGCTTTGGTACAGTTACGTTATTGTTCAACTTTATTCTATCCTGCATGCTCAATACCTTTCAAGTACTGACGCATACTCTATGCTACATCTTCTCATGATGTAGGTTCAGGTCCTCAGCTTCCAAATCACGCATAGATCGGTTCCCGATCTCCAGGTCAACAACATCAATGGTGAGTCCTTATTCTTCGAGGACGAGTGACATGATTATCTTCCTTTGCTTGTAGTCTTTAGTTTTAATTTTTTCTAGATTTAGCTGGGGCATGTCCTAGCACTTCTAGTCAGTTAGAGGCTATTTTCAGACATAGATAGATTCAACTATAGTGTTAGAGTTTGACTTTCATTTGTTGTTTAAACTCTCAGTTTTCATATATTTAGATAGTTTATGGGTATTCCCCGTCAGTTTGGTTTACATGATTATTTAGCTTCCGCACAATATTTCTTTACTTTAATTTACTTTAGTATGCTTATTATATGCCAGCAGGGTTAGCTTGGGGTCAGTCGTGATCCTAGGTCTTGTGTCAGCGTCCTGGGGAGCGTCCTGGGGGTAGCTTCGAGGCGTGACAAACCTATATCAGAGAGCTAGGTTTAAGAGTCCTAGGATGTCTAAAAGCTACACTAAGTAGAGTCCTTTTCATGGGTGTGAAGTGCACCACATCTAATGAAAGGGAGGCTACGAAGTGTTTTAGAAAAACTTCACTCTCTTTGTTACTCTTATCGTGCGTGAGGTACGATCGAATTTCCTCATTCTAATCTGTCATTATGCGCTTAAGATCATGCCTCTTTGTAGATTTTACGCAAGGAATGCTAATGAACACAATGCTAACACAGTTTCTCTAGTCCAGACCATGAGGTTTTGAATGTAGAGTTTCGGAATGCGATTCGGCTTTTGGCTCAGAGTATGACTAACCAAAAAAATGAGCAAGTTCCAGTTCCTATTAATAGAAATGGTGGATCAGTGGAAGTTAAGGTTCGAGATTTTGTTAGAAAGAAACTGCCTGAGTTTTTAAGGTCACAAGTTGGTGAGGACCCACATAACTTCATTGATGAGGTTAAGAAAATCTTTGGAATGATGCAAGTGACTGGTAATGGTAGGGTTGACTTGGAATCCTACCAACTTAAGGATGTGGCTCACATATGATACACTCAGTGAAAAGACAGCAGGGGCTACTTTGTCTTTTGCAACTCCCTATATAAAAGTAATTTTAGGTGTCAGTCCAGAAAATATTTCAGAAGCCCCTTAGTCTCTGCTCCAGTCGGTGACCCAGTTATAGCTAGACGGGTATACAGAAATTGCCCAATCACAGTGTCCTAGAAAGTCACCTCAGCAGATCTTGTAGAGTTAGAATTGGTAGACTTCGATATCATTCTAGTCATGGATTGGTTACATTCCTATTATTCCTCAGTCGATTGTAGAACTAGGAAAGTTCATTATTAGTTTCCAGACGAGCCAATCCTACATTGGAAGGGTAGTAGCTCAGTGCTTATGGGTCGATTTATTTCTTACCTTAAGTCCAAAAAGATGATCTCTAAGGGGTATCTGTATTATCTAGTTTGGGTTAAGGATTCAAGCTCTGAAACCCCAATTCTTGAGTCAGTTCCAATAGTAAATGAGTTCCCGAAAGTGTTTCCAGAAGATCTTCTCGGAGTTCCTCTGAAAGGGAAATCTACTTTGGAATTGATCTCTTTCAAGATACCCAGCCTATATCTATTCCTTCTTACAAAATGGCTCCAGTTGAGCTTAATAAATTGTAGGAGCACTTGAAAGATCTTCTAGATATAGGCTTCATCAGACCTAGTATTTCCTTATGAGGTGCCTAGTGTTGTTCGTGAAAAAGAAAGATGGTTCTCTCAGGATGTGCATTGATTATAGATAGTTGAACAAAGTCACAATCAAGAATAAGTACCCTATCCCCCAGGATTGATGACTTGTTCGACCAACTTCAGGGTGCTAGTAATTTCTCGAAAATAGACCTCAATCCCATTACCATCAGCTTAGAGTCAGCGATAGTGACATCCCAAAAACAACCTTAAGAACTCGTTATGGTCATTATGAATTTGTAGTTATGTCATTTGGACTAACCAATGCTCCTGTAGCTTTCATGGATTTGAAGAACATGGTGTTCAAACAATATTTGGATTTCTTTGTTATCGTCTTTATTGATGATATCCTCATTTACTCTAGGAATGAGGAAGAACATGCAACTCAGTTGAGAGTTGTCTTGCAAACTCTCAAGGATTGCCAATTATTTGCTAAGTTTAGCAAATGTGAGTTTTGCTTGTAATCAATTGCTTTACTTGGGCATATTGTGTCTAACGAAGGGATTCGAGTGGATTCTCAGAAAATAGAAGTAGTGAAACAATGGCCTAGACCTACCTCTCCTATAGATATAAGAAGTTTCTTGGGTTTGGCTGGTTATTACAGAAGGTTTGTGGTTGGATTTTCATCCATAACTTCTCCATTGATTAAGTTGACTCATAAAAATGTTAAGTTTCAGTGATCAGATGATTGTGAGAAAAGCTTTTCAGAACTGAAAACTAGGTTGACTACAACTCCTGTTTTGATTCTACCAGAGGGTTCAGGCGGTTATGTTATCTATTGTAATGCATCCAGAGTCGGCCTAGGTTGTGTGTTGATGAAACGAGGTAAGGTTATAACTTATGCTTCTAGATAAATTAAGGTGCAAGAGAAGAACTATCCAACTCATGACCTCGAGCTTGTAGAAGTGGTGTTTACACTTAAGATTTGGAGACATTACTTGTATGGTGTTCACATAGACGTGTTCACAGACCATAAGGGCCTTCAATATGTATTCACCCAGAAAGAACTAAATCTTCTCTAGAGGAGATGGCTTGAATTCCTCAAGGATTATAATATGAGTGTGCATTAACATCCTGGTAAGGAAAATGTAGTAGCATATGCTCTTAGTAGACTATCTATGGGTAGTGTAGCACATGTTGAGAAAGAAAGAAAAGATCTAGCAAAGGATGTTCACAGACTTGCTCGCTTAGGAGTTTGTCTTATGAGCATATCAGATGGTAGTGTAACAGTTTAGAATGAGTCAAAATCTTCATTGGTAGTGGAGGTTAAGGGAAAGTAAGACAATGATCCGATATTGCTTCCACTAAAGGGTGTAGTCCATCAGTAGAGATTGAGGTTTTCTCCCAAGGGGTAGATGGTGTGCTTTGTTATTATGGTCGATTATGTGTTCCTAAGGTGGGTGAGTTGAGACAGTAGATTCTTGCAGAAGCCCATAACTGCAGATATTCTATTCATCTAGGAGCCACTAAGATGTACCATGATCTGCAGGAAGTCTTTTGGTGGAATGGTATGAAAAGGGATATAACGGATTTTGTGGCTAAGTGCCCTAATTGCCAGCAAGTGAAATTATAACATAAAAAACCAGGAGGAATGACTCAAGAGATAAACATTCCTACTTGGAAGTGGGAAGTGATCAACATGGACTTCATTACAGTATTACCTCGTACTTACATACAACATGATTCCATTTGGGTGATTGTTGATAGAGTTACTAAGTCTGTGCACTTTTTGGCGGTTAAGACTACAGATTTGGCAAAGGACTACACCAAGCTTTATATTAATGAGATGATTAAATTGCATGGGCTTCTTTGTCTATCATCTCAGATGGGCTTCACCGAAATTTTATTTTGACACTTTCTGGTGTAAACCAGTAAAATATCTAATAGTAAAATTAAATTAAACAAAATTAATTGTCTTATTTATACTCATATATATTTTTTTAAAATATGGTGATAGTACAAGATTCATTAATTTTGTGGCTTTTGTATGTTAAAAAATTCAATGGTTTTTTTTAACTTAATTTTTAGAATTGATGTTTGCACTCCCAAAAGATAGAATTGGTTCATCACATTTGCATTTTGGTTCCATTTTCTCTATTTTTTTTCTCCCTTCGTGAAGTAGAGAAATTCTTCCTATGTTCGAAGTCTATTGGAAAAAATAAATGTATCCCCTGACTTAGAAATAGAAGTTTTTGTATTTATTTATCAATTGGAAGACAAAAATATTCAGATAAGAAATAAAAAATAAGGCAATGAAGATGATCGTATATTAATAGGTAAAAAGTGAATCATGACGGTTAATAATATACCAAATTTAATTTAAAAATATCCTAAGTTTACTGAAACATGTTCGTGAATGTTTTAAGCTTGCTGAAATTTTTTTTTTATGATGTTCATTTGACCAGAATGGGCATGTTTATGTTGTGATAATTTTTCCGGTTTGGCCATGTAATGTTAATTTTGAACAACTGTTGGTCTGTATATCTATTTTTGGTTGTGCATATTCATGCGTTATAATATATCTTTTGGGTTTTATTTATACTATAGTTCTTTCCCAATAGTTGTCTTTATTGTCAAACCGGGTGACTTATCCAATTAATAATTTGCTAGAGAAAAAGTCAACGTAAGATACTATGAATAGTTTGGTTGATAATAGGTAACTGATATGATCCAAATAAATTAAGTAAATTTTAAAATGATCCATGATAGTTAGTGTTAATGTTTTCATTTAGTTGTTGTCATTCCTATAGATTCTAATGCGTCAAGTTGGTACTAATAGTTGTTTTCTGTTTGGTTGACATTTTCCATGAGTGGTGAGTGTTTGTCTTTACCTTTTCATTTCTAATACCCTAGAAGTCCTAATTGACCTTAAAATGAGTATGTATGAATTATAAGATAAATACATAATAGACAAGCTTATGATACTATGTGTGTGCATGTTGACATTTTTCTGAGATTGAGTGTTTGATTCTGAATCTTAAATTCTCTAGTTTCATTTATACTATATGTTTCGAGGATCCTCTTTTCCTATGTTGGCATATATAAATTGAAGAGGTTATTGCCATTCTCAAATAGTTTTCATGAAATGAGACATAGATTGAATGAATGATAACTGAGCTTAAATGTTGTCATGTGATAAATTGTGGAATCTATGATTCAGCGTTAGTGTCAAGTCAAATTCTTGCTAGATAGAATAGTGAAGTATGAGTTTGTATGATGTTGAAGTTTTGTATTCCTTTAGGATAAGAAGATTTTATGTTTTTTGTGTTTTGATAAGTATGTAGTTTACCTACATGTAAGTTTCTAAGCTTATACGATTGTGTTTCAGAGAGAAAAAGAAGGCATTTACGATGTTTAAGCCTTGAAAAGTTGGTTTTCATAATTTACAGGCGATCAAGTAGAAACAAAGAAAAAATATTCAAGGCTGAAAGTGATAAAATAGTTTGTGTCATAAAGTGATGTTGATGTCTTCGCATGTCCTCATGCGGCTCCATATCACTAACTTACCTAATTGCAACTAGAGGAAGAATTGTAACACCCCAACTTTTCCAAAACGTCTAAATTAACTCGTACCTTCGTGGAAAGACAAAGAGGGTGAGTAATAAATTAAAAAGGATGTGGTATGTCATATTTTAAGTGTTCAAGGGTTTTATCTCAAGTTTTGAAGTTCAGTAAGTGGCAAAATAAAAGTTGGCGAAACTTATCGTAAATTCCTTTTTAAAGATTTCTTTGAAATTTGGGTCAAATGTATTGGATGTTTTCTCCCAATATATAAAGAGTTAGAAGGCCTATTACCAATTAAATCGAAGGCCTACGAGTCTAGTTTGTAACGCATAAAACCCCGTATTAAACGGACATCCGAGTAAAAAGTTATGAGAGTTTTACTAGGGACTGCCAAGGTAGAATTCGGGTCGGGTAAAGAAATATGGTATGCCGGCTATTTAACGTTTTTAGCCATGGAAACAGTTCATTTCAGTTCCAAAACCAGAAAAAAAGCTTAGGAGAGGGTTCCTATGGAGTCCTAGAATGATGAAGGTTAGGTTTGACGATTTCTACCATTAAACGTTGCCCCGTGCCTAGAAACGTAATCCCTACACGTGGCAATCATTTTTCCCTTCTATTTGCTGCGTTTGGAGCTAGTTTTTGAAGATATAAATTTGTAACTATTGGTGTTTCTTCAAGGTTTTAACTTGGTTAACTAAGGTAATCATCTCGGGACTCTTTTATGATTGTTTTTATGAATTTCTACGGACATTTCGACAAGTTGGGGCAATATGGAAAATCTGCCGATATAAGATTAATTATAAACTGTTTATAGGTGCGTACCAGCTGTGTATATATAGTTTTACGAAGCTTAGGACATAAGGAACAACTTTCGTGAAGGAACTACGGTCTTTCAAGCGTTCATTAGAAAGGTATGTTAAGACTATTCCCTACTTACAACATGTTTCCTTAAAGTTTAGAAGCAATGTATTTGGGTTGTTATCCTTGATATATTGTTGGCTGATCGAGTTGATATAATCCTCTCTTGTCGGGATTCTTATTCAGTTAGTAGCGTCCCTATGTTGGACACGACTTAAGAGGCTATTTGTATAGGTTGCTTATAACTAAATTGCTCGCTTTTAGCGGTTGGATTGTTATTATTGCCGTTGGGGTTATTGTGGTTAGCTGCAGGAATGTGATCTATGCCTAGAAGGGCTATGTTCTGCCTACAGGGCTATATGGATGTCTAATAGGGCTATGAGTTACCTACAGGGCTATATTGACGCCTAAGAAGGCTATGTTCTTCCTACAGGGCCATGTTGTTGCCTAAAAGGGCTATGAGTTGTCTATAAGCTACTTTGATGCCTAAAGGAGCTATGTGCTACCTAAGGGGATATATTAATGCCTAAGAGGGCTATGTGACTGCCTACACGGCTAGGGGACTACTGATAGGGGTATATAGGCTGATTGGCACCTTCCGGGCTTATGGGGGCCTGAGTAGGTGGTCTTGTGTGCTGTTTGTACCTGCCGAGCTTATAGGTGCTTGGTTAGGTTGTTATTTTATATTTTTTGATAAGTTTAGATTTAGGAGCAGGTCAGTACACTTTTCTTAGCCTTGATTTATTTATTAGATTATTCTAGTATATCAGGATACCTCATCATAGTCTATTGTCTTTCATACTCTGTACATTATTTTGTACCGACGCCCCATGGCCTTGGGGGAGCTGCATTCATGCATGTAGGTCTTGACAGACGACTGAGTAGACCTCCTCAGCAGCAGGATTGACTTTTATCCAGTTGGCTAGCCCTTTTCCTCCGGAGCTTCCAGAGTTGGGAGGTTTGTTACATTTTGTTGTATATATCTTTATGGGTAGGCTGGGCCCTGTCCCACCAATCTTTACTACTCTTAGAGGCTTGGAGACTAGTGTGTGGGGTTTATAGCTACGTTATGGCCATGCTGGCCTATGTTGTTGGTTTGCGAAAGCTTGTGAGCTGTTTGATGTATTGTATTGATATATACCTGCTTTTAGTTTTGGTATAGATATCATGGTGGCTTCGACGGCCCACTGAGGACTTCTGTGCTAGTTGACTATTTATTTATATGATCTCTTGGGAGTAGCTGTTTCTTTTATAGATTAGTTGACAGGGGCCTTGTCGGCTGATGACTTAGTTTTAAGCCGAGATAAACTTGTTTGATTTCTTGATTGTGTGTGGCTGCCATGCACTAGTAGCAAATGGTTCAGCAGGGTCGGCTCGGGCCTGAGTTTTGGCATTAGGAGCCAGTTGCGCCTCTCGAGTTTGGGGCGTGACGAGAATGGTTACAGAAAAAGGTTGGTGTGGGGTAAGCAGATTGTCACGACCCGGGAGCACCCCCAAGTCGTAACAAGGCGTACTCGACACCGAAGGGGTTTTATACAAGCCACATAGTCATTCATTGCATTCAATAATGATAATAGTGCGGAATTAAAAACTTACTTACATCCAAACATTCAAACTTCATTAAAACAATTTTAAAAACACACAGCAGAAGTCTAAGTCTCACATGGCCATCTTAGACACAAACACAAAACATAAGTAGGGACACAACCCTTTACAATCAAAACAAACTAAAAGTGTCTATTACATGAACAAAAGAACTTAAAAATCTTGACCTCGAATCCATGAGGACGTACCAAGTCTTGGAGGAAAGCAATCCAACACTTCAAACTAGCTAGGAGGGATCACTTGCCGGAACCTACACTTGTAGTAAAAACATGAAGAATATGGGTTAGTACACAAAATGTACTAAGTATGATGACCATGCAAAACATGCTTTAAAAGGGACATTTTGGCTAGAAACCATGCATTATGCCACTTTTTGAAGTATCATGAACAGTTGCATAGAAGACATACAAGACAAGCATAAACATCAAGTAAGTCATAATATCACCTTTAAACAATATCAACATGAAAACCTTTACCTTGGACCTTCACCTCAAGCAACCCTTATGCTATACCTTGTGCAATGTATGGATGGCGTCCCATACCACCATCTATACTAAGGCACCACATTTAGGTCACTTAAAGTAACTTATCATTCCTTTCTTTCACCTTTTCACAATATTCGTACATAAGAGGTATATCATTAATTAAGACATAACAAGGGAAAATAACTCATAATATAACCCAAGTATAGCATGCATCTCATATTAAGCATTTGAGAGCCAACATTCTTTAATAACCTTATTTAGGGCACATTTATGTCACAGACATTAGGATTTAGAGAAACTCACTATGACCATCTCCAAGCCTACTCGTGCAATGTATAGGTAGCATCCCATACTACTACCTACACTTCGTAGAACTTATCAAGAAACCATAATGAAATCTCACATGATGGGAAGTAAGCGTTTAACCGACATAGACCATGAGAGCTTGTCATGGAATCCGGTGTCATAAGTCCGCACACCGTAAAGAGGTGGTCTACTTGCGTAAGGAAGACCGATATATATAGCTTAATGGATTCACTAGCTACCTATGCGGGCACATAATTTATGGGATAAGGTAGACGATCATTGAAACTCATGCCTAACCATTGGGGGAGTTTCCATCTAACCAAATCCACTCGGTGCTTAGCCTACATTCCCATAGAATAGTTCGTTACCTTGACATTATCACATATGAGAGGTGCCATTGGCCTACCAACTCCAAATTACATTTATTAACACGTGAAAGGGTACTTTAAGTCTACCGTTTCAAGGTTCATTTAGGAAAGCTCATTAACTCCTCTTGAAAGGGTGTCATGGGCCTACCGGTTCAAGTTTCATCATTAACCTTCATGGAAAGGTGCCATAGGCCTACCGATTCCAAGGTTCATTACTATTATTAATGGAAGGGTGCCTTTAGCCTACCGATTCCAAGGTTCATTATTATCATGATTGGAAGGGTGCTACTATCCTACCTATTCGAGGATTCAACAACCAACAATATAATTAATTAAACAAGAAAAGGATGCACAAGCTCTACCAATTCGAGATATGCAATACATTGGAAAGTCCTTCATATTCTATCATCAACATTCATGAGTGTCAAATTCAGAAAAAGCCTTTCAATAATAACACATTTACATTCATAACATGATCACCTTAGCTCCATTGAATGTCTATTCATAAAATGTCATGTAACACTTAAATTTCTCATACTATGCCTTCAAGGCCATGGTCACAATATACAAAATAAGTAAACACCTCCACCTTTCAAGTGGATCATCATCAAGAACAATTCTACTAATAATATGAGATTAAGTCAACTTACCATCCTCCAAAGCCATAATCATCATTACTCAATTCCCAACAATTCTATCACCACAAGGTGATTTAACCATAACTTGCCCATAAGGCCACAATCCTCAATTCATCCATATACCAACAATTCATCATAAATAGGTATAGAAAACCATATAAATCAACAATACAATCCGATCTAAACACAATTTCATCAACATTAAATCATAGGCATTAAACCCACTTCATAAGCAAATTATAGGCTTTTAATGAAAACACGGGTTCTTGAAGAAGTTTCATATAAAATCATCTTAAAATCATAAATAGAACTTCAATTCACCAATATAATGACTTTGAAAACATTTTACCCATGAACCCATACCTAGAATAGAAAATAAAAGTTTTGTTCTTTGAAAACTTTTGAAACCTGTTTTTTTTTAACTCCTTGAAGGAAAGATAATCAAGGATCAAGGCTCATCATACCTTTGTTAAGATTCCCCAAGAAAATCGATGAAGAAACCACCTTCAATCCGCCCTAGCTCCAAGTTATTGACCTTCTTAAAATGGAGGATTATAGAGAGAGAAGTATTTGAGAGGAGGTGAGTTCTTTTTAATTCTAATTGGAGTGACTTAAAATGGAAGAATTTGGTCTAGAAGGGTTTTATAATTGCTAGGAAAGGCATATAATAAAAGGGGCTCAAATTAGGAAAAGAAATAAGGACCCACTTAAAAGTTTCCACTAAACCCGTCTAAGCTCGTCCTTTTTGACAGTGCTTCACTATTAACTTTTTACTCCGAGATCGGAAAAGGGAAAACTCGGTGGCTTTGGAAAAAGGACTCAGATACCTTTAATTGGATAGGTAATAGTCCACCTAATTCGTTTTGAGCTAAATGATATNGGAAAAGAAATAAGGACCCACTTAAAAGTTTCCACTAAACCCGTCTAAGCTCGTCCTTTTTGACAGTGCTTCACTATTAACTTTTTACTCCGAGATCGGAAAAGGGCAAACTCGGTGGCTTTGGAAAGAGGACTCAGATACCTTTAATTAGATAGGTAATAGTCCACCTAATTCGTTTTGAGCTAAAAGATATCATCATTCGAAGTTGACCCTAAAAGTAGTAACTTTAAAAATCTGCCCCTTGCCCGTCTGTTCCAGTGGGATTACTCAAAGGCTGGTCAACTGGGCAGTCCACTAGGTGACCATAGGGGAATAAGGGCGACTCGCCAACCCCTTAGGCGATCTAGCAGCCCTATCGCCAAATAGTCCTTCCGAGGACAGGGCTTCTTTCACCTTAACTCGCTAGCCTAGGCCCTTGCTTGCAGCCTAGGATGCTACCTAGCTCCATTTAAGTTCTAAAACAGCATAAACATCAACCTAAGCTCCCACTAACCCAAACGTCAAGGCTCTAGTTCATTCTATCATTTTCTGAGTCGTTACACAGATGCGGCATCAACTCCTAATATGGAGATGCATCTCACTTACATATCAAATTACGTGAGAAGCGATAATTTCACCATACTACTTGATATGGGAAATCAATTGTGACTGAAACAGCAAATGCATTGATGCAGTGCATATGTAAGTCCTAATTGTAATGACCTGGTTGGTTATTATTGGAAATTGTTATAAAGTTATTATTTTACCCCTCCCGTTATTGGCCTTGAATCATTTTTGAATGAGTTTTGAAATTCATTTCAAGTTCCCAGTTAGAAGTTGTGAATTTTGGAAATTTGAAAAGCTAATGTTGTTAAAAAATGGTTTTCGGTGATTTTGGGAGCTTCGAGTGTTATAATGGAATTCTGTCAATTCCATAAGTTTTGGCATGTGGAAATAGGTCTATGAGAGTTTTCGGTATTTGATTCAAAGTTCTTTTTTGTGGATTTGAGGCCCTGAGTTGAAATTTTTTGGAAATTTAGCCTTTTAGATGACTTTGGTCAACATTCGGGGTTCAGATGCTTGGATCAGAATTCTCAGAGTTCTGTTTGATTCGGGCAATGATTTTGGCCTTTGTGAGGTCTTGATTGAATATTCAGAGGTCCCAAGCTTGATATTGCCTTTTTAGGCATTATGATTTGTTTCTTGTGACTTATACGAAACTCGGGTCAAGGAGAACTCAAATTCGTGTGTCAATGATTCCTATTTGTATAAAACGTCAAGTATATTATGTACGAGATTCCAAACAAATTCTGATGGTCCTTTTCATGTTTTGAGAATTGGCTGATTTTCTGGTCCATCATTTTTATACCCTTCGCGTTTGTGATAGGACTATTGCTTAATCGACCTTCACTTAAGCCAAGGCTTGTTTTCTAGAGCGAATGGCGGACTTTACCGGGGGTTAGCTTAAGTGAGCCAAGGCTTGTTTTAGCGATGATTACTTAAGCAGAGCCTGATTTACAAAAGCGAGACCCCCACTTTAAGTGGGGTTAGCTTAAGCGAAACCTGGTTTCGCTTAAGACATCTATGAGGGATTTTGGTCTACCATTTCGGGGTTTAACCCCTATATTCTATTTTTGATTTTTGTAAAATCCTTGGAGGCGATTTTGAAAATATTTCTGGGGAAAAATTATTTGGATAAGCCTTTGTGACCCTAAAACTTCAATTTCCTTTAATCATTTATAAATTTAAACATTAAAAGTTGGTGTAACACCCAGAAAATTTCTAAGCTAAAGCCCAAACCGTTCTTAATTAACATGTAAGGTTGTATCAGGTTATTTTTTTTAATGATAATAGGTGTAAAAGTCAGTTCTTTAGTGTGGGAATGGTTTTGGATATGAATTAAGGTCACAAGAACCCCCTAGCACGGAGTTGATTCAAAATCTTACTTACCGATTAAGTTTTGACATAAGATTTTACTTAATTAAACTTCAAACAACCACAACTCTTAGAACAAAATGAATTAGGTGACCTATGACCTATTCAATTGAAGTTCCATGAGTCCCCTTTCCAACGCCACCAAGTTTGCCTCATTTCGAGTTCAGAGTAAAGAGTTATGGCTATTTTATCGGCGAATGTCACATCACAGTTTCTGAGTCAATTCCTACGAATTGCGTCTTAGAGCCGTAAAAATTTTGATGACCCGTATAGTCAATTTGTAGAAAACTTTAGAGAAGTCAAATTTTGGGGTCCAATTCCTACGGAACCATTCTACGGGCCGTACAAACTTCTAACGGTCGTAGTTTGGATCAGTAAAATGAACTTTTGAGCCTAAAATTTTAGTATAAATTCTACAGATTGCCTCTACGGTCTGTAGAAACTTCTATGGGTTATAGATTGGAACTCTAGAATTAAATTTAATCCTTAAAATTTAGGTGAATTCCAAATATTGAATCTATGGTTCGTAGAACATACCACGAACCATAGATGGCCCCATGAATGGGTTTTTTCACCTCTTTAAGAAAGGTATATCAAACTTTTCCCACCCATTCTAAACCTAAAACCTGAATTTTTACTCTAAGTTAAGGTTTATAACATTGTTAGATGTTCTTTTATGTTCATTAAAACTCCAAGTCATTAGAGCAAGGTTTTGAGAGGATTAAAGCTAGAGTTCGAGCGTTTTTCAAATTTTCATCGATCTTGCCAAGTAATTTGTTCTTCTAGGTACATAAGACTATCATAGTGATGGACTGTGTTCGTCCTCACGCCCTACATCTACTTTCTATCAGTAATGAATTATCTAGGTTTACATCTTTAGTTTTTATAATTCTTGAGATAATTTTTGTTGTTGAGTTCTGAATTATATTCCTGATTTTTGGGTTGCTATATCTTGCATTTCGATTATTGAGTGTATTGTTCATTTATTTTTTTAGTATAAACACTATTAATGGTTTATTATTTATTTATATCTGAGTTAGCATTGATAATCCTTTGGTTATTGAATATAATCTTGTCTCTTAACCCTTCTTGGAGATATAATGTTTGGAAATGCGCTTATTGAGAGCCTTGTCTCTCTGTTATCAAGGTTTTTCTCTTAAATATAATCATAGGACATTTTTAGGAAGAGGCAACTCTTTTTAAACATGGACTAAAAAGAGGAGTAAAAATTATTGGGACCATTGTGGGGTGCTGCTATAATGGCCAAGGGACCAGTAGAGTGATTCGAGCTATAGTATCCAAGGGACTGCTATAGTGGTCCAAGACAGTCCTTTGTTGGATAATCCTATGTAAGAAAAATATTTTTTTTCTCCAAGGCGGGTCGATCCCAGATTTACTCCACTACCTAGACCCAATTTTAGACTGAGGAATTTTACCGCATGTATTTTTTAAAATGAAAGGATGGATCATCACATTTAAAGGAGTTTAACTAAACATGACATAAACTTAATAAAATTGATGTTCTTTCTTCCTCACTCTTATAAAGAGATAGACATTAGTTAGAAAGAATCAAAGAAATATATATATGGATCCCAATATGATTAATATTTATCTTATTGACCATAAAAGGAGATTATTTCAAGAGAGTAATAAATGTACATATTCATTTGATAAAAAAAATAGTAAGATGTCTTCAAATAATTTCTCTTCATCTTGAGTATTTTTTTAAAAATGAATAAAATATATCTTTTTATTTTAACACTATTGTAAACACATCAGTTTGGTAAGTGTTCTGTGCAATTATTTCATATTGACTTGTCTCAAAACTAATATAGAAATATATATAATCTGAATCGAGTGACAGGTTAGTGAGTATCATACATTAACAAAAACATATTTAAGAAAGATTTCGTTTCAAATATATTTGAAAGCAACATAATTTTTTCACTAAATATGCTTTATCCGAAATGAAAGAATATAATAATGTGCTTCGACAAGCGATGTAACTTCTTCAACCATACATACATCACCATTTAAAATTTTAAAAATATTTGTGTTTTTTAAATTAACCATTAAATTGAATATTTTTAAGTATATTCAAATACTATCAAAATTTATACTTCAATATTCCTAACCAATATTTAAAATGTTCCCTTGTTTTAATATTTAATTAAGTTCATCCTTGAATCAAAATATACTTGTTATTTTAAAAAAACTCGATGAAGGAAATAATTAAAAAAATACGTTTGTGATAATTTTATGACCATTTTCTATGAACACTACTTAAATTTAAACCACATTAATATTTTTCCTAATAACTTGGTCAACATAATACCGGAATCATAAGTAAATATATTTCAAGATGATTCTATCTAACTTTTATCTAATATCCACTCATTTAGTGTTTTTACAAAATAGTTCTTGCTAGCAAGAAAAAGTGTCTAATTCAAACTTTGAAAAATGTATAGAATTAAAATTTTCTCTATAAATTGGAGTCAATCCTAGGCAAGAAAATCACAACAACTACTACTACAACAAAGCAATTTTATCTCTCATATCCAAACAAACAAATTTCTCCTCCCCTTAATCCATGTCTAGAAACAAAGTGAACTATTCTTTGATTGATGATGCTAATCAAAGAAAAGTCTCATATAATAAAAGACTGAAAGGGCTCTTGAAAATATCTGATGAACTGAATACACTATGTGATGTTGAAGTGGCTACAGTCATATACGACCCTTACAGAAATGAACCATATACATTTCCAAATAATGATGTTGTACACAACACTTTTATAAATTTTAAGGAGTTGACGACATTGGAGAGATCTAAAAACATGGTGACAAGAGAAGTGTTCACCATGCAAAGGATCAAGAAGTTGGAGGAACAACTTCAAAAGGTAAGGAAGGAAAATAGGGTCAAGGAAATGACAAATGAGATGTATGAGGTGTTCAAGAGAAAAAATATTTCGGCCGACATGAACCCTTCCGATCTCAACGACCTAGTTGTGTAATCAAGAAAAATCTCAAAAAGGTACATGATCTAATGATAAAAAAGGATGATGGACAGGGTTCTACATCGAATGTCCCTCAACCCATTGTTGAACCAATGGTACCTAGTAGGAACAACTCTGAAGAACCAAGGCATCCTTCTCCTCTTTTGTTTTCACAAATGTTTCCTCCAATGGTTCCACAATTGTTTTCTCCAATGCCTCAACACATGACTATTGGAGGACCACATGGACTGACCCCTCCAATGCCGTCAGCAATAATGGATTCTCCGATTCCTTCACCAATGATGGATTCTTTGATGCCTTCACCATTGATTGATTCTCCAATGCCTTCATTAATGATGGCTCCTCCAATGTATTCTCCTGTGTATCCTACAATGACACATCAAATGGAACCTACAATGGATATCCCTTCAATTGGTGTATCAACATCAATGAATAACAATCAGAATTCCTCTGTTGACTTACCAGATAGCCCTACAATTTCTGGGTTTCTCAACTGGAATGATAATGTTGTGAAGACTTTTTTGGATGATCCGTTTTTTAAAAATATTAATGTGCAAAATCCAAACCACACCAAAAAATTCTAAGGACCAATGTGTGTATTTTTAATTAGTACTAGTTTCAATGTACATATGGTCAAAATAAGTATTTATGTTGTTTACTATTTTTCATATCTAAATTGTGTCATTGGACTCTCCGAATAAGTTTCCCTTCGTCCTCCTTTGAAGTATCCTTTTGTCGTATTCCTTAATTTTTTTCAAAGTTTGTAGTTTCATTCACTTATTAAATTGATGGTCAATTATTTTAATGTTTTATTAGATACAAACTTATTTATTTTTCATTTACTACTATTATATTTGAAATGTTGTTATTAGTATAATTTTTTAAAATGACCTCTTACACTTAAAAATCTAACAAACCAATTTACATAGAGGGTAAAATTTTGTTTTGAAACTTTCTGGTGTAAACTAGTATCACATCTACTATTAAAATTGAATTAACCAATATAATTAATTATCTTATTTAATATTCATATATATATTTTTAATTATGATGATAATACAAGATTCATTAATTTTGTGGCTTTTGTATGTTAAAAACTTCAAAGGTTCTATTTTAACTTAATTTTTAGAATTGATGTTTGCACTCCCAAAACATAGAATTGTATCATCACATTTATATTTTGGTTCCATTTTTCTCAGTTTTTTCTCCCTTCGTGAAGTAGATAATTTATTCCTATGTTTGAAGTCTATTGGACAAAATAAATGTATCCCCTGCATTAGAAAACTAATTTTTTGTGTTTATTTATGAATTGGAAGACACAAATATTCAGATAAGAAATAAAAAACAAGGCAAGGGAGATGATAATATATTAATAGGTAAAAAGTGAACCATGACGGTTAATAATACACCAAATTTAATATAAAAATCGAGATTTACAAATATCCTAAGGTAACTGAAACATGTCGGTGAATGTTTTAAGCTTGTTGAAATATTTTTTTTATGATGTTCATATGACCAGAATGGGAATCTTTATGTTGTGATAATTTTTCCCGTTTGGCCATGTACTGTTAATTTTGAACAACTGTTGGTTTGTATATCTATTTTTGGTTGTGCATATTTTTCACGATCCAACCCATCGGGCCGTGCGGGAACCCACTTTAACACCTAAGCAGGAGAACCCTCATAGCCCAAGGTTGAAAACATGCGAAAATTAACGAAAGACTGATATAAAGAGAGAACAAAAATCTTTATAAATGGAATCTTTTCAAAATAACTAGCTAAGACTTGTAATGAATTTAACAAACCCCCAAGGACCTAGTCTAAACAGTTATAAGAGCTACTAAGAGTACAACTGGACAATACAATAAAAGACACAACTCCTACCATGCAAAAAAAAGGGCAGAAGCTGCTGGAGATTTTTCTTCGTCTTCACCTAATGAAACCTCACCAATCCTGCATCCAGACTATGTCAAAAAGACACAGAAAGAGTAGTATCAGTACAAACACATGTACTGGTAGGCATCATCGATCAACCCGACGCCCACCACATAACATAAGAAATCAACTAGTAAGATCATGAAATAAACCACTCGCTTCTCCACCTTCACTCTCTCTCTTGGACCACCTCCAATATACAATATTACTAACCCCTTTTTTGACTTAACCGCTTACCAAAACCTGGTTCATAGCTTAACCATTCTAGAAACACACATATTATACCCAAGTACTACCCCTACCAATTCAACTACTCGCTCACGTCATACCCTTGTTTCCCCGTCACCTTACCATGATAGTCGCATGATGCCCTAATTTAACCTTCTTACTGCTAATCCAATCTTTTTCCCTTAAGGTGAAATCTATTCGGCGATTTCCTTCATATACACTATCTCTACTCTCACCCTCACAACCCACAAACCACTAACTATAAGTCGACATAACACGTGTCCGCTAAGTACAACATATAATACAATGCTCTCCTCAAGAGCGTATAACAAGCATATACGATATTATCAACAAGAACACGAACACCTAACAACCAACATTCTATATCACATGCTTCACAATATGCAGTTATCACAAGTAGTTGGTCCTCAAATGGAACCCAAACTCAAACTGTTATAGCACTGGAACGTGGTACCCGATCCTATAGTTATGTTTGAATGTGGCAATCCGATCCTATATATTATGCCGGAACGTGGCAATTCGATCCAAATTATTATGCCAGAACGTTGCAATCCGATCCAAGTTAGTATATTGGAACGTGGCAATTCGATCCATCACTCCACAATCACAAGCACAAGTACATCATCAAGATCATGCATTTAAGAGTGATTCATGGCATACACTCATTCATCTATCTCAGTTACGACAAGTGTGATCAATGTTGCAACATTTATATACCAACATACATCGTAACGAAGCCATAACAAGAATAAATCACACAATCATAGAATAACAATCATCACCTACCACAGATATTCATCCCCTACCTCATACAAACCTTAGTTCTATCATACTAAGCCTTAATCCATCGTCTAAGGCTTCTTTCTAAAGTTTAAATCATAACTCCATCGGTGCGCGAAGGCCTACGCATAAATCTTACAATCGATGCACATATATCACGCAATGGGCACAAGTTTAAACTACTCAATTCATAAAACCTAGCCTACCTAGGCGCCAAGCAGTTGCATGATGTTTTTGGCTTCGATTCAAGCTTTTCGGCTTCGCAACGGTAGCATTTTCCAAGAATCCGCAAGGTTTCACCGTCCCCATGCTAGAATTCTTCTTCCCCTCATTTCCCAAGTTTAGAGAAGCTTTTCTGAGGTTTTTAGGGTGTTTTATGACTTATTTAGATATTTTAGGAAGATGGAGAAAATAGGATTTCTCGTAATTATGTTCTGCCTCGCTCATCCTGCTCTGGCGGCAACTTACCCTGCTGTGGCGCCGCAGCCCCAGCGGCATCTTGCCCGCTCTGGCAGAACAGTGGCCCAGATTTTTGTCCTTTTTAAATAACGACGGTTCGAGCGTTGCTACAAATACCAATTTACCCCTCGTTCATCCCCGAACGACTAGTTTACAGACACCACCTGGTCTAATTTCAGGACTCTCCCAACTACCGACTTTAGCAACCACGGAAACCACGACGAATCATGACTTTTTGAGGCGACACACGAAGATTGACACGCCTTTTAAAATCACACAGCCTGGCCCGCTTGTTACTTGATTGGCAACAATTGCATGCCAATTAACTTATCGAATTGAAACAGTTTTTGGGTAGTTATTTTGAAATTTGAACTAGGTTGCTAAATGTGTCAGTAAAAAGTAGCAGGACGTCTCCCTTACGTCCCCAATGTTTACTAAGTTATTATTGATTTATTATCGAGTTAGCATTGAGAAATATTTAACACAACCTTTTTCTTTGTCATAAATTGGTTTTTAAGAAAGTAAAGACGAGTTTTAAGTAGAGTTTAAAGAGTGATTTGAGTAAGAGTATAACGGAACTAAGTATTCCCAAATGTATCAGTTTTTAAATTGGCAAAAAAGAAATTTTGATTTATTAACGAGTTAATGAGTTTTGAGATATTCCACACCAGTACACTCTTTTAAGAGGATATTTTGAGAAATTACCTCAAATTGAGAAAGAGTATATATTATACATTTGAGCATGAGTATATATTTATTAGGAGTAATATTGAGCACTAAAATGTGTATGATTTCTGACAACTCACATTCCTCATAAAGATGTAGCCGACATGGGTAATGAATTGTACATTTTAGATGATTCCTTAATATTTCTTTCGAGCAGAGCTTTAGTGAATCCACTTAGTTGAGATGTTCTGTATCCCGGCAAGACACAAGACAATTTTTATAGCTTGGGCATGACGTTGTATCCTCACGTTGCTCATAGTGATGGTTGTTGATTAGAGAATCTCCCAAATAGAGTTAAAAGTGTATTTTATCATATCACTTTATATGTTGAGTTGAATGATGAGTATGTATTTGTAAAGTTCAAATGATTTCACTCATTTATTTCTTTACATTCAAATTAGTATAAATTTATATCTATTGCAGTCCTTTAATTCAGTCATTTCGATTCTGTTATATTACGTAGTCATACATTCAGTGTGTTGATGTCATTTGATCTACATCTAGTTCATAATATGTGTTCAAATCATCAACAGACACTTCGTTGAGATCAGTTTGCTCTCCCAGTTAGCATTTGGTGAGCCTCTTTGCATTCTAGAGAGCTCAACTTTCACCTTTTAGTTAGTTGCTTGACGTGTTATGGGTCTTGTCCTTACATCTATCTTTAACAATAGAGGCTTCATAGATAGTTAGTTTTGATTATGTTTCTAGTATTCCTTTGTTAAACTGTTTTTAGCTATTATTGTTTTCAGAATATTTTGAGACAATTGAGTACTTTGAGATAAAATAGGTTAATTGTGTTTAAAAGCTTAATTATGCTTAATTTAGTCTTTAGCTAAGTACCTAGCTAGGCCAAGGGTTCGCTTGTGGATCATAAACGGTTCTCGAGTGTCGGCCACGTTTAAGGTGTAGGCTTGGATGACAGTTGGGATTTAGATTGGAAAATGACAAGATTTTTCAAGAAATTGAGTTCTAAGCTAAAATGGTGATTGTGCACTGATTTTCACTCCCTTTTTGAAATGGTTTTTATAAATGAGTTCCAAATGTCTTGGAAAACATATTCTAGTAAATATTTTTGGATTCAAACCTCATTTTTTGGAATTGTGTTCTTCAGGTTATTCGATCCCTTTCTCAAAGTGAAAGATTTGGGTGTTATTATTAGTTCTGGAATCTTATTTTGATTACCTGATTGAATAAGATTGTGTGTCTTTACACATTTTTCGGAAAGGGAAATGACAAGTTTGGGATTAACTTTTAATTGAATTGACGCAAGTGATTTGTAAACCTTGTAAAACTAGTAGAATCGTTTATTTCCCTTCACTATGTGGGTTGGGGAGTAATGGGAATCACATGATTTGTTCAATTATTTCACTTGACTTATCTTAATGAATAGAAGTGGAGTAACACCCCGTATCCGAAACAAACCAAAACGCAGATTTTTTTCAGAAGTTACGGTGCGATCCACAGTTGCCACCCACGAATCGTAGGGAGGACCCACGATCCATTCTGCTGGTCTGTGGTTCGCGACTGCAACCCTTCCCCAGAATCTCCTAGAAAATCTGCTAAGGGTCAGGCTACGCCAGGACCTACGGACCGTAGGTCAGTGGTTCGTGGTCCAGGGCCGTAGGTTGGACTCCAAAACTTAGCACTTCGAAGATGATTGACGGTTTACCAGTACGAACCATCAATCGATCGAAGGTTCATTGGTGACCTCGACAACTTTTAAGTCAGGGTCGTTTGGTTTTTTCCTTATGTGTTGGACCCCTAAACTACATCATTTAAACCCTAAACTATGTAATTTTTGTTAGTTTTAGCCTAGAAACTAAATTAGAATCTACCCTAAGCAAATCATTCACCAAAAACATAGAAAATTAGAATCAAGAAGGAGAAAGAGTCGACCAAGCCCTAGTCCAAGAACGCAACAGGTTTTCATTAGTTCTATCTTCGAAAAATTTCTCCATGAATTTGTCACCAAGTATGTGGGATTTCACTAGTGGGTTCCTTTCACCCATTAGGTCCCTAATTTCAGTCAGAATCTTGATTCCATTAGTATTATCTAGACCTAGGGTTTCTTGAATGTTGGAGATTGTTGGGTTTTAGCTGTTAGAATGATCCAAATCAAATTATCATGATATTAGTATCGTTTTGTGTAGATTCTTTCATAATTTCAGAACCCTAATTATGTAGTTCTTATAGTTCATGAATTTCACATGCTTTGGTTCAGTTATGTTATTGTTCAGCTTTATTCTATCCTTCATGCTCAGTGCCTTTCAAGTATTGACGCATATTGTATGCTACATCTTCTCATGATGTAGGTTCAGGTTTTTAGCTTCTAGATCAAACATAGATTGGTTCCCGATCTCCAGTTTAGCATCATTAGTGTTGAGTCCTTATTCTTCGAGGACGAGTGACATGATTATCTTCCTTTGCTTTTAGTCTTTAGTTTCAGTTTTTTCTAGATTTAGCTGGGGCATGTCCCATGACTTCTAGTCAGTTAGAGGCTATTTTCAGACATAGATAGATTCAACTATAATGTTAGAGTTTGACTTTTCAGTTGTTGTTTAAACTCTCAGTTTTCATATATTCAGATAGTTTATGGGTATTCCCCGTCATTTCAGTTTACATGATTATTTAGCTTCCGCATAATATTTCTTTACTTCACTTTACTTTAGTATGCTTATGATATGCCAGCAGGGTTAGCTTGGGGTCAGTCATGATCCTAGGTCCCGTGTTCGTGTCCTCGTGGTAGCTTCGAGGCGTGACTTGGTGTCAGTGAACTAGGTTTAAGAGTCCTAGGATGTCTGAATATTCGCACTAAGTAGAGTCCTTTTCATGGGTGTGAAGTGCACTACATCTAATGAGAGGGAGGCTATGAAGTGTTTTAGGGAAACTTCACTCAGTGCGTGAGGTACGATCCAATTTCCTCGTTCTAATCTGTCGTTGTGTGCTTAAGATCATGCCTCCTCATAGAGCTTACGCAAGGAATGCTAATGAACGCAATGCTAAAGCAGTTCCTCTAGTCCAGACCATGAGGTTTTGAACGTAGAGTTTCAGAATGCGATTCGACTTTTGGCTCAGAGTATGACTAACCAGAACAATGAGCAGGTTTCAGTTCCTACTAATAGAAATGGTGGATCAGTGTCAGTTAGGGTTCGATCTTTTGTTAGGATTAAACTGCCTGAGTTTTTAAGGTCGCAAGTTGGTGAGGACCCACAAAACTTCATTGATGAGGTTAAGAAAATCTTTGGAGTAATGTGATGTTTGCATAATCAACGACACAACTTCCGATGCAAATGTCTATGATCGTGCAATAGTATAATAACCCAACCAAAGGTTGGGGTCGAGTCCCAAGGGAGTGGTAGTGAAAATAGTAGTTAAACTAGGATCTTATTCTGATTAGATGTAGTTTGAGAAATTTGGTAATAAAACAAAGTAAATTCGATGGGTGACACAGAAAGTGTCAAATATCGATGAGGTTTTTTCACAAGATTAAATAAAAACAACAGTAAAATATAAAGGAAATCAAGGGTGGGGAGAGATTCTTAGGATGTGGCTTCAATATATGTTGGTATAAATTGTTAGGTACATGCTTTCGATAGGAATTTTGCAAGATAATAGTGACTACGCTAAGCTTTAGATGGAAAGAAGTTCCCTCTTGGGCAACTTACCCCGTTTCAAATGGGTTCCTCTCGGACACCCATTTGCCGCATAAAGGCCAGCCTACGCCTGACCCTACTCACCCTCTCGAGCTGAGTGTTAGGATATGGGACTAGGGCTCACCCTCTCGGGCTGAACCTCATGTCGACCCACTCCTTAGGCCATCACTCTAGCGGTCTTGGTTTCGCGACCTCTCTCTCAAGCACGCCAAAAACACATGGGTGGTTTTGTATTTTCAACTACAAACCCATTAAATTAAACCACAACCACTAGGTGAATTCACCATTAAAATACATCTAACCTATCAGCAAGCAAAACCCAACAATAATTTCAACACATATTTGCTAAATCACACCCCAAGAATGGGGTTTTTTAACCACACATCAAGAAATAAGAAATTATACCTAAAATTATGTTGAAATCAAGTGGGTATATGAAATTAAACCTTGATTCAAGCAAAGAAGAAGAATAGAGAAGACCCACTTCCAATTTGGGGAAGATGAACTCCTTTCTTCTTCAAGTCCTCCAAAATCTATCTCCAAACTTGAGAAAATATCAAAGCTAAAGTAAAAATTACGATAATGTTCAGACTCTCCTATCTCCTCTAAAAACAAGTAAAGAGTTTAGTATTTATAGACTTCAGAAAATAGTGCTGGCGGATCGCTCGACGAGGTTAGTCGCGAACGCCAAATGACTTGGTGATTCGCCCTTTTATCTAGTTCACGACCATTTGTGCTTTGCCTTCAGCATCTTTGCGTTCTGGAACATTGGGCGGTATACTTCTGCTTCACAGTACTGATCGGCGAAGCACCGATTGCTCCTTTCATCACCTTTTTGATCATTCTGCTTAAGGGCTTCACATACTGGAACAAAGGGCAGAGTGTGTCCCTTCGGCGATTCGCCAAGCATGCTTGGTGATACTCAAGCTTCAGCTTCTTTGTTCTTTTCAACCTTTTTGTTCCTTTTTGCGCCTAACTGTCCATGCTTCCACTAAAACTTCAAATACCTGAAACTTAAGTGTTTTCATCAGATATTTAGACTAAATAAATATTTGAGGACCCTATTTCTATTAAAATAAAGCCTTGAATGAGTCCAATTTGTGGACTCATCAACACCCCCAACTTAAACTTTTGCTTGTCCTCAAGTAAAACTCAAGTTCAACAGTTCAAATAGGATGTCTCAAATAGTGTTACATAAGACTAAATCATGAACATACACAACAAGACTCAAATTACTCATTCAAAGATCAATTGTGTACTCAAAGATTCAAGTTGTGACACACCATTACCAAAGATTCTCATGCTCTCAATACTTGCTACTTGTGGAAGTTCAAGCTCAACAAAAAGTATCTATATGCCCTTACATAAAAAATGATTCCATATTCACACAGAGGTGAATCAATTCAAGATCAGGAATCAGATGCAACATTCACACTTAAAAAGAGGAACACAATGCATGTTTTCACCCATAGGCATGCCCTTATTTTCCAATCGATCTTCGGTTCGGCTCACTCAAGATCAAAAAGGTCTTTCTAAGGCTTGTAATAGGGTTGAGTGCAAAGGTATGATCATTTAGGTTCAGTGACTTTTCCCCCATGAGATGTGGTATTCTCAAGGCGTTCCCTTCTTTTCCTTTATCAATTCTATTTCTAGTGCTTCTAAGTCATCATTTTATTCACCTTCAATGATTGCTTGGAAACCCAATTTCTTTTGTACTTTTATTCTACAACTTTTTTTTAAATTTTTTTTTATGGAGGGTTTCCATTGTTCCGCAACACCATAGGTTAAGGGAGTCTTTTCTCGCACTTTTTGACTTCTCCTTTTCCTTTTCACCACACCCTTAACTTCGGCTTTTGGCCTAAATGGGCTATTCACTAAACCACAAATCAAGAGGATTATAGGTAGTGGGTTAAGTAAGGTTTAGGGTTCATCAAGGTTCTTCCAAAGAAAGGTAAGGCTCAAAGGGTGTTCAAGAGAGTTTCACACGCTCGTGGATAGACACAAAAGAGGTATATGTCAAATTTGGCTCACTCTTCAAAAGTTGCCTAAGATCATTTTGAGAGCACACTTTACTAAATCAATCAGACTAACGAGGAAAATTCTAGGTTTATTCATACAAGGTTCAAAATAAGCTCACCACACAAGGCATCGACACTTAAGTCAAACAATACCACATTTTCGCTAGTGTGTAACGGTCATTACAAGAGAATCAATTCGATAAATGGCTAATCACAATGAGATGCAAAAAGTTCACATATTGTCTATGCAACTTCATTTGGTTTCGTTGCAGTCGCACGTTTGTGTTTGTTCAATTGAGAGCACCATTTAAGTCATCGGTATTGATCAAAACTGAGACTTGAATTTGTACAAGAACAGCCACTTTCAACACAAGAGGTGGTGAAAATTTTTGAAAAATGAAATTTTTTCGGAAGGGTCAAAATCATAATCATTTTTGTAATTTAAAACAAAAGGAGTCATAAGCTCAAACATCCACAAAGAGCAGTGTGAACATAATTTATAAACATACAACACAAATATATACATAAAAGGTGTGGGACTCACCCCACCACAAATAAAAACATATTTGTCCTCAAATGCAAATAATAGTGTCCAAAAGTATACGTATAATAAGACAGAGAGAGAGGTAAAGAAAGGTCCTGTCTATGCAGTATCTCTCTCTATTAGATTCTCAGTGGTTGGTGTAGCAGTCTGTATGTGGGCATCAGTGCCCGGAGTACCCTCAGATGGAATAGCAATGCCGGATCCACTAAGAGCTGCTATGGACGTCTCAGTCGATGATGTTTGGATCATCGACTGCACAACTATCCGTATAAGATATGGAAAGTCTCTGAATATGCCCTCATATTTGCTCTGCTGTGTCTCTTCACAATTCACTGGTATCAACTCCTTACCAGTCTCTGCATCCGACTCTGCATGACCGGCATCATCCCTCTCCATATCTCCGATGGTAGCCGAATGAATCCCCAAGGTTTCAAGAGCATCCTTGTCATCTGCTCCCTACATCAGTGTAGTGAAGTTGGTAGCCTTCAAATAGGCTATGTCTTTCTTCAACTCTGCTATTTCGGCTTTTAGTGCTGAAACTTCGGATGTCTCCCCCTTTCTGCTCTTTCAAGCAGTGACTCTGGTAGTTAGATCATCAACAGTGGTCCTAAGGGGAGTCAGTGCAGTCAAGATGGCAGTGTCAATCATCCCTGGGATGGATCTCTCCAATCGCGTCGCCCTCACATCCGCTGAATAGGCCTGCTGCCCCATCTTCAGGATCATGGCATGAGTGATCCTGGTGGGTTGGGAGGAAGAGGATGTACCTGGAGTCTGTGAAGGAGAAAAAGGAGCGGGTATACCTGAAGGCTCCGAAGCTGAAGTAGACGAAGGTGCTTCTGTTGGTAATGAGTCAACATTGACCTCTGGAGAATTTTCTGCTGGAGTTGCTCTCCTCCTGTCAACCTCCTCTCGTGTGAACTTGGCCTCTATACGTCGGATATTGTTGGAGGAAGACGGGGTGACCTCTATATCGCTAGAAGGGTCCCGAGGTACTCCGGCACGCTGGCATAACTCGGTGATCAGAATAGGAAAAGGCAGAGATGTATGCGTCTGTTTGGCTCTTATAGCCATCTCCTGTGAAACCAACAGTTCCAAGTCGATCCGTCTCCTAGCCATGATACAACCAAGGAAAGACACCTTAGGATGACGCAAAATGGACTCATTATGGGATGGCATGATAGTACTGTTGATGAAGCCAAACTAGTACCGAGAGGCAATGTTCATATCCCTATTCTCAATCGAAGCTCTTGCCTCCATCCACCTCGGGGTGGTGCTAGATATCATCGGAGCTAACCAACCCTTCAAATCATCCAGGGATGGAACAATAGGCAAACCCTGGTAGGGCAGTGCCAAGTGCAGCGATTGACCAAATACAACATTAATATGATTGATGTGACACTCCACCTCCTTGCCTCTAACCATAACTGACTTCACTAGTCGGAACTCACTAGCTTTCTTCTTATTCTTTGGGATCAACTCTCCATAGGCTAAGTAGAATTCTCGGACCCAGGAAGAAATATAGGGGCACCATGGCCTAGTGAACTGCTCCAATTTATAATACCTGAGTGTGTCCAGCACCTCGGCATGCTTACCTTCCAAACCCTCCACAGATAGTAACTTTTCTTCTAGAATGGTTCGTAAACCATCTCCTTTTAATATGTTCAACAATCAGGGTGGACGTGGAGCTACGGGACTGAAGGGGCCACTGGAGGTGGTGCTGGAGCTGTCACTCATTCAGTGGTCGGAGGAGTGGCAACTGAGGGAGTACTGGTGGTTGTGGGCTGAGGTCTAGCCCGGAGCGCATCCCTTTGGTTAATCAGAGGCTGTTCATCCTCTGGTTCATCAAAATCTGGCTCAATAGCTACTCCTTTTTAGCTATATGTTTCTTCTTCTTGCCTTTGTCTCCCGGTTGGAGGTCATCCCTTCTCTTCTTTGGAGGGTTTGATCCTCCTTCATTTATTGTAATGCCCTTTGCCTTTTTCTGGGGTGGTTCGGTTAGATTGGTGCGTACCATATCTGAAAAAGATCAAGAGAAATTAAGAAGAGAAAATCAAACTCTAGCACAACAAATCTTGTTGCAGATAGGCTCACCGATTCAGTAGGCGAGTCGCCGAACCGCTTTGGTGAGCTAAGTCAGGCTCTCCGATGAGGTTGGCTAAACAATAAAGGCAAGTCGGCGGTAGTAGAGTATATTCGGTGAATAACCGACTAATTTCGGCGAGCAACGGTTTGTCCACCGAAAGTTACAGTGCATAAAGGTCTCATGGGTGACATATAGAGGGCGATCAAGGGTACTTTCGGTGAGTCACCGAGTGCGTTCCGAGATCCATGGCTTCTCGCTGAAAGTTACAGTCTCAAACATCCAATTTGACATGATGTTAAGGGCGAGATAGAGACATTGGGTGAACTGCCGAACGATTTGGCGTGACCCAGCTCGCCGAATGGCCCAATGTGCCCATTTTCAATCTATCTTCTCGAATTCAATCCAGCAAACCCCGAAAGCAAACTCAAAGCATGCATTAACAAAATTTGAACAAGACCCATACTACCTATCACCACAAGATACTCAAATTTCTCCCAGACTTGCCGCATTTGGCCATTTGACGATATTTGCTCTTAAGAGAGGTGTCACCCTCTCTATCATTGAGCAAGTTTTCAACATTTAGCACAAATGTGGGCTACTCATACTTCAGCCAAACAATCAAAACAACACGCAATCACGACCCAACTCAGTAAAAAGCACAAAGATTACGGGCATTTGACAATCAAACATCACAGGCAAGATTTTCTAATTAAAATAGGCATGTAATTATTCTAATCCTATCAGAGAGGCCCATCACACATCACTAAGAGAAAATTATTGCAAATGAGTACATAACTTTTGAATGTAAATATAGGAAAAGGAAACCAACCTTCAATATCGATTAAATTCGATTTGAAAGCTAGGCGGCAAAGTGTTCCAATTTCGAGCACAAGTCCCAAAATAAAATGCTAGAGTAACGCTAAATCAAAGAAGATACTACCTTAGTGCGAGTTTAGGAGATTTGTGAGCGAGGGAAAGTGGAGAAGTTGAAGTTTTGAATCTTTTGGCTAGTATAAACCGTCCAGTTCGGCAATGTTAGTTCCAACCACTGATCTACTCAGTTAATCACCGAGTGGTACATTGTCTCGCCAATTGTTACTGACTTGTCAATTTCTTGGGATAAAGACGGCAGTCTAAGTCGAGATCGCCTATGTAACGACCCTAAAAATGAACTAGTGAAACTAGAGCCTCACATGTGAGTTTGGAGTTGAGAACTTGATGAAATGATGAGGAATGACCGTGATGTCCGGAAACTAGTCATTTGAACTAGTGAGTTGTAAGGGTCAACTTTAAATGGTCATATCTTTTAGCTCAAAAAGAATTAGGTGGAACTTTACCTATCCAATTAAAGGTCTTTGAGTCCTCTTTCCAACGCCACCGAGTTTGCCCAATTCCGACCTTGGAGTAAAAAGTTATGCCCGAAATAGTGAAGCACTGTCCAAAAGGACGAGTTTAGACGGGAAGGGGCAAAATTTTTTAAGTTAAGACTTTATGGGTCCTTAGTCCTTTTCCAAATTGACCCTATGCTATTTTATTCTTTTCCTAGCAATTATAAGACCTTTTTATGACTTAATTCCTTTTATTTAAGTCACTCCTCTTAGAATTTCCAAAATCATTCCCTCTTTCATATATTTCTCTCTAACTCAAGGAAGAAGAGGAGTTGGAGCTAGGATTGAAGATTTCGAGTGCTTCTTCTTCAATTTTAGTGGGTTTTCAACTTAGAGGTATGGGGATCCTTATCCTTGATTATTCTTTCTTTCAAGGAACCCAATCAAAAGGTTTTCAAGGTTTTTCAAATACACACAAAAACCTATTTCGATTCTAGCATGGGTTCTTGCATAAAAAGGTTTTAAATGATGATTTATATGGTTATTAATGATTATTAATGGTTTTTAGAAAGAAATTCCCATGAACCCATGTCTTCTCAAATTCTCTAAATTTGGCCTAAAGTGGGTGTATTGATTTTGTGTAATTGATGGACGATTATT